>NC_059344.1:61059518-61405768 GCF_019703515.2 Myxocyprinus asiaticus
TTTTATTCTATTATCTCTGTCTTGTTGTTGTATTGTTTGTGCACTGGAAGCTTCTGTCACCAAGACAAATTCCTTGTATGTGTAAGCATACTTGGCAATAAAGCTCATTCTGATTCTGATTTTGATTAAAAGTAGACTATAAAGTGGTGTTTGAGCTAATAGATTCCAACCCTGCTGAAATAAATGCCATACACCAGCCTAAACTAGTTTAGTGGTCTTAGCTGGTCTCCCAGTCTGGTCAAGCTTGTCCTGTTAGCTAGTTTTAGAGGGTTTTTGAGCACTTGTAAGCTGGTCAGCTGGTCGACCAGCTGAACACCAGCTTGGCCAGGCTGGTAGACCAGCTAGATCAATTTAGACCCACAAACCTGCTTAGGGTGTTCTTTTTTTTTTTTTTCTTTCAGTGAGGGTAATGATCCATTGGCTGCAACAACACTGTATACTGTTTCATTTTAATTATTGTAGTGACTAGAAAGGTAAAGTTTTTCAAGACAAACTTTGATGTAAACTAAATGTAAAAGTTTTAAGTCAGATGGTTATACAGATATTACAGTAAGACAAACAGCTAGCTATCTAGCTAGAGAGAGAGAGAGAGAGAGAGAGAGAGAGAGAGAGAGTGTGTCTGTGAGAGAGAGAGAGAGAAAGAGAGAGAAACTTAAAGCAGATTAAAGGCCTTGTGTGGGTTCGTTTACAATTGAATTTATGGCAGTTGGAGTTTAAATTAACAAGCATTCCATTGGCCCATTTAAACATTCCGTCAATGTAAGTCTATGGGATTTTTTAGATTTTTAATCGTCCGCTGTGCGAAAACTGTAAGTCTCATCAGTTACCAAAAAGACATAGCACACTATTCCAGAACAGTCCGAAGGTCTGTGCTGAGTTTGGTGGATGTAGCTTGAAAGCTCTAGGAAGAGTTAGTGTTAGAAATTTTGGTCTCAGTTTAGGGATTTTGAAAAAACCTAAATAAAGTTTGTAGAATAACAGTATGTTGGCTTTTTGTCAAATGATGCTGCTGGTATTTATAATGGTCATTTGCTGAAATTATACCATTTACTTTCATTGCATCTTTTTTTTTTTTTTTTTTCATACAATGAAAGTGAATTGTGACTGAAGCTAACATTCTGCCTAACATCCCTTTCATCGGTAGGTCTGTCTGTCTATTGGTTTATCTTTCTGTATGTCTGTCTATCGGTTTATCTTTCTGTATGTCTGTCTGTTGGTTTATCTTTCTGTATGTCTGTCTATCGGTTTATCTTTCTGTATGTCTGTCTGTCGGTTTATCTTTCTGTCTTTATGCCCTCTGAAACCCTCGAATTTCAAGCATTCAAAGATTAAACTTTCAGACAAGGCTTTGTCAAGCCAACATCAAAGTTTATCTTGATAAACTTTTCCTATCTAGTTCACATTGGTTTGTACTATTGTACAGAGACAAATGCAGAAAACACTGCGTCTCTACATAATACTGTGAAGTGTTTTAACCTAAAAAAAAATATATCTTGACTTGCTCCAAAAAGGAGCTTTCCAGCTTCCAATGCTCTTACACAAACACACACACACACACACACACACACACACACACACACACTTTCTCTCACACACACGTGGTGCAGCTATCATTATGAGGACTCTCCATAGACATAATGATTTTATACTGTACAAACTATAAATTCTATACCCTAACCCTAACCCTACCCCTAAACCTCACAAAAAAACATTCTGCATTTTTACATTTTCAATAAAACATAATTTAGTATGTTTTTTAAGCGATTTGAATTACGGGGACACTAGAAATGTCCTCATAAACCAAATTTATAGCATAATACCCTGGTAATTACCAGTTTGTAACCTAAAAAAAAGTCCTCGTAAACCACTTAAACCTGCCCACACACACACATCTCTCTCTTCAACACAAAGCCTTCATTCCTGCATAAAAAGAATTGGGATCCTTAACCAGCAAACGAGCTTGATCCTCGACTACGCAATGTCCAATTCAAAGCAACACAGGCACAACACTGCCAGGCAACATTGGTTTCTAAATAATCAGGAGAATGGGCCCCACACTTTGGCGCGCTCCAGGACAAAGGGGGAAGGGGTGCGAGGCCCCTGGAGCCCAGCACACAGACAGCAAGGCAGTAGTGGCAGCGTGGCTCAGCATTAACGACTGTGCGCTGATTGAAAGCTCCAATTGTGGCCCACGCCTCGGCGTGCTCCTCTGGCCGTACATTCATCGCCACTTCCTGGGGCCTTTGTGTGTCACTGAGTTAGAGAGAGCGAGGGGAGGGGGGAAAGGGCCACCCGACCCGGAACATTGGCACGACACGGTGGGCCCCCGCAGGAGCGGCTCTACCATCTGCCGCAGCAATTCAGCTGCCCGCATGCCAGAGCAGCCACGCGGCCCACTTACGCAACACTACTCACCATGGGCCTCTCCACACAAAGCCCAGAAACAAACACAGCGAGCCAGCCTGGAATTTCTCACTGGGGCCCTTTCTCTTTTCTCTAGCCCCTTTTGAACATTTGTGTTTGCCCCCTGCTCTCATCAGCTCAACCTGTGATGCGACTGTGCCATCAGTGCTGAGTCCTTCTGGCAGCACGAAGCCTCATCACTCCTCCCGCTATGCAGACGGCCTCTTTTTCAAACTTCAACATCTTGAAGCGCAACGTGTTGGTAAATTATAAAGTGCCTGGTGGACTAAGTTAGAGATGTTGCTAATTTCTTTCTCGTTGAACTTTCCAGCTTGTAATTAACCACATCCAGGCTCATTCCTTAAATATTTCACATAGAGTGCCGGCACTGGAGGAAATGGATTCATTAAGTTTAAGAGGACTTTTCAGAGCATCCAGTTTAAGTGGACCGTTGTGGAGAGATGTAAAGCCACTAGCATGCTGGGCACGGTTAGGGTTCTTTGATGCCATTGTTCAGCATGACTTTTTTTTAACCTTGAGATTATCACACTAATATGTTGTTTTTTTTAAAAGAATAGTTTACCCAAAAAATGAAAATTCTGTCTCAAAAATTATATTTACTCATCCTAATGTCACTCCAAACCTGTATGACTTTTTTTCTTCCACGGAATTCAGAAGGTGAAATTTTAAAAAGTCTTGACAGTGTTTATTTGCCATAACAACAGTGAATAGTGGCTCTAGTCTGTCAAGCTCGAAAAAGGACCAAAAGACACTGTGAAATCACAGTAAAACTAATTGATACAAGTCATGCACTATATTCCAGGTCTTTTGAAGTGATACGATTTCTTTGTGCGATGAACAGAACGAAATTCATCGCGTCTCATGACCAAACCTTTCATTGGTTGTTAGACACGATGAGAACCAATGAGGGTTGATATTTATTGACATTAATATTGTAACTTTCTCTGTACTTTCTCTTATCCCAGCAAGATGCAGAGACAACTTTCAGGTTGCAATGCATAGGTAAATATTCACAATAACTGTAAAAACTCTGTGCCGCTATAAAATTTGACAAAAGTTTGTTTGAGCAGCCCGTCCAGCTCGACACAACAACATTCGACCAATGGTGTGAGTCTGGGGCAGAACAATCTGTTTATTAGATCAACAGCAGACAGGGTGCGTATTCAGAATTTTTTTTTCACTGTTTGAAAACAATATTTATTTTTGCAATTCCTTTCAGTGGTGCTAGCTGCGCAGAAATTACTTATATACAGTATTTCAGCTTTAAGTGCTTTGTTAATGATTTGATATGAGAGTGAATATTGTGTTAAATTTTGTTCTGGTCATCATAAAAAGTGATTGCATCGCTTTAGAAGACTCAAATCAAGGGGGCCTGGGTAGCTCAGTGAGTAAAGACACTGACTACCACCCCTGGAGTTCACGAGTTTGAATCCCAGGGCGTGCTGAGTGACTCCATCCAGGTCTCCTAAGCAACCAAATTGGCCCGGTTGCTAGGAAGGGTAGAGTCACATGGGGTAACCTCCTCGTGGTCACTATAATGTGGTTCGCTCTCAATGGGGCGCGTGGTGAGTTGTGTGTGGATGCCACGGTGGATGGCGTGAAGCCTCCACGTGCGCTTTGTCTCCACGGTAACGCGCTCAACAAGCCACGGTATAAGATGCGCGGGTTGACGGTCTAGACGCAGAGGCAACTGAGATTCGTCCTCCGCCACCCGGATTGAGGTGAGTCACTACACCACCACGAGGACTTAGAGTGCATTGGGAATTGGGCATTCCAAATTGAGGAGAAAAAGGGGAGAATATTTTATAAAAAAACAAAAAAGACTCAAATCAGAAAGAATGTAGTGCATAAGTCACATTGATTATTGTTACTGTAGTTTTATAGTGTGTCCCAGCCTCTCCCCCTTTTTGAGCTTGACAGACTGGAGTCACTATTCACTGTCATTATATGGCAATTAAACCCTGTAAAGACTTTTTAAAAATGCACCTTTTGCATTCAATGGAAGAAATAAAGTCATATGGGCTTAAAACGAAATGGGGATGAGTAAATAATGTTAATTTTTATTTTTGTGTGAACTTTTTAATAAAAAATTGTTCAGTTCTTATCATAATCCTTGATAGTTCAGTCTCCAGGTGCTGTTTAGTTTCAAGCAGTGTTAGTTTTACACATTTTTTGTTGTTGTTTTAGTCATAGTTTGAGTAATTTGATGAACGTATCAATTAAATTTAGTCAATATTTCATAATGTCATACTCTTATATATTTTTAGTCAGTTTTACTCTTACTAAAATGCCACATAATTTTAGACAATTATAAATAACATTTTAGTTTATGATGTGCAAAATGACAAAAACATGTCAAACTGTAACAGATCTAACTTTAATTAAATATTTAAACATTTAGAAAAATATATAGGCGAAGCATGCATTAAGTTAAGCCAGAGACTGTTTAGCAGAGACGGGCCACTTCTATTAAAATGAATGGGAGAAATTGAAACGCCCAACCAAGGAGCTCTAAGCACCTAACGATCAATGGATGTAGAAAGGAAGTTCCACCTTACAGGTAAAAGAGCCAATCACCTTTAGACACAGACGTCGCCTGTCAATCAACTTGAAAACGTGCATGCACATTAGCTATACAAGCCAGGAAAATTTAGTTTTTTAGCGTAACATGAGGTAAAGAAGCACAATTTATTAATTCAGTATTGTCAGATTTTATTGCTGATTTGAAATATGTTCTTTGATCTTGCCCAACCATTTTTGGGATTTCGGCCTTTCCCCATTCATGTAGATAGGAGCTGCTCTGTCATGACTGGAAATAGCCTCCCGAGTGCGTTCCAAAGATGGCCGACCATGAACTGACTTGCATGAAAGACTTTAGGCATGTATCAAACATTTAAAAGATGCAAATTAAATACATAATAAAATAAAAATACAACTGTTCTTGTGAAAACCTTAGCTCCTTAAATAATAGCATAGAATTAATATTCTATACTGAAGTATTAGCAACTTTTAAAGTTACTGTTTTCTGAATTCTTCATGAATTGTCATCATTCAATATACAGTACAGTATGTCAATGTACGCTACATGATGTAGCAATTTAACATGGTGCCATTTTGACCTCAGTGACTGAGTAAAAAGGTTACTTTATCTGAATTTTTTGTATGGTCTAGTTCCATGACACAAATGGCTTTTGATCTCTCCAGACACTCTGCGGCTTCTGGTCATTTCACTGCTGTGCAGACATCATGCAGTGGTCAGATGGGCCATCTTTACTCTTGATCTTGATTACTTTTGCTGGTGTTAGGAGAAGCTCGGTTTTGGTACCTCGGCATATGACGGTGGAAGTATAAAGAGAACCACATGTCCCACACAGCTTCTTGCCACTCCGCCAGTTTGGGGTCATACACCAGAAAGCAGGCACATTATGCCAAACATGCCAGCAGCCATGTTTGGCACCTTAGTTCATATGTCTGTGATTACAGTAGTGTGGTTCTTCGACAGCAAGAGACTCCTAATCCTAAAGATAACCCGAAAGAATCTACACATTCTCAGCAGGGTTCTCCTAGCGCCCTATGGGCGTCCTTGTGCATCTGGTTGACATTACTGCCTCCCTGGTGCTGATTAGACTGATGATGAGGAGGTTGGGCTAACCTAAACATGCTTCAATTGTAAACAGCTCATTCATATTAATTAATCTCCTATTTGTCACTTTGCTTGGCTAAACGAGTGAAAGGACAAAACAAATGGTTTGGCATTGGTGTTTGGCAAATTGTGACCAAGTAAATGATTCAACGCCCACACTTCAGTTAATATTTGTTACTGATTCACTAGATGGTACTTCTGCCATTTACTTATCACAGTGGTCAAAACGAAGAATAAAAGTGAAAGTGAGTAGGGTGATTTCTTGGAAACAGTCCTTTTCATGTAGACTGGGAGGGTGGGAGTCCAAGAGACTGGAAACTAGTCAAATTGAAGTTATCCTGAGCTGTTACTCTTCAATCCAGTGCATAAATGAGGCAGTCCTCTCCAGGCCTTCACATTGCCTCTCTTAACCTCTGTGTGTCAAATACTGTTGACGACTCAACAGGAAAACTGTCTTTAACCCAAAAACGAATCGGTCTTTGTTGAAAGCAACATTTCCCATAGGACTGAGGGGATAAAAGTGCATTCTGTTGGCAGGTAGTGTCAAAAACTACTGCAGAAGTAAATGTATGCTCTGCATATCTACCTTGATGGATTAATAGGTTTTTAAACAGTCAAGATTTGTGAAATTGAGCACTGTCAACGCACCAACTTAAACATATCACATTCAGATCATCTTCAAGACTTTCGGCACAATTTATAGAGCTTATGCACGGGGGTGTTGGAGCGATATATAAAGTAGGGGGCTTATTACACAGCTACTTACCAAATAAATAATCGAATGGACAGGAAATAATAATCTGAGTTGAAATTTTGTTAATATGTGAGAAGGAGATCTCAGAGTCTCCAGAAATGGGTGAATTCAACCTCCAGTTAGTGTCAGAGTTCTGTTGATGTTTATTTTGTGAAAAATGACCGTCTGACTGCTCATTATCTTGCTTATTACATGACAAATTGTCAAATAAACAAATAAATTGATATGAAATATTGATTTTAGTTGAAATTATTTTAGCTCACTTGAAAGAAGGGTTGAAGGGTTTTACAAGATGTAGGAAAGATGACACAATAACCAGATGACCAGTGAAATGTCACTATCCCCCAATGTGCGGTCGTTATTTAGAAATATCAGACCGCTGGATTGCGCGATTGACTGATCACAATCAAGTAACACATAATAATAAATATTAATTAGGTGATGTAGCGTTACAATAGCGTATCTGTATCCAATACCTTCTTATAGTTTACTTTGTGTCATATGTCTTTTCAGATGTGTGATCAATGTTGCACTGTAGTTTCCTGATGGAATCTCATTTTGCTTTGTTAATTGCTCTTTGTAATGTGTAAAAATAACAATAAACCTGACCTTGACTTTGTTAGGTTAAAGGTGCACTCAGTCATTTTTTTCCTATTAAAAAAGTTTTACTCCTAAAGAAATTAATTGTAATTTTGAAACTTTATAAAAGCTGTTTATTCTACATGGAGAAGGTCTCCTTATGGGGGCTGCAATTTTAGAATCACATGATGTAACGTATCAGGCAGGCTGAAGACAGGATCAAGACGATGATGAACCCAAGTGCATCTTTATTTAAACAACCAAAGTGAAAACAAAACAAAAATTAGAACTAGAACAAAAGACATGACTATGACTAAAACTAGACTTAACTAAGAATACAGACAAACCAAGAAGTGATGTTACAAACACAAAACTCAACAAGGGACTCACAAGAGGGCATAAATACACAAGGACTAACAAGGTAACAAGACAAGCTGGAATACAATCAGGGAAGGAACCAAGAGCAGAACTACAACAAAAGACCAAAACTACATTTCAAAGTAAGAGTCCAAAGACACAGACACAACAGGACATGTTACAGATCCCCCCCTTTAAGGGTGGCTCCTGACGCCCTAAACAAGAAACTAAAATGATCTGTGGAATCAGGAGTGGGCAGGGACCATGGGGGAGCTGACGAAGGACCTAGAGACCAGGGTGGACTAGAAGACCAGGGCGGAGCTGGTGGAGTGCCCTGAGACCAGGGTGGAGTCGGTGGAGGGCCCAGAGATCAGGGCGGACCAGGAGACCAGGGTGAAACTGGCGGAGGGCCCAGAGACTAGGGCAGACCAGGAGACCAGGGCAGACCCGGCGGAGGGCCCGGAGACCAGGGCAGACCAGGAGACCAGGGCGAACCAGGAGACAAGGGCGGAGACGGCGGAGGGCCCAGAGACCAGGGCAGACCAGGAGACCAGGGTGGAGGTTCAGAGGGCATAGCGGCTGGAGATAAAGGCTCAGGGGGCAGAGCCGCTGGAGGTAGAGGCTCAGGGGAAGGAGCCGCTGGAGGATCAGGGGGCAGAGCTGCTAGAGGCTTGAAGATCAAGGCAGCCAGGGACTCAGAGGGCTCAGAGGTAAAGGCTGCTGGGGACTCAGAGGGCTCGGAGGTCATGGCGGCCGGGGACTCAGAGGGCTCGGAGGTCAAGACGGCCGGGGACTCAGAGAAGGCGGCCGGGGGTTCAGAGGGCTCGGAGGTCAAGGTGGCCTGGTACTCAAAGAAGGCGGTCAGGGATTCAGAGGGCTCGGAGATCAAGGTGGCCAGGGACTCAGAGAAGGCGGCCGGAAATTCAGACGGTTCGGAGGTCAAGGCAGCCGGGGACTCAGAGGGCTCGGAGGTCAAGGCGGCCGGGGACTCAGAGAAGGCGGCTGGGGATTCTGAGGGCTCAGAGGCCAAGGTGGCCAGGACTCAGAGAAGGCGGCAGGGGATTCAGACGACTCGGAGGTCAAGGCGGCTGGGGACTCAAAGGGCTCGGATGTGGTGGTTATTGAAGGAGTGCTGAGTACCTTATCTGCCACTCCCACAGTAAAGTCCGAACCACTCAGTCAAAGTGCACAGTCAATATATTCTGTCAGATTCATATCTATGGCGCCTCCCAGCAACAACGAATATAATGGCTCATCCAAACCTCAATGAAAAAAGTCCTTTAGTGAAATCTTTCCAAAGTCCAACAAATGACAAAGCCCACAGAAGTTCATTACATAATCCTCCAGGGGATGGTTTCTCTGGTGGAGACGTATAAGTGCAACTGCTGGGTTCATCGTTGTAGGTCCAGTTTTCTATAACATATCAGGCATGCTGAAGACAGGAGCAAGATGATGACGAGACAATGAAGAACTAAGTGCAGCTCTATTTAAACATCCAAAGTGAAAACAAAACAGAAATAAGAACTAGAACAAAAGATACATCTATGACTAAAACTAAACTTGACTAAGAATACAGACAAACCAGGAAGTGATGTTACAAACACAAAACTCAACATGGGACTCAGCAAACAAGAGGGCTTAAATACACAAGGACTAACAAGGTAACAAGACACAGCTGGGATACAATCAGGGAAGGAACCAAAAACAGAACTATGACAAAAGAACAAAACTACATTTAAAAATAAGAGTCCAAAGACAGACACCATAGAACATGTTACACATGACCAGCTGAATACTACTCACTTAATCTCAGTAACCGCCCTGTTATTGGTCACTTTCACTCATGGATTAAATTAATCATGGATGATTGTGCACAGTGAATTTCTACAATGGCATCTGTAACTGAAAACTATTGATTTTGGAACGTTGCTGCATCCACATCACTAGGTGTCACTGTCCAAGATGACATGAGCAAAAAGTCACTGAGTGCACCTTTAAGTAGTCCTTGATAAAAACAGTTGGCGTTGGCTGTGGTAGATTACTGCTTACGGTTTGCACGTTTGTTCGATTCATTGCCAAAACGACCAGTTGGCAGAGGCTTCTGCTGGGATGTAAAGCCATCGTTTTCTGCATTCGGCTACAATTTCTTTACACGCTGGCCAAAACTCTTTAAATATAATGTGTAATTTCCCAAAAAGTAGGGTGGACGAACTTAGAAATTTTGAAAAGTGAAAGTGAGATGTCCCCCCCAGTTATAATGGTTGCTTATTTCCTCAACCCAATAGGTTACCGAATCAGTTTTGAAAGTGAGTGCATTGACATGCACACCAGCACACTGGTAACTACCAAATATCAGTTTATTCAAAAGTCCAACAACGAACAATGAAGAAAAGCCGGTAAGAACGCCGGTAAAAATGTTTACATGCAACACAAATTCGGGGTAATGGGCAAAAACCTTTTGTTTACTTAAGCTGTTTCTGACTTTACCCCGATAAAAGAAAACTGTTTAAGGCGTTTACATAACCACAAACGATGTCGGCTTATTAAGCATAATCGGTGTTAAGATCATGCATGTAAACAATCTCAGTATTGGACTGTGGTAGTTCTGTTTGACCAATTTGACCAAGGTCCTACATGAATCTCCATCACAACCCTAATACATAGCCTAGTTTCCAGCTGTATCAGAATTTCTGAAGGAACAAACACCTTGACTTTGTTGCCTCATTCCTCAAAGCAATAACTCTGGCACCTGCTTTTAAGAGAATGCCATAGAGTGTAGGAGCTGTAGGTCAATGGTGCAATAAGAACCATTTCTTTCTTGACCTTTGTCAGTTCCTTGGCAGCATTGTGCAGCAAAGCATGGATAGAGGGAGGCGCACCCTACTCTCTGTGTGGCTGTCTGATCACTCCCAGCTCACTGAGAGCATGTTCACATGAGACTGTTCATACCAAAGTACACCTACACAAGTCTCATCACCTCCCCTTTCATTTTCTTGAGCTCTATGTGTGTGTGTGTGTCTTCATTATTACATGTGGGTGTGTAAGCTTAAATTACATTAAACATTTCCAATGCTTAACTTAATAAGTACACACACTCTTACCATGATAATGTAACGTGATATCATATGAAACAAGACTAACGTGGAGTGCACTGCATGTACGTATATTCATGAAGATTTTGCGAAGGATATTTAGAAATGAGGTCAAATTAATTCGTGCTGTATGTGTGGGCACTTGCAAAACTTAGAACACCTATCACAATTTCATGCTCATATTTTTCATTCTCATAAGCAGTCTACGTTAAGCTGTACCATGACCTTTACCTTGAACAAGCAGGTGTGTCTGTCCCTGTCTGTCATGAATAAAAAAGTTGCATGATCTTACCATGTTTTTTGGGGGATGTAAACCATGGTATTCGTTGAAGTACATTGGAGTATGGTAATACCATGTTTGTAGACCTGTAACGTGGAAATATCTTGGTATTCTTAAAAGTACCTTGGAGTAACATGTAAACAACATAAATTTTTGGACATAGCACTATGTTAATACCATGTTTTTTGGATATGTACCATGTCCATGACAATACAATTTATATATATATATATATATATATATATATATATATATATATATATATATATATATATATATGTACCAATATAATACCATGGTATTCTTTGAAGTACCTTGGAGTGCCATTTAAACTATGTTTTTGAACAGTACTATGGTAATACCATGTTTTTTCAACATTCTGTAAAGTTTCTTGGATTACCATGTAAACTATATTTTTTAGGAATAATACTAAGGTATTACCATATTTCTGGATATCTACCATGGCAATACTATTGCGTTCTTTGTAGTACTTTAGTGAACCATCTAAACCAAATATAAATATATATATATATATTTATTTATAGTACGATGGTAATACAATGTTTTGTTTTTTTCATGTACTGTGGTAATACTAAGATATTCTTTGGACTGTGGAGTATCATGTAAACCAAGTTTATTTATTTGTATTTATTTGTTTATTAATTTATTTTTTTATATAGTACTGGTAATAGTAATAGGATGTTTTTTTTGTTTGTTTGTTTGTTTGTTTTTTTGGATATGTACCATGGTAATACTAAGGTTTTCTTTGAAGTACCATGGAGTATCATGTCAGCCATTTGTTTTGTTTTTTTGTTTTTTTACATAGTGCTTTGGTAATACCTTGTTTTTGGATAAATACCATGGTTATAACCAAAAACATGGTATTACTATGATATTCTTTGAAATATTTTGGGGTGTATATATAATATATACAGTAGTATGATGGTAATACCATGTTTTTGGATATGTACCATGTTATAATATGGGATTGTTTGAAGTACCATAAAGTACCATGTAAACCACTTTTTTATTTTTAACATGGTACTATGGTAATGGCATGTTTTTGGACATGTATCATGGTAATACCACGTTTTTCAGACATGCATCATGGTAATACCATGTTTTTGGATGTATTCTTTGAAGTACCTTGGAGTACCATGTAAACCATGATTTTGGATATAGTACTAGGGCAATACCAGGATTTTTGGACATGTATCATGGTAATTCCAAGTTTTTGGATATATACCATTATAAAACCATTGTATTCTTTGAAGTAACTTGGAGTATGGTAATAATTTTGTTTTGGACATGTACCATGGTAATATCATGTTTTTGAGTATACTGTAAGTACCATGTTATAATGTGGTATTCTTTGAAGAACATTGGAGTACTATGTAAACATTGGAGTACGTTTTATTTTTTTATTTTTATTTTTTTTAAATGCATCATGGTAATACCATGTTTTTGGATATACACCATAGTAATACCACAGTATTATTTAAAGTATCTTGGGGTACTATGTAAACTGTGTTTTTTGTTTGTTTTTTGTTTTTTTGGACATGTATCGTGGTAATACCGTGTTTTTGGACATGTGCTATGACAAAAACCATTGTATTCTTTGAAGTAACTTGAAGTGCTATAGTATTACAATCTGATACAAGTCTGATCACAGTAACCTTGTTACTGCCATAGTCATTTTTTTTATTATTCTATTTTTGCCATAAAATCTTCCCACCACCCAGGCTGCGCATTTCCCTCTATCCTAAAAGCTAAAATGCTGTGTGACTGTTTGTATAGTCTAAACACTCGTCTCTGACTGACAATTGGCAATCCACAGGCCCTGTGTTATTATGTGTTTTCAGATGTAAGGAGCAGACCGACAGACCGGCTGCACAGTCTTTATGTGGGCCGCACAAAGGTGAAGAATTTAGCAGAACTCCTGGTCCTGCCGCTCTCCTGTGAGGGTGGGATGTGTTGCACGCCGGGGTATGGGCCCTCACAGGTGCAGTGGTGCGAGACCACCAGCCCCAATCAGCCCATCCCACCTAGACTGTCTGCAGGGAAGAGAAACAGAGAGTGGTGTCTCTCTGTCAGTCAGGTTACACACTGAGCAGTGTAACCAGACACAGGTGATGAAACATAGGCTATGGCTGTGGATGCCAGTGAAGTATAATCCTGGATTCCTCCACATTCTCAGCCTGATCCTTTTTCCCCTCTTCAAATGTGACTGAAAAAAGTACTGTGGTGATACTGTAATCAGTATCAGATATGGTATCAGATAGTAATGCCATAGTACTTTGATACATGCCATATTGATGCCATATTTACACTATGTACCATGGCACTGTATGGTAATTGAAAGAATACCATATTATTATCCTTAGAAAAAAGTACTGTGGTGGTACTATAGTACAGTGATGGAATCTAAAGGTAATACCTTATTCACAGTAGCGCCATCTTTGGTTTTTGACAGGAATGAAAACTAGTCTGTGAGGGATAGAAAATTATTTGCATGGAACAAAATAAAAAATGGTACATGTAAAAAGGCATGGTATTACCCTGATACATGTAAAAAAAAAAATCAATAAATAGCTGCATCTATTATCATAATAATTTGAATAAATATTTCCTCGGTCATGTATTATAGTTTATTAGCTTAACTGCAGGCTGATTACGGTTGCCAAGCACCGTAACAACTTGCATTACTACAAAATGTGTGGTTGCTGGTGTGTGTTTATCTGCATTACAGCGGCTTTGAAAATGGCGCATCAAATCAGAATTTAGTCTGAACCATCTCTTGTAAAATTTTGCATTTTTTTCACTAGTTTTACCTCACTCTTGTCTTGCTGCTTGAGAAACAGTCAAGCAAATTCTTCAAATTTATTTTTCTCTGTTGCAGTAGATCGGCAATAATCTACAACCTGTTCCGCTGATATGCTGTGGACCCCAACCAATGGGAAAAGCGTGCCATGCACACCCATTTAAAAAAAAAATATTTACAGTATCTCAACTAGTCTTTATAAAACAATGCATGTCTTACCTGAGACTCATTTGATGGAAAAAACTGCCCCTAGACTTATTGTGAATGGATTCTTAGAATTGCAGAGGTATTTGAGTTTGATCTAGGTTTGACGATGCGTGTTGACTCTGGGTTGGGTCAAGTCTAAGACACATTCATGTACAGAGTCTACTGAAAAATGACCTCTGCGATTGTGTAAGCCTGAGGGATAAGGTTTGTCTGAGAGAATGTGTTAATGAGTGCTTGTGTGTGTGGTTGAGTTAACATAATGGATGAGTCAGGTCATACCAAATTCCAGGATTTGGAAGATATTTGAGTCATATGCTTACAGTACTTGTATACATGAGACATAATATTGCAAGTTGCTTTATTAAAGGAATAGTTCACCCAAAAATGAAAATTCTCCCACCTTTTACTCACCCTCAGTCCATCCCAGATGTGTGATGTTTTTTTTTGCAGAACACAAATGACATTTTTAGAAGATTATCTCAGCTCTGCAGGTCCTCACAATGCAAGTGAATGGTGACCAATACTATGAAGCTCTAAAAACCACAGAAAGGCAGGATAAAAGTCATTCATATGACTTCAGTGGTTAAATCCATGTCTTCAGAAGTGATACGATAGGAGTGGGAGAGAAACAGATCAATATTTAAGTAAAAAAAAAAATAATTCTCCTCCCTGCCCAGTAGGTGGCGATTTGCACGAAGAATGTGAATCGCCAAAAACATAAGAAGAACCCTTAGGAGAGAAGAGTGCTTAGGAGGGCGGTTTGAAAGTAGAAAAAATTACTTAAATATTGATCTGTTCCTCACCCACACCCATCTTATTGCTTCTGAACACATGGATTTAACCACTGGAGTAATTCGGATTACTTTTATGCTGCCTCTATGTGCTTTTTGAGTTTCAAAGTTTTGGACCCTGTTGACTTGCATTGTATGGACCAACAGAGCTGAGATATTCTTCTAAAAATCTTTGTTTGTGTTCAGCAGAAGAAAGAAAGTCACACATCTGGGATGGTCTGAAATGATGAAAGAATTGTCATTTTTGGGTGGACTATATATACCTATAATCTGCATTTATCACAATAAAGCATTTACTTTAATGACCTAAAATGAATATTAGCTTTGGATATCACTAAGTTAAAGGTAGTGAAAGTGATGTAAAGGGATAGTTCATCCAAAAATGAATTTTCTGTAATCATTAACTCTCACTCATGTTGTTCTAAACACTTTCTGTCTGCTGTGGAACACAAAACAAGATGTTAGGCAGTATGTTAGCCTCAGTCACCATTCACTTTCATTGTATGGAAAAACAAAGTGCAATGAAAGTCAATGCTGACTGAGGCTAACATGGAAGAAAGAAAGTGGAACAAAATGAGGGTGAGTGAATAATGACAATTTTCATTTTTGGTGGGTGAACTGTTCCTTTAAGCCATTTCAATTCAGATTGTTTTTTGCTGTTCACAAAGCCCCTATAGGTTCACAAAGATAGGTGTGATTTCTCAGGACACCTATTTCAGTGATTTATGTCAGGTAGTTGCAACATTTTATGCATGGTATTAAAATAATCACTTATATTACCTTTAATCTCTTCAAATCAAATGCCTCTTTAGTGGAAATCGAGTGGATAGGTGACAGAAATAATCAATAAACAGTGCAACAGCAGTCATTACAGCTCAATCAAATTCTGTCAGTGGTTGATGCTGGGAGGATGTGTACTGACATACACATCTCGTCATAATCAGAGTGAAATTGTTAGGCTTGGTCTGTGTTTGGGCTGGAATGGCTTGAGAACGGGCCCGGCCTTGAATGGCTACCATTGATGGAGGCGCTGATATCTGGACGCAGATGAAGCCACGGTCTGTGTGAAACAGGAAACAGAATCCTAACCTCCTGACCTCTGACCTTGGTTTGATGAACCTCTTACACATGTGGCAGGGTGGTAGGGGTCAGTGAGTCCCAGATAGCCGTCATCTGCCACAGATGATCTCCACATTCCTCACAAGGCCAACTTTAAACCTGCAGCATTTATTTCAAAGGGGTTTTGAAAGCAAACAAGCACAATGCTTCGCAACGTGCCAGTTTCCTTTTATTAGATCAGAATGAAAGAGCTTGGCTTCACCTGACACTTAACCGATAATAAATTGACTCCTGATTACCTTTGCAAATAATTGCCTTAGTAATTTGGTTTGAATATTCAATGGACAGATGTTATGGTAAAAGTTCAAAAGGTAAAGATCTCTTTTTGTCAAATTTCTCACAACATAATGTTATAATGCAGGAAATGGGCTTGTTTATAAGATTACTTACTCTTGTGTCTAAACGTAATTGAGCTGTTTGCATGATCTATTAGGAAAAAGCTGTCGATTTTTTGAAGTGACATTTGCCTGCTATTGAAAACTGTGACTTTTCTCTGACTTCAGTGAGTAACGCCCTCTTTCTCATGTCCTTACGCTAAAGTGTAACATTTGATCGCAGCTCTTGTAAATTTTCACTCCTTTGTTATTTATAAGCCACATCAAAACATGCACACTATCTGCTAATTTAATGAGATAACTACTCATAAGTGTGTTGTAACTCACAACAGTGTGTTTTTTACAGTTATGTGACATCAGTGGCTGACATCACACATTTGAGTTAAATGAAAAATCTATTTTTCTGTCTGTCCGTCCATTCGTCCGTCTATCTAAATTTCTATCTACATTAAAATGTACAACTATATATTAAGATTTAAAACTTTATAATTAGATTTACAAATATACAGATTTAGAGCTACATATTCAGATTTACAAATTTATTCAGATATACATGTTCTATATTCAGACATTAAATAATATATTCAGGATTTACAACTATATATTTGGATTTACAAATATATATTCAGGATTTATAACAATGTATTTAGGATATACAACTATATACTTGTATTTCCAACCATATATTTGGTTTTACAAAAAAAACTGTTTCATACTAAATAGGTAACTATGCAGGAATTAATGCAGTACTACATTAACACTTCAGTCACGACTATTAACTAATTTAGAAACAACTAATTAGTAAGTAATACCGATCTGATGACTATGGTAGTTCACTGTTAGCTCATCTATATTTACTGACTTTTATTTGCCTCATTGAGAACTATTAAATAACTATGGGTAACTACTAATGAATTACTCATCACAACATTATCTCCTCAAAATATAGTGTCTAAAAAGTGAACAATTATACTTTTATTGTTAACATGAAATTGCATCATCAGAGATGCATATGCGTCATGTGTTCTTTAACCGGAAATCAGTTATGAACGTAACACCACTCTAAATCACTGGTCTACAGTGCCTGGTAGAATATCATTACTAGTCAGTTTACCTTAAATAAAGGGATGTTGTACTGTATGTGTCCAACCTCTGTATTATTTGGGGTATTTTCTGTAATCATTAATTAATTACTTGTGCATGTTATATACAAAAGTACATAATGAGTTCTTCTTAATAATTACTTAGAATAGACAAATGAAAATCTTGGTTAACCCTTAGTAATGAGTCAAGTGTTACCACATCCATATGAAGGAATTACTAATGATCTGGAACAGTATTCTAAGTGAAAATCATGGTAATGCATTACTGATGAATGAGATCTTATTTTGTCCTTATGAGTTAATGGTTGTCTTGAACAGTATTCTGAAGTGTAATTCATTAATTAATTCATTAATGATTACAGAAGATACCCCAAAAAATACAGAGGTTGGACACATACAGTACAGCATCCCTTTATTTAAGGTAAACTGACTAGTAATGATATTCTACCATGCACTGTAGACCAGTGATTTAGAGTGGTGTTACGTTCATAACTGATTTCCGGTTAAAGAACACATGACGCATATGCATCTCTGATGATGCAATTTCATGTTAACAATAAAAGTATAATTGTTCACTTTATAAACACTAGATTTTGAGGAGTTAATGTTGTGATGAGTACTTAATTAGTAGTTCTTTTAATTTACCCATAGTTAGTTAATAGTTCTCAATGAGGCAAATATAAGTCAGTAAATATAGATTAGCTAACATTGAACTACCACAGTCATCAGAACGGTATTACTTACTGAGTAGTTAATTGTGTTTCTAAATGAGTAAATAGTCATGACTGAAGTGTTAATGTAGTACTCATTTGTCCTGCATTAATTCCTGCATAGGTACCTATTAAATATGAAACAGTATTCTAAAGCATTACCATATATTCACATTTACAACTATATATTCAGAATTATAGCAATATATTTGGGATTTACAACTATATATTTGTTTTTACAACTATATATTTGGATATATAACAATTTAATTAGGATATACAAATATGTACTTGTATTTACAACTATATTTCTGGTTTTACAACTATGTATTAAGATTTACAAATATATATATTTGGAACTATAACAATATAATTAAGATATACAACTATATACTTGTATTTACAACCATATATTTGTATTTACAACAATCTATTTATGATTATAACACTATATTCAAGATTTATAACTTTATATTTGTATTTACAACAGTATATTTAACAACTAAATACATTATTCAGATTTACACACACACATATACATATATACAGTGTATATTATATATATATATATATATATATATATATATATATATATCTATTTTTATTGTGGCATTCTGTGTTTGATTTACGCCAGATGTAACGGGACCCCTTTCTTCCAAAGAGTTCCACTTTCGACTCATCAGTCCACAGAACATTCTCCCAAATGGTTTGAGGATCATCAAGGTGTGTTTTGGCAAAATTCAGACGAGCCTTAATGTCCTTTATTGATGCGAGAGAGGCCTGCAGTTCCTTGGATGTTGTCCTTGGCTTTTTTGTGACTTCCTGGATGAGTCGTCGCTGTGCTCTTGGAGGAATTTTGGAAGTCGGCCACTTCTGGGAAGGTTCACTACTGTGCCAAGTTATATATATATATTTATATTTATAGAGAGCGAGAAAGAGAGAGAGAAACAGGTATGTTTTGCACAGAAATAAGATAATATTAAGGAGCCCATTTTGAATAATTATGGTTTTATTCATTTTTTTTTGTTTGTTTTTGAATGCTTGAAGGTTCTTGAGTACTTGTGTGATTCTTTCATTGTCAGCATTGACATTCACTTACATGCAGAGACACTACGGCTGGTAGGACTAGTCTATTTGTAAAAGACCCTTATGTTCTATGTTTTTGTGTCTCTTGAGTGAAATGCGTGAGATGTATGTCATGGGGTCTTCGCGCCAGGTTTGACACCTCGGCACCTCAGGGCTACGACATTATCACAATAGATTGCTCTCTGTGGACTTTGCCGGAGAGCTGTGAACGTCATTGAGCCCCCTCACTCCCGGAGATGTTACATCCTCCATAAACTCGGCTCTATTCACAAACATGCCTTCCCCTGACTGCGTCTGTCCTTTGCATTGTAAAAGCTGGCCTTCCTTTTGCTTTTTTGTGTGTGTTGTAAGTGCATATGAGGGGGCGAGAGGTGGGGGACAGCACCCGTGCAGGGTCGTGTGCAGGGAAGGATGAGGGTGGAGTCATGTTTACCCCCTCTATTGTCTGACAGCCAGGAAGGAAGAGCTTCCTGCACCACGAATGAGCGCAGTTCTAACTGTCCCCCATTACTGTGATCTCACAGCGACTGAGCAGAGAGGATTGTGGGATAGGTAGGGGCAATAGTGCAAGTCCCTCTGCTGTATTAAGGATATGGAATCCCCCTCCCCAGTCTGCCCTATTTCTACTGTCACCATCGCTGGGATAGCTCAGACTCCTATTGTATGCAAATTGCTAAAAGTAAAAGCTTGACCATGACACTGAGGTTGCGTGGCGGTGTTTGCTGATCTTGAAATAGCAGTGAGAAACACTCAAAAATTAACTCTTTGGCTGAAATTGATTCAATCGTGGACAGTGGCTTCACATGTATGAAATGAGCTTTCTTAACCACGTGCGACCCCGTGTCCACATGTGTGGATGGCTTCGCTATATGCAATGCATCATTTAAATGAATTAAAACTGACTAAATACTGTTCGCAAGACTCTACACTATTATGTAAGGGTTAAACTTATGGTGCACCATTCACATGACACAACAGCATGATGTTGATTTCCAGGAAGCGCTACTTCTGGCGCAGCACCAACAAAAGTGCCTTTGGTAAGAAACCTCTTTAAGTTTTTTTTTATTTTTATGAAACCTGTTTGGTTGTAAAGAGTTGTGTCTCTAGTTTAGTTTAATCCATTCATTTTCACGCGTCAGTACGCTGATAAAGATGAAGTACACATATGTGGAAATTAGGACCTTGTTCCCTCAAAAATTGAAAAAACATGTTAGTTATCTTGAATATTTTTCAACATGAACACATCTGTGGGTCAGTTCACTTCATTTTAATGTAAATTTTGTTATTGTTTTATTTTGTTATCAATGTACAATACGTTCCATTCATTAACATTAGTAAATGCATTCCTATATATTTACTGTGCATTTTCACATTGAGAATAAATGTATTTATGCAACAGCTGAAAAACTTTGCTTTCTGAGGCTTTTTATAGATTTAGGATGAAAATAAGGTCCATTTCTAACTGTTCTGAAACCAGTGCAGACAGACAGCACACTGGAGGTTCAGTTATTCACTAAATAGGGAGTAAGCGAGCAAATCCTATACAGTAGCTTTCTATGCAGCTAAGTGCATTCACTCCTAAAATCCGACCAAATGTTCAGTTTCAGGCTGCAGATGATGTATGGACCACTCAGCATGTTTGGCAGACATGGGACAATGATAATCGGTACAAAATGTCAGCAAAATTTTATTTTAACATGGTTGGCAGTGATTTGATGATGCTGGCCATTACTTTTAATAAGAATGATTCATTCAGCTTTAAATAATATCAAATGTAATGTCTATAATGTCTCAAAAACATGAATAACGTCTCGGTTACTGTCATAACCTCTGTTCCCTGATGGAGGGAACGAGACGTTGTGTCGATGTAGTGACACTAGGGGTCGCTCTTGAGAGCTCCGAACACCTCAGATCTTTGAGAAAAGGCCAATGAGAATTGGCGAGTGGAATTTGCCTGCCACTCCCCCGGACATAGAGGTATAAAAGGAGCTGGCTCGCAACCACTCATTCAAATTTTGTGCTGAGGAGCCGAGACAGGGTCCCGGCCATTTCAGCGGGTAGTACAGCGTTGTGGCAGGGGGTACACAAAGTCTCGTTCCTTCCATCAGGGAACGGAGGTTATGACAGTAACCGAGACGTTCCCCTTCTGTCACTCACTCGATGTTGTGTTGATGTAGTGACACTAAGGGTCCCTATACGAAATGCCACAACTAGCTGAACCGTGTTACGTGGACTGCCGTTGCAGGTGCAAGCAAGCTGCTGCGTGCGTAGTAGCAGGTGCACCGGTCTGCATGTAGCCTCCCCCAACGGCCCAAAAAACGTTGTATAGTTCCCCACATCCCTAGGGGGAGGAAGAGACGTATCTAGTATGGAAGCAGGCCGTGCCAGCCACGGCCTTTTCTCTCTATTTTTTCTCTCCACAGAGGGTATCCTCTAGTCTATTCGGCTGGGGCCATTTTAACGCTCAATATATGCGCCAGGGAAGGTGTATTTTCCTATACTATTCTTTCAGGGGGAAAAGACCCCGCGGAGACCACATCCTGCCTGGAGGGGAGGTAACATGCGGCAAGCACATCATGTGGGCTCAGAGCCGCACATGGAAGAGGCACGGTGGTAGGTCCTGCCTGAAAGGGGAGGATCTCTACAAACACGGCGACTGGGACAGAGAGGGCTCTGTCGAAGGGAGATGCAGGTCTGCCGACAGGGAGACTGTACTGCGGAAAATACATCACAGGGGGTTACCGGAGTAACCGGCACCTGTGGAGCACCTACCTCAGTAAGGGTATATTAGCACACGTACTGGTTCCGGCTGTGAATTCCTCTGCTGAATTCGTGAGCCACAGGGCTAGGGAGGAAGGACATCCAGGGTTCAAGGGTTCGTGAACTCGCATGGGAAAAGAAGCGCACATCTTCGCCTCTTTGGAGGGGGAAGGCGCTATACCCAAACGATACACACGGCCAGCTGTCCGTATTCCCGAACTTACCTGTTTGTACCTGACAGAACACGGGACAAAACCAGCTCAACCCAGAGATTGTAAAATCTCAAAGGTACTGGGTGTTGCCCAGCCTGCTGCCCTGCAAATGTCTGCTAGAGAGGTGCCATGGGCCAGTGCCCATGAGGATGCCAGACTTCTTGTGGAGTGTGCTCATATTCCCGAAGGGACGGGCATGGCCTGGGCCTGGTATGCCATAGCGATGGCATCCATGATCCAGTGGGCAAGCCTCTGTTTGGAGACAGCGTTCCCTTTCCACTGTCCGCCAAAGCAGACAAAGAGCTGCTCAAAGCGCCTAAAGCTCTGCATGCGATCCAAGTAGATGTGCAAAGTACGCACCGGACACAGCAACGACAGGGCTGGGTCTTCCTCCTCCTGGGGCAGCGCTTGCAGGTTCACCACCTGATCCCTGAAGGGGGTTGTGGGAACCTTGGGCACATAGCCCAGCCGGGGTCTCAAGATTACGTGAGAGTCACCCGGACTGAACTCCAGGCAGGTATCGCTGACAGAGAACACTTGCAGGTCCCCGACCCTCTTGATGGAGGTGAGCGCAATCAGGAGGGCCGTCTTCAAGGAGAGGGCTTTCAACTCGACTGACTCTAGAGGCTCAAAGGGGGCTCCACGAAGGCCCAGGAGGACCACGGAGAGATCCCATGAGGGGAACAGGTGTGGCCTAGGAGGATTCAGCCACCGGGCACCTCTCAGGAACCTGATGATCAGGTCGTGCTTCCCTAAGGACTTACCGTCCACTGTATCTTGGTGTGCCGCTATGGCGGCACATACACCTTCAAGGTGGAGGGGGACAGCCGTTCCTCTAGCCTCTTCTGCAGGAAGGAAAGCACTGACCTAATTGCACATCTCTGAGGGTCTTCAGCTCGGGAAGAACACCAATTTGCGAACCAACGCTGCCTCGTGGAGGGAGCTCTGGCCTGAATGATCATGTCTACCACTGCTGGTGGTAGACCACTTAGGTCTTCCACGTCCTGTCCAAGGGCCAGACGTGGAGGTTCCAGAGGTCTGGGCATGGGTGCCAAATGGTGCCCCATCCCTGAGAAAGAAGGTCCTTCCTCAGGGGAATTCGCCAGGGAGGGGCTTTCATGAGGAGCATGAGGTCTGAGAACCAAGTCTGGGTGGGCCAATACGGGGCCACGAGGGTGACCTGCTCCTCGTACTCCCTGACCTTGCACAGGGTCTGTGCAAGTAGGCTCACTGGCGGGAACGCATACTTGCGCAGCTCCCGGGGCCAGCTGTGTGCCAGTGCGTCTGGGCCAAGGGGGGCCCCCGTCGGAGAATACCAGAGCAGGCAGTGGGAGGTTTCTTGGGAGGCAAATAGGTCTACTTGTGCTTTGCTGAACCAACTCCAAATCAGCTGGAGTCTCCACTCTCCCCTGAGTGTCACCTGCCACGACAGTGCATCCACTGTGGTGATGAGGTTTCCTGGGATGTGAGTGGCCTGCAGCGACCTCAGTCGCCGCTGACTCCATAGGAGGAGACGGCGGGCGAGTTGCGACATGCGACGTGAGCGTAAGCCACCTTGACGATTTATATATGCTACTGTCACTGTGTTGTCCATCCAGACCAACACATGCTTGCCCCAGATCAACAGCAAAAGCCTCCGCAGGGCGAGCAATACTGCCAGCAGCAGTTGATGTGCCAACACAGTCACGGTCCTGTCCAGGAGCTAGTGTCTGCATGCCCATTGCACACAGCACCCCAGCTTTGCTTGGAGGTGTCTGTCGTAATGACGACGCACCTGGACACTTGCTGTAGGGGAACTTCTGCCCATAGAAATGCAAGGTCTGTCCAAGGGCTGAACAAGTGGTGACAGATCGGCGTGAAGGCCACGCAATGTGTGTCGTGGCGCCATGCCCATCTCGGGACTCGAGTCTGAAGCCAGTGCTGAAGCGGTCTCATATGCATCAAACCCTAGTGGTGTGACCGGCGCCGAGGATGCCATATGCCCCAGGAGCCTCTGAAAGTGTTTCAGTGGAACCACTGTTCTCTGCTTGAATGACTTCAGGCAGTTCAGCACCAAACGTGCACGCTCGCTCGTGAGGCACGCTATCATCGAGACTGAGTCTAACTCCATGCCGAGAAAAGAGATGCTCTGAACCAGGAAGAGCTTGCTCTTTTCCCAGTTGACCCGAAGCCCTAGCTGGCTGAGGTGCCTGAGCACGAGGTCCCTGTGTGCGCATAGCAACTCTCGAGAGTGAGCTAGAATCAGCCAGTCGTCGATGTAGTTGAGTATGCAGACGCCCACTTCCCTTAACGGGGCAAGAGCTGCCTCTGCGACTTTCGTGAAGACGCGAGGGGACAGGGACAGGGCGAAGGGGAGGACCTTGTACTGATACGCCCGGCTGTCGAAAGCAAACCGTAGGAAGGGTCTGTGTTGAGGTAGTACTGAGACGTGAATGTACGCGTTCTTCAGGTCTACCGCCGCGAACCAATCTTGATGCCGGACACAACCGGTTCAGAACTCGCAGGTCCAAGATTGGCCGCAACCCACTGCCTTTCTTCGGTACGATGAAGTAAGGGCTGTAAAACCCTTTCTTCGTCTCGGTTGGAGGGACAGGCTCTATCACGCCCTTGTGCAGAATGGTCGCAATCTCCGCACGCAAGGTGGTGGCATTCTCACCCCTCACTGAAGTGAAGCAGACGCCGCTGAACTGGGGCGGGCGCCTGGTGAACTAAATCACGTAGCTGAGTCAGATGGTCCTGGCCAACCACCGCGATGGGTTGGAAAGCGCTAGCCACGCGTCCAAGCTCCGGGCAAGGGGCACTAAGGGGACGATCATATTTAACATACCTGTGGGTGGGGCCTCGCGGCGGGAGGGATGCCACGTCGAGGAGCCTCGCTTCGTCTCAAACTTGTGGCTGCACTGAGGGGACCCTCAAAGCACTTACCTTGCTCCATGTACCTGGCGTCAGGGGGGTCGGCGACGGGGGAGGAGGGACTTTTTGACTGTCCTCGTAGTCCGTCACAACCACCTGGCCGTGGGTGTGAGTGTGGTGCGACGCTCGGGCAGAAAAAGGTGCCCTCCACGACCAAGGAAAGCCGCGACCACAACGTTGCCATGGTCATATTCTCGCAATGAGAACATGAACCATCCACAAACGCTGCCTCAGTGTGGTTGCTGCCCAGACACGCGAGGCAGCGCCCGTGGCCGTCGGAAGCGGAGAGATAGCGACCGCATCCAGGAATCACACAAAGACGGAAAGGCATTTTTATAAAGACGCGTCTTTAAAAAGACGTTCAACATCAATGTGTGTGCTCTAATAGAGGAAAATATACTCTTTAGCAGGAATATACACTCTTTTAGTGCTGTCAAAGCACCCAGGGTCGAAACCTGCACTCGTCGTGCAGAAGGAGTGAAAGTCGCTAGGACAGCATACGCTTCTTAAGAGGTAAATGGAACAGCAGTAGTATTCAGCTCGCTGATAGTTCAACCGCTCGGCTCCGAAGAAAAAATCTGAATGGGTGTTTGCGAGCCAGCTCCTTTTATACCCGTATGTCCGGGGGAGTGGCATGCAAATTCCACTCGCCAATTCTCATTGGCCTTTTCTCACTACATCGACACAACTTCGAGTGAGTGACAGAGGGGGAACCAGCACTCCAAAAAAATACATCTTTCTATAGCATGGTATCACTTAAAATTTCACAACTTAGTCCCGCTGTCCACATATGTGGACATCAATTATTAGGAAAACTATTTGCTCTAGATTTTTTTTTTCATTAGGTGCCTCTAGTTACATATAGGAAATGGAAAATGCACACAGCAGTCACGGGGGGTCTCAGGAGGTTAAAGTTATATGCAGTGGCAGGCCGTGCATTTAAAGTCTAGGCCTTCAGTGTGATTCATGCCATTAAGAAAACACAGTTTCACAATGAATAAGACACCCTATGCCTTTGGGCATCATACATTGTGTCGCAGCTCACTAGTAATACCAATTGACATTTTAAAAACACGTCTATGCATGAAAGCCAAAATTTGAAACCACTAAATGCTCAAGCAAGGCTAATTTTAACTGCAGCATGACTGTTTTGTGAAATGAACGTCTCCTGAACAGACATTGAAAAAAATCTTAATTTTTCATATGAATCTACCAAGAAGGTCTATAATACCTGGAAAAATCTATTTAATAATATTTGCGATTTAAATGTTGCTTGCAATAAATTTCGTTTCGTCAGGGTACACAGTTATGCTGCGTTCCATTCAAGTTGGATGTGGGATATTCCTACTTGATATCTCCGACCATTAATGCATTCCATTCCCCGATATTCGGAAGATGACGTTTTAAGGAAACAAAACTGCAATGTTCCCGTTAGCTTAGCCGGTGTTTGACTCTCATTAGAGATGTCTCCTAGCAACCCAACTGATAAACAGTGCTGCAGCGCTAGCATTTGTGCTTCAGGTGTACGGTTATCAAAAGAGATTATAATGTTTTATACACCTGTTTCTGCAGGCGTTTGTTAAACAAGCTTTAATATCATGTAATGTGGAAACAAACTCATTTATCAATATTACTTAATAAAGTGAATGTTTATCACTTTGTATGTCTCCCTGAGTGTCGACATGTTTGTGTGATATCATGCACCTGCATCTCAGTGAAATCGGAGTCGAGAATTTCTGCACGAGCATACAAGTTGTAATTCTGACTTCAAGATGCATTCCATTGCACTTTTCCTAGTAGGAAGTTGTAAAATCCGACTTTCTGAGTTAAATGGAACGCAGCATTACTCTTCAAAACTTTACTTTTCGGCACTGAATGCTCAAGCAGCCTAATTTACACTTAGAAAACTCCTGATGTTGCTATAACAATGCAAAAAGCACTTACCAATTTGCTTGAAGTGAAAATCAGTCCTCCTTTCCTGTTTAATAAATTAAGCAATCACACGGTCATACAGAACATCTCGTGTTTTTAAATCCATAAGGATCTCTTTCTCTGTGGTGATGTGGCAGTGACAGCCAACTCGTCAGCAAGATCTCGCGCTCTTCGCTTTCAAATTACATCACTTAAAGCATGATTGCGTCACTCAAGGCCAGCTAGAAGGCCTCGACCGGGACATATCCTAAAGATCACACCCACCAAGAACAAATAAATCAGTCTGATTGGCTGATGAATCTGACAATCTGACTTTAGTTGCTCATTCAATTGCACTGTTGAGGGATTCTGTGTAAATTCTGAAGGCCTGAGGGGGTGGAGCTCAAACTCACACGCTGCTTGGGCATGTGATTTGTGAAAAAGTTGTCACACTTTGCTTGTAAGCATCAAGGAATAAATTCCGACTGGATAAACTTTTCGTTTTTCTCAATTTGTTTGTAGATTAATTAAGAGTGGAAAGTGATTAAAAATACATAGGTAAAAAGGTGAATGAGAATGAAAGGATGAAAAATATTTATTTATTTGGCATGTTAGGCCAGCAGAGAAGTCTTTGCTGGCCCTGAGAATTCGCCACTGGTTATATGTAATCTCAACTCAAATACTTTGTGAAGAGGGAACCTACTGTAATTGAATTGGGTAAACCCAACAAAATTAGACATGTCAAAGTAACTTAAGTGAATCTCTAATTTTATTAAGTTACTAGCGGTGAATGGAAGGATGCTAAACACATGCTGGTGGGAAGCACTATAGAGCGCAGCTTGGTAACTATGCTATGGTTAACAGAAAATACTGAGTAAAGAGAGCAATAAATATCATGTCCTCATCCTAAACTGAAGCTCCTCTCTTCACCATAATGGTAACCTCCAAAACTCCAACACAATAGAAGCTCTTCTAGATCTCAACATAACAAAACATAAACATAAACAAGTACACCCTTTTTTATTGAGTTGTGACCAGGACATTTTCTTGACTACTCCATTGTGTCAGGTCCATTGATACTGTTTTTATTTGTTTATTGAAAGCAGTTTAGCACTGGATTAAGATAAAACCATAAACACTGACGGAGAATGTTGAGTAGTGTTTGAACCTCTGTGATAGCCTGACTGATTGTCTCTGCTTATCACACCTCCACCAGCAGCTCCACCTCTTTGGCACCAGAGTCTGACCCACACCTGCTTTCTAAAGAACCCATTTACAATTCCTACAGTTAGACTGGTTCCTGATAAACAAACAAAGGGCCAGTGAAGTGTGCATTCAAACAGTTGGTTGTAGCGTGACATTAGTACAGTATGTAAGATCACAACTGTTTATCTTTACCTATTTGAATTTTCAATGGTTTTCAAATTAAAGGATACTGAGGATTGCAAATGTAATTTTAGCAAACCTTTTTTAACAGTTAATCCAGAAGAATTTGGTTATTTCAGGTATCACAGTTTTATTACGGATTCATAGGAGGAAAATTCATTGAAGAAAAAGTTCACCCAAAAATGTGCATTCTCTAATAATTTACTTAAATTTATGCCATCTGAAATTCATATGTTCTATGTTTTTTGTCCACACAATGCAAGTCAATGGGGTATAAAAACTGTAGATGTCAGGATTTATAGTAAAAAAATAAAAATAAAAAAAATAAAAAATGAGTTGGTCCGCTTTGGTCCATTTCTTACTCAAAACCATTCGTATCGCTTCAGAAGTCCTGGATTAAACCACTCGAGTCATATTGATTACCTTTATGCTGCTTACTTTTTGGAGCTTTAAAGTCTCGCATTTTATGGACAAAAACTCCTTGTATCTCCATCAAAATATCTTCATTTGTGTTCCGCAGAAGAAAGAAAGTCGCAATTGGTGTAATTTCCCATCTTGTAGTACGGCTCTGAGTGCTAGGTTGTGGAGAATGCTGCAGACTTCTGCGATCTGGTTTACCGGTGATGTGTAGCATCGCTCAGCCCCAGCAATCTATACACCCAAATCCAATCTTTTTTTTTTTTTAAATAATTTACAGCAGTTATGATCGCTAGAAAATGTACATAAACACTTTTAAACAACATTTTGTTTACTCCCTGATTTTTTGTTGGCGGTATTAGCACAACATCAAATGCATCAGGCAAATAGTGCTGACTGATGTTAAAAATTATGCTTTCTATTAAAAACCTAGTTAGAGAGGAGGAATGTATGCACTGAAAAGAATGATAGTTAAATATGCATTTTACAGCACTATACCAGCAAAGATAATGCCTGGTTAAGCTGAAATGTGGGTGGTTCGTGAATAAGTCTAGGTTTCCCGCTTTCATGGAAAACTTGTAAAGTAGTATTTTCTAGGCCTGAAAAAGTCATGGAACTTAAAGTCTGAAAACCTCTGGAAAAATCATGGACATTTCTATGATTTTAGTGACTATATTGCTCTTGGTTAGAGCTTGTGTAGAGTAGAACTTGTTCACAAGCCATAGTGATGTCTGATTTATGAGCAAATCCTCCTTTTGAGTATGCTCTTTGAAGCTAATTGGTCGAAATGGTAAAAAAAAATGGCTTGAACGATTTATTAGCAAATCAGTAGGGCTGGGTATTGATACGTTTCCCGATTTGATTTGATACCAATTGACAAGCTCTGGAATCGATTCTAATTCCAATTTGATTGCATTTTTGATTCAGCTGGGCATATTTCAGTTATAATGTCTATTTTGCTTACATGTGAAATTAGTTTTCAGCTAATGCAGTAAATTCTACAAGGGATTTTGTAATTTGGTACATTATGAAAATATTAATACAAAAAAATTTACATTATGGCACAAACTATGTACGCCAATTGCTATATATTTTGCAGATATAGTAATCAGCACAATCAAAACTGAAATTAACTTTAAGTAAAATCGTTATCGGGAAAAGTTTACAATGAATTAATCTGAAAATCAAAACATTTTTCTAGTCCTGAAAATCAGTCTGAATCAAAATGATTTTAAAAATCAGATAACAGTAATCACAAACAACTGTAAAAGTCATGTAAACATCATGGAATTATGTTGGTCAAAAAAGCGTGGGAACGCTGTAAGGCACAAGGTTTTGCGCTTCGCCATAGTGGTGTAACTGTGTAGTGAATTCGTCCCACAGTATTTCTCGAAGCTTTGGGAACTATCAGAGCATGTCAAAGATTATTAGTCAGCAATGGTGTGTCAGTCACCAACTGTGTACAAATCCCTTTAAAACTACCCACGTTCTTGTCTTGTTATAAATCTACTGTTTTGACGCACCCTTTGTTTAATGAGGATGTTGAAAGCTGAAACGTTAAAAATTTACATTAAACAAAAGAGCCAGACTTTCACTCTATCATACTGGTATGGTTATAGTACATATCAAAACAATCCATTTACTGAATTCCCCAAACGGCTCGACAGAACTTCCTTATGTCAACTTGAAAATTTTGTGGGTTTCATGTTTTCATATGCAGCCATTAAAGTAAATGTGAAACACAGTGTGCAACCCATTTTACCTCTGACATATTTTGAGTGAAACAGAATAAACAATGAGAAAAAAAAAAATATAGTGCATTGTATAGACTGATAATTGAATGGATTGTGAAAAGTGGATGTTACTTACCAGAATGGAGCTAGCTGGTTGGAAGTGAGGGTTGAAAAGTAAGATGGATTAATAAAGGTAAATCAAGTTACATTTTGATAAAAGTTTACAACGAGAAACAATGTTTTACTTGGAATAATGTGCACAGATGTATTGTGCACAATAAGACCAGGAACATTAAAAGGTCAATTTTCACTGAGTCCATTGTAAATCTCATTCAACGCCAGCCATAAATCGCCTTGTCTGCATCCATCCTATTTGCATATTGCATTGACTCCTTTGTCATTAGAGGTCATTATAATCATTAAGTTTAATTAAACAACAAATTAGTCAATATAGAGTACAACAGTGCCCGCCTAATTTTGTAGCCGTCTTTGCTTTTGAAGTATTTTTCCCATTCACTTTTTCCATTGGGTTTTTATAAAGTACTTCATAAAATGGTTCTAAGCCATGAACCAAAAACCAACCTGCTCCAAGGTGAATAACATTAAATATATATATATATATATATATATATATATATTTGAACTAGAAAAGTGTTTAAAAATGGGACAAATAGACAAAGGTTCAAGACTATGTACCAGTACTTTCATCTTTCATGAGGAAATAAACTACAATCCCATGAAGCATTGCGAATGACGTAATCGATTATTTGTAATCATATAATCACTGTTGCTCTCGAAACCACTGTCCTTAAAGATTTATAAGTTATCGTTAATAATCAATAATAATAAAATTACTGTGATTTTTACTTCCATAACCAGATCAGGCTCTATTCCTCTGGAACAGTATGTATTGTGAAAGCACTATCCAAACAAATAAAATTTTGATTTCACATTGACTTCTACCCTTTCAGTAGGCATAGGTATCAGTGAACATCTCTCAGGGCCTTATGTGTGTTTGAACATGAAGCCGATGCCCCACACAGTGGGTCCATGGGCCGAGAGCGCCGGGCACCGCAGGATGCCCCCTTCCAGAGGTATGCTTGTACTTAAACCATGTCCATTCACGGAAGGGGGGGGGGTCTGTCTTTCATCTGTCTCTTTCCATGGAGGCCAATCGGGCCCCTGGTCCCTTGACCCCTCTGCTCTGTCCAATATTGTCACCTAATCCTTTCTTTTCTCCAGCACAATTGCTTCCCCCATCTCAGGGTTTGACTTTTTTAACTCTCCCCGGTGCCCCTCTTTCACTGCCCTCCTCTACTCGTTAAGTCCTCTCTCTCTCTCTCCAGTGTTGCTCTCGTTCACCATCCTCCTTTCACACCGTATGCCCCCCTTTTCCACAACTCTTCCTCCCGGGAGCCGCCCCTTCCTTTTCCCCTTCTCCAGATTGTACGGCTGCCTGAGTGGCTCTACTGCGGGAGATTATGTGCTTAGTGGCCGGTGGTCGTTCGATTGTGTGAGGGGTGGACAGAGGAATGCACCAGAGGTGGGCAAGCTGACAGACAGGGGAGAGGGACAGGGGTCATGCTTTGTGGTGGTGAATAAAATATGGAAAGATTTAAGAGTTTAACTTTCCTGGATGGCCTTTTCACACTTAAAATTGCTAATAGTCAATTTTAAAGCCCCCATGAAAAAAAAAAAAAAAAAAGGCTTGCGACTTTTTGAGATCATCTACATACCAGCATGGTTCTTACAGTTGAAAAAATTCACTTTAAGCAGATTTTTAAAACACACTTTTACTATAAATTTATATGCACAATAAAATATTTTTTCTTAGTATTATATAAACATTGATCAAATATTAATTAAAATATTGTGTTAAATATTAATTTAATATTAATGTGTTATTTACAATATTTAAATTAGTTTTTAAATGTTATATAAATTACACATTTTAATTATAATTAATTAAATTAACTTTCTCTTGGCAAAACAGACCAAAAGTGATGACTAAACTTTTTTTTCCAATCAAATTTGTTTGTCTGAAGTGCTTGTTTTAATAATGTCGTTTTCTGAAACATACTACAAATTATACTGTCTATTCATCACTCCAGTTAACACATTTTCTGTCACTTTTTGACAGTGTTAACGGTTTCCCTCAGACATTGAAACCAATTATAGAGGGTGAAATTTTCTGCAACTGAAAAAAAAAAGGTCATGAATATTTAATGAGGTAAGCACTTATCTAGATTTTGATTGGTTATATAGTTCACCTAATAAGGACATTTCTGGCATTATTTACTCTACCGGGACTGTACAGACACCTGAATCATCTCTTTAACATGTTAAGTGCGCTTTACTACAATGCGTGTCTGGATATATGCCAGTTTATACGCTCTCATCCATCATTGAATCGTTATTTGATTAAGTTATCCTGCCAAAATCAATATAAAATGTGCGTAAGCGTCTCTTTTTCATAAAAATCAGTTTACCGCCTGCTTTCCTCAGGCGGTAATAGCATGATGTTTATTGCGGCAGGCAAATAGCACTGAGTTTTGTGAATGAAGCGCAATCTATAATGAGCCTAATTTACATAGAAAGGAGGTGTGTATGCGCTGAAAAGAATGGCATTTAAATGACTTTAAATACTCGAGACACAATGCTGTTTGAGCGTTTATTGTGCTACTGAAACTAGATTGAGTGTGGTTTGTGAAAAAGATACAGGTTTTTGTGCCTCAAATGTTTTGTGAATTCGCCTCATTGTCTCACAAAAAATACAAACCTCACACAGTTTTAAAGAGCTAAAGCAGGTCAACTTTCAGTTTTGATGACTGAACAGGATGTTATTAGTGTGAAGCTTACAAATGTTGACAAATGTCCACCTGAGTAATGTAACTCATATCAACAGACAGAAACACAGTGTCATGCTGTTTTCAGTCAACATTTTTGGCCATTCAGTGTAATACTTTTGCATATTCTCTGATAATTTTGTTCCTTTAAGACCAACAAACAACTCTTTTTTTCTCTCTCTCTGGGTCCCTGCTTTGATTTAGGGTGACTTGCATGCTGTCTAACTGGGCTTTTTGGGCAGCGCCAGCCCTGCTTCACTGGGTGGCATGGTCTCCTTTTTTCCCTCTCATGTCTTATGGGCTTTTTCTCATGTATATCTCTATCATTTCAACCCCTTAATGAGGATTGGATGAGCGAATTGATGTTTTTGGGTCTTGGGGCCCACCATCCGCATGCCTCTCAATGAAATCTCCTAGCAGCAGTCATCGGCCTCTTTCTTCCAGGGGTATTGTCACCCCTGAAAGTGACTTACTTCAGGCATAGTGTGCCTTTCTCGCTCACTGTCTTTGTCTGCCTCTCCATGTCTTGGTCTCTTTTTCTCTTCCACCACTGGCCGTTGCTGCTTGAATAGCTAATAGTGGCCTCCTGCCAATAGACCTCATCCGTTCTTGACCCCCCCTCTCCTTTTCGCACGAACGCACAGACACACACATCCTTACAACATATCAGATGGAAAAAGGGTAGGTGATGCGTAACATATCCATAAACTTATTTAATCAACAACAAGGTATTGTGCATCATTTCTCAATGTTAAAATTATTTGCTTAGAATGCAGTCAACCGTAAGTAAGCCATTTGTAGGTTGATTCACCTAAAAGTGTAACACTGTGACTCTGTTGCGCTATCAAAACATTGCTTTGTTTGTTTGAGCGGCCTGTTCAGACCGACATAGTTACATTGGCTCAACCAATAGTACAACATGATTAAACGGGAAGTCGGCATGCTGTTTCCAAGAGTTCCGGTACCCTAGGATGCCGACTCACAGAGAAGCGGCATCTCCTTTCAGACTTTTTGAGTCTGCCCCAGCTTGTTTACCTTCCACTGTTGCATGACCGGAAGCATGGGAAACCAGTGTTCAGATCTCGCGATGAAACCAGGATGTAATCGTGTTTGCGTATTTCGTGACGATTATGATTCAGAGGTTGCATTTTTCCCTCTAACATTACATTTTTACTTCACTGATGGTTAGATTTAGAGTTTAAGGTTGGAGGGTACAGTTTATAAAATATGCATTCCTCTTCACTGTATTACAGCCTGTTCAGCTGAAAACAACTCACTTCACAACTCACTTTTGGCGCCCCTCAGTGGACATTACACCTGGATAGATGAGCTCACATGTGCCCATATATCCAACATCATTTACTGCTTTGGCCACTGGGGGCAGTTTTTCGCATTTAAGTAAGCATAGAATGATTTCAGCTAAATACAAATCAACTTACCTCCTGATTTCACTGTGTGATCAGTCTGAATAGTAGGATTGTAACGGTTCTCGGAAAAAAAAAACGATCCATATGGTGCGCCACCCACGGTTCGGGAAGCATTGGCACCGCGGTCGGTTCACCTCAAGTTTAATGACGCATCTGGAGCACAAGTTGTGGTGAAGAAAAAAAAGCATCAAACAGACAGGTACAGTTACAACCTCCGTTAATGCACCTGAATGGATACGCCCCACCGGTGTTTCACCGTGGGCCAACTTGATGACATCACTGTTCTGCAAGCATTGTAGTTGAAAATGGCAAGTGGAGAAAACGAGCTGCTGATAGAAAAGCCCCCTGCATTTCTCCTTTATGGGAACATTTTCTTTTGGCAGTCATTTACAACTGCGATGGTCAAAAGACGTTTACAAAACAGGCACTGTTTGCAGACATCGCTCGACAGGAGTGTGCATGGCTGTAATCTATCGCAAGCATCAATAATGCACTTTGATTAATGGCATTAAGATGCCGTTATAGTAATACATTGATACATGATTAATCTTTTATGCCGACATCACCCAGGGAAAGAGCCGCAGGTGAGCCGAAACGGCACACACTCCCTTCCAGGGCTAATTCGGACAGACATGAAACAATAACTAAAATGTTTGGGGTGTTCATGTTGGATTTCCACGTATGATTAAAATACTTGAGCAGCATTATCACAACATCCCTTCTTGTATTCATTTGGTGATGCTAGTGCTGCAGAAATTACACTGCAGGACATGTCAACTTCCCAAAAGTATTACTTTGTCTAACCAAATATTTTTTTTTGTCTTATGATTCAAAAAGGTGGCACAAACCCCTTTTCTTTTTAGCTTCTTTGCTCCAGGTATGCAACTTAAGGTCAGCTTGTGTGCGAGGCTCCACATTTGCACATTTCTCCTGAATGCCAGGCATGGTGCAATAGACCGTCCTTTGCTCGGTCTCATCAGTCCTCACTAGCTCTCTGAAAGCTGTTCTCTCTGGCAGCTGCTGTTCTTGCGGCTGTTCTGTAATGCCTCCCATTTCCACAAACTTTTTTTTTAAGGCTCTGAGCTTCCCCTTTTGCTCTCTTGAATGAAGCCGAGTTCAGAAGCACAGAAAGGAAAGCAACATTACGAAACCTCGGATGATTTTATGCACCTGTTCTGTGCAAATCACATCTATTATGTTAAAATTAATAGCGGAGTAACTTTATCCTGCATAACATTGGTTTTGCATCATCCTACAGTGAGGCCCCATGTCCTCCAAGATGCTTGGGCACCTAATGATACATTTCAGATCAGGACTCTTGAAAAATTAGATTGGCAATGTTGTTTTTAAGTGAATAAATAAAAAGGTACATTTCTGGTTTCAGCATTATTTGTAACTCAGACCTTTGTTTTGTTGGACAAGAACAGCTAGTTTCATGCCATGTGACGCACATTTGGTTTTCAACCACTGAAAATAGGTGAAGTTTAACAATTTTTGCATGGAGCCACATTGAGAGCCCCATATCTCTGGGATATTACTATATAGGGCCTTAATTAAAATAGAAAAAGGAAAGTTTGTTCTGAACTAGGATCTAAAATTAAATCAAGATATCCTTCAGGAGTTACAGGCACTCCAACTTGGAAAAAGGACACAAAATAGTATTTTCCCCTTTTTTGCACCATTGGCATATAATGCAACAAGGGGTGCTGAAGTCAAATGATTTTAGTGATAAACATACCGATTTCTGTTGATAGGTAGGTCTACCTATTCTAAAAAAATAAAATAAGGATGCTGCCACCTTTCTACAGTATTTTTTATTTTTTATTTTTTTGATTGTAGTTTTGCTCATAGGCAATATTCTACAAAATAATGGATGACTCATTGTTGCAAGGCATATAATATGTTGGCTTTAATCATCATTTTTGGTCTTTTACCAGTAAATAAATAATAAAATGAACTATACCTGCATGTCACTGTGGTGCTGATTATATAATCTCTCTCTACCAACCATCCCCTTGGGACCAATAAAATTAGGATAAACTATAATTGGGGAACTAAAGCGCTGCAGACACAAGCGCCACCATGAAAACTGCCATCAGCCCTGGAATGCATGGCACACTACGGCTCTCTGCTGCACCACCATCTGTCACCCATGTACCCCTCCGACTGCACTCTGATCAACCAATCACGCATGCAGTGGTGGATGAAGTACACAAATCCTGTACTTGAGTTAAAGTACAAATACCCTAATTAAATACTGTTCCAATACAAGAACTCCTTTTCCATTTCTACTTGAGTAAAAGTACAAATGGGAAACACTTTACAATAAGGTTCCATTTGTTAACATTAATGCATTAGGCATCATGAACAAACAATTAACATTATATTTTACTTTGTTAATGTTAGTAAATAAAAATATAATTGTTCATTGTTAATTCATGTTAGTTCAAAGTGCATTAACTGTTGTTAACAAAAATGACTTTTGATTGAATACATTAGTAAATGTTTAAATTAAGATTAATTAAGATTAATAAATGCTGTAAAATGATTGTTCATTATTAGTTTGTTAACTAATGTTAACAAATTGAACCTTCATGCGAAGTGTTACCGTACACATGTATTTCAAGGTTTCTATGACTAAAAAAAAGAACATGGAAATATAATATTGAAAAAAAAAGAAAAAAAAAAAAAAGAATTTCATTGGTCAAAAATAGTCAGAACGCTTGGTACTTATAGTATTTTTGAATGCACTTGGGTGGCTCTCAGCAAACCGGTCAAGAAAATAACCTGGTCCTATTTTACCCCAAAATCAAAAGAAATTCTATATTTTACATATAGAAAATGAATATTTTTAGGACCATTATGATTTTTTACATTGTGACATTTTCATGCAAGTTTACACCACAATTCTCATTACCACAATGCAAAAAGATGGGTCATTATGATATTCTCAGTACTGCAAAAATTATATACATATGATGTAAATTGTAAAGTATTGACATTCTAGTAGTCTTTTCTATACTGCTTTTCTTTTGTGCTGATTTTAATAATAATAAAACAATAACACTGTACCTTTTTTACTGTCAAAAAAAAATAAAATTATGTTAAGAATCAAAGGCAATAGGAATAGGAAAAGTAAAGCGTCTTGACACCTTACGGTAATAGAAGAATTGGGAGATAAAAAGTCCTGAAAATAATGTCACGATGAATAAAATCTGAATAGTCCTGAATGTAGGCTTCAATTTCTTTCTGCAGCATTTTCTTGACTGATTTCGTTAGCATCACTCACATAGGCTGTGTCTCATTTGGAAGGCTGCATGCTAGGTAGGACTCGTCCTTTGAAGGCTGCAGTATACAGAGTGTCCTCCTTTAGACTAGCCTCATTTAAATGAGACGGCCTTCCTAGGACAAACGGAAACGTAACATGGTTGCTATGACAGCACGCCACTCTTTAACAAGCGGGAGCGCTTTGAGTGAGAAGGGAACAAAGTCCCTCTGGAAGGGAATGCATGAGGTACATTTTAGGAGAGTTATAAAGATGTAAAGAGAAAAGTAGTATTTTAGTCTAATACTTTTTTTGAATTATATATTAATGTAATTACACATTATATACTCTGCACCCATCTATTGAGGTACTTCAACTTGGGAATTAAGATTCCTTGCATTTGAACATATTTACAGGCAAATTGGCATTTAAAAAAAAAGACATTTCCATTGAAGCAAAGAATTGTGTGTTAGGAGTACCCACGAAGGATACACCTCATGCATCCTCCGAATTCCCGTGAAAGAAGGTCGCATTCGAAGTGTTCTACTCGCTTTTCTGAAACGAGACAGCCTCGATGACGTATGCAGCCGACAAATGCGACCTCCGGAGGACGCATCCTTCCAAAACGAGACACAGACATAGATATCGTTAAGAATAGTCCCAGTCTAGGTTGGGAAAACCGTAACAAGGTTTTGGTTCCACTCTTCCATCCCAGCACTTAAACTTTTTATTTTTTTTTTTTTTGGAAAGCAAAATAAGGCATTTACTTCGTATTAAATGAGAAAGGAGTCAACTAATTTTCCTAGAAAAGAAAATTTAAATAAATGTACTCTAACTCCCTTTCTACCCAAAAACAAAAGAAAACAGACATTGAAACAAAATGGCACCCACCTCCCTACAAATACTCCCAACATAATCAGTCCAAGGCACACTTGACCTAGGACAGTACCTTTTAACACCTTTTCACATCAGCCAATAGGCACAAATGCAATCTCAAGCAATCTACAACAACGTCTCAAGAGATCATAACAACACATCTGAACCAGGAGAGGGGAGACAAAGAATGAAGCTTTCCAGCAGCTTTTATCCTCCATCAGCTCACAGCCAGACCAATCATTAGAACTCCTCATTAGTGCTCTCACCTGGTAGTGATTAGAGGGAGAGGGAGAACAAGATAGAGGAGAAAAGCCAGGGGAAAAGCAGACATGCAAAGCTAAACATTCCCACCCCAAAATACACAACCAAAACAGATACAATGTAACCACATTGAATAAGTCTTACGACGTAACACTTCCCCAGTGAAAAGATACAAACAAATGTTCACAAATAAAAATACACTTAAAATACGTCCAGGGACGTAACAGTTATAAAAATAAATGTAGTTTACAATAATTTTTTTCCCAATTTGAAATACTCCATCCTCCTGGTTATAAGTAGAGAAGGGACCTATTCAGTAAGTTTACTCGAGACCCACTCCATTCTAATCAAAGAATAAGTGAATTGAATTCTCTTAAAAGCCACTGTGACTAGATCAGTCCGATTCATGAATGAACTGTTCAGTGCAATAATTTTTTTAGTTCCCCGTCCACACCAACACCCCCGCCCCCCACCCACCCACCCCCCGGGTGATCAGGAGTGTACGGAAATCGCCCCTGATTTACACGCAACAGCTGCAGAGAAGAGAGCTCCTTTTGATGGGCTACAGCAGCATAGATGTAGCCCCCACTAATTTCACCTGTCGTGGAACTTGGAGCATAAAGGCTGCACCACAAAAGTTGGTGAGAGTTGGTGTGATAAAACAGAAAGTCAGAGGGAGGCATATCCATTACCCTGTTGTGTCACTATGCCCAGACAATATTTAACCAAAGAGCCATGCATTTTAGAGATAGATTGCATTTTTACTAGGTATCACAAAGTGCAAATATGTGCACCAAGCAAAGGATGTTTTTTTTTTTTTATAATGGCATTGATATTGTTGAGGAAGTATGCCACAGTATTCTTGCCACAGTACTTTCGAATCCACCATGACTTCCCTTATTGCAGAGTGCAACCTCATTGGCTTGTTCTTCAATAAAGGTACGGACAACTTAGAAAAAATTATCTCTGGCTAAGGTCTCTGGCCTTACTGGAAATGGCTGAGGTGTTGACAAAGACAAACTGTTTCCGTACTTAACATGAAACTACTTTACGAAAGAGCTATGCAAAAAAAAAAAAAAAAAAAAAAAAGAATCACAATTACCAAATATGAGGCCCTACAAAGAAAACTATTAAGGGATAGCCTGAAAATGGTTTTCCAAACCCATATGACTTACTTTCTTCCATGAAACTCTAAAGGAGCTTGCTGTCGATTGAGCTTAACTTGTAATGAACCCAGAATTTTCCTTTAAATTAGTGACTGTCCCTATGCAACAGTTCAGTAGTTTAGAAATGTTTACTGTCTGGTAATGTCTGGTAACGGGATCACTTCCAACTAGCTTTTGTCTTCTGACCTGTGAAAACAAGGGAGGAAAAGTAATTTGGGTTGCAACTGGTGGGGCAGAGTCACTGTGTTTCTGTGTGTCCTGCTAGTTTGTGGCTTGTTGCGCCTTATGCAAATCCACATTCCTACATGTTCTTTTATAATGAGCAAGTCTTTTATCTGTATTCAGTGTGTGCTTACACATGTAAATTGATTCTTTAAAGAAGTCTTTAAAATCGCAAAATACAAGGTCTTGCCTTCCCATGTCTCTGCATGAAGTGCAATATTGGTCTTTCGTAGATGTTAATTGTTTGTTATGATACGTTTCTTTGAAAACACAGACAGAAGACAAAGATGTGTTCTGCAGCTGGTCATTTCAGACCAGGTTGGATGGTCCTTGCTGGGTGTAGAGGAGCACAGTGGTCAGGGTAAGTGTTGGGACATCCACCTCTAGAGGGCTACTGTGTGTCAAGGAGTCCAGGTGTCAGCTCACCCTGACCACTCTTTATGTGGATGGTTGCTGGAGTTGAACAGTGTTGCTGAAATAAGTCAACTACATTTTCCATCATTCTCTGTGGTAAAGATCTTTGGTAAAGAATGAACAATTAGGTAGTATCATAATACAATTATACACCTAATGCACATCTTTTAACACATAGTAGCACTAAAAAGCTTCCTGTCTTTGTTGGGAAGTGAAAACGAGGGAATAGCCCAACATACAACCAAAATCACTTGAACACACTTCATGTTTTAATAAGGAGTTGCAAACTTGTAATTACAGTAGCAACATCCCAGGATGACTTGAAGGCAGCATAAAACTCTGTCAAGTATTCACATTTGCAACGACCAACACTCCAGTAAACAATGATTGGTTTATGACCATTTCAGACTTGCAAACAATGCAGAGAATCTGTTACTGGGAGTGAGAACAAACCCCATAACTACTGGCATTAGAGAGTGAGAGAGTGAAGTATATTAATGTGTAAACTAACATGACTTGTTTGATTTGTTGAAATTGCCCAAAATAGCTGTAAAAGGAACAAGTATAGCCACAAGACATAAGCATTATATGTGTTAAAGGGATAGTTCACCCAAAAATTAACATTCTCTCATTATTTACTCACCCTCATGATATCCTGTATGACTTTCTTTCTTCTGCAGAACACATTTGAAGAAAAATAGAAAAATATCTTAGCTCAGAAGGTCCTTAAAATGTAAGTAGATGGTGATTTCACTTTTGAAGCTCCAAAAATCACAGACAGTCAGCATAAACATCATCGATACGAATCCAGCGGCGCATGTGCCTCAGTTGTCGCGTGTCTCAAGTTCCAATGCGATTACGTCACACATGCTTACTGCTGCTGACCGGAAGCATGATTTGCAGTTAAAATAGAGTTAAATCTTTTTAGCACCAAAAGTGATCATGTCACTTTAGAAGGCATTAATTTAACAGCTGATGTTGTATGGATGATGTTTATGCTGACTGTCTGTGATTTTTGGAGCTTCAAAAGTGAAATCACCATCCACTTGCATTTTATGGACCTTCTGAGCCAAGATATTTTTCTAATTTTCTTCAAATGTGTTCTAGTGAAGAAATACACTCAAGTCATACACTCCTGGGATATCATGAGGGTAAGTAAATAATGAGAAAATTAAATTTTTGGGTGAACCATCCCTTTAACATGATTTTCGTGTCATAAAATCAGGGATTTACTAAGATTACAGCGTTTACCAGGTTACATGGTTTATCAATGGCTTGTCGTCATGACAACAAGTTGTAATATTGGATATAACTTTACACAGATAAGGGTAGTAAGGGATTTTATCACACTAAAATCATGCTAACATGTATAATGTTTACGTCTTATAGCTATATTTTTGAAAAGGTGTGTTTTTGTTGTTGTTGTTGTTGTTGTTTTTGTGTGGTAATCAAAATTATGCCACAAATGCTAAGCTTAAATTGTTTTGAACCGGAATATTTACAGTATTTAAGAGTACAGTACTCTCAACTCAACTGAATGCATTTATGATCATTTTAGCACCATTAAACCAAAATAAAAGTGACTTTCAGTTTGTTTGTTTTTTAACTTTTAGCATGTTACTGGCAGATTCATTATTTGACTTTCTACCACAGAGTTAAAGTTTCAGAATAGCCTTTTCTTTTAATTATTAAAAAATTAGAAGAAAAGAAAAAAGGCTTGACCTAGCCTACCTGTCAGAACTGGAGTGATGAGAACTAAGGGAGACAAAAGGTTAGCTGGGCAGGGCATGTAGTGACCATTTGTCTTGGAGCGGCCATTAAAGCTGGAGGTCGCAGTCGGGGGGACTGAGGTCAGGTAGAATGCACTTTTGATATGGTGATACATTTTGTGAAATCCTTGCAGTGAGAGATGTGGCGAGGCTGTGGGAAGATTTGCTCTCTTTTGTGGGGAGCCTCTCAAGGCACTTGCATTGTGTCCCGTGAGCCTCTGAACGGGAAATGATTCCTTTAATCATTGGGTAAACCCGACAGGGTCTGCATTCGTGGCAGCGTGGGGGATCATAGTCTGCAGTGTGCACTGACCACCAAGCTTGCCCTCCCAGCAGTCTCTTTAAATCTTAAGTCGGACATCCCATAGAGGGGACTGCTGTGAAAGATAACTACATAAATGGCTATTCTGTAGACAAGCCGAAGTCTCTCTTTAGTCAAGACGAAAGTCAGTAGTGGTCATTTTTCTTATGCTCATGCCTAAATTAAAGGGATAGTTCACCCAAAAATGTAAATTCTGTCATCATTTACTCACCCTCACGTTCTTTTAAGCCCATATGACTCTCTTTTTTCCATGGAACAAAAAAGTAGATGTTAGGTGAAATGTTAGCCTCAGTCACCATTAATTTTAATTATTAGACATTTTTTTCTTGAATGTTTTGTTGTTTTTGCTGTAGTCACTGTCACAGCAGCTGGTTGTTAACATTTCAAGATAAAAGTGCTTTTGCTTCCTTTGTGTGTGAGGAATTTACAAGGTTCCTTTTTTCTTTTTGTTTCACACATCGTGTCTGGTGGCCCCTCAGAGCTTTAGGAAGCAGGGAGAAAATGACTAAATGAGGAAATGATTTTCTGCTTTGGCCCTATGGGTTTTTATAGCCAACAGAAGACTCCTATCATATTTGAGGCCTGCTTATTTTTTCATTGACGAGTAGATGGTAACAGAGTAGTGCTGGGTATCCATACCAATTTGATTCCATTCTGATTCACAAGCTCTGGATTTGATTTCAATTTCAATATGATTTGAAAAATTAACAACAGGGCCCAAACTATGCAGTTCAATTGCTATTTATTAAGCACATATAAAAATCAAAACTAGTACCTTTCCCCACATGTTGGTCAGACAAAGCACTCAGTGAAGACATTATTACATCCTTCCCAAATTATCAAAGTTGTTCCTCTTTTAGAGTTGCACCATGCCCATATTTCAAAAGATCCACCCATCATACTGTCCAAAATCATTTTAGATACATTCACATTATAAGCCATGATTTTTTGTGTGTCACAGAAGTCAACCTGGCTGCAGTCCTAGGTGCGACCTTATAAAAGTCCAATGCATGTCTGCATAGTGTCGATGACATGCTGCATTTTATGACCTCTGCACTCCAATTGCTGCCATTACGGCCCCGGACAAAAGGTCCTCTCAGAAACGTACATATTTTCCCACATGCAAAATTGGAAATTGGAAACTTCCTCTCACAAGCTGCAAGGCTTTGTGCTGGGCAGTCATGAAAGGCCTGGCTGGTGGAGAGGTGGAGTGGGGGAAGAGGCCGAGGTTTGGGAGGAGGGTAGGTTGTGAGTTGGCCTAAGGACTGAAAGCAGAGAACCCTGTCTTTTTGGAGGAAGAGGAATGTGCTTTGATGCAGACACAAGCGCGTACCTTCTTTCAGCAGGAGAAATCAGCTGATGAGGTGACAGATTGTCTGGAACATCTTCTTGGACCATCTTAGCAGCATCTCTGAGGGTCAAGCTGATGGCTACAACATGGATTGCATATTTGGATGCTACAATCCAAGTATAGTAGCCTAGATGCATGTCCGCCAGATAGACCAACAGCAAACTTGCACTAATCATCATAAAAATGTATTTTTCCCATTCATTTTCTTCATAGGGATTTCAAAAAATCCTTAATAAAAGAGTCCTAAGCCATGCACCAAACCAACCAGCTCCAAGGTGAATCACAACATTACAAACTTTGATGTGAAGCAAAAAAGTATTTGAAAATTAGCCAAAAAGACAAAGGGACAAGACTGTGTACTTGACGTCTTTAATGAGGGAATGATCTACAATCCCATGAAGCATTGTGAATGATGTAATCAAATTCAAAACGATAGAAATATGTAAAAATATTGAATCAAAGAACTGATTGTAAGTATAGAATCAGTGCATTTAAAGTATATTGCAAAATATTCATATATTTGCGAATATATAAAAGTAGTTTTGAGAGCTGTCTTTGCTTTTTCTCTGATTGGTGGATTTTCCCCCTCAGGATCATGGGTAGTGTAGTTCTTCACCCTGAACCCTGATATTAAACAGGATTTTTATTTTATTTAGTTGAAATAGTGTGGAATGATGGCTTCAACAGAAGCATGTACCATCAATTAACAACCTCGAAGATCACGTTAGGTCTGTCTTTAAAGGTTTATAAGTTATCATTAATAATCAATCTCCCTATAAAAAAAAAATGAATTGGATTTTTACTTGTGGAACTGTTGTCCTTTGTTGTATTTGCTTTATGAGATCCCCATTCAAACACATTAATTCAGAGCATTTATTGTTTTCATATGCATTTCCAGTGATCAAAAAGACCTCAGCATTTAAACTCAAATTACAAGCATTTAAGTGCTTTTAACTGCTTTAAATTGGAAAACTGTTGGCTGTGGTAATGCTTAGCCCCTCATCTAGAACCAATGCAGGAATGAACTGACATGGACTTTATATCAGGGAGTGGACATCACCTTAACCATTACTGTCAGTGAAAGAGCTGGACAGGAATTACACGCTTGCAAACTGGATTTGCCATCAATGAAATACAGATTTGCAGAGGAATGCATGGCATGGCTGGAGGGGAGGAGTTCTGGAGGGATAGTCACTGGGATAGAAGGGGGGTGGGTGGCTCTCCACTACTCATTGCCAATCTGTAAATATTTACTTTTCCACATCATTACTTCCCAATCATCACATACTCGATTGTGTATGAATCAGAAAGGCACTGCGACCATTTTTTACGTACTTGCCAGAACCAACACGTTGATTGTGGTGATGGTGATGTAGGTGAAACATGTGAGAGGAACTCAACATGATGACTCTAGAAAACAGGAATTTTCTCAAACGCATGCTTGCAAGCCCATCTCATATCAGTTTCACCTTGTGTAATTGTGTTTGAATGGTTGATACCAAAGGCAAGCCAGGTTATTTAAGTTCTAATGCAAAGGTAAGGACTTACTGCGGGTCCTACAGATTTATGTTAACGCTGCTAAAAAGACCAGCATGGTCCAAGCTGGTTATTGCTAGTTTGGCACTGGTCTAGCTGCACCAAACCAGCATAGCTATGATGTTAACTATGGAAACCAGCATAGTCTTTCTGATGAAGCTGGCCAATGGGGTTTTCTGGTTAAGCTACAGTAGTTAAGAAGCCTTGTAGGGACACCAGCAAACCAGCTTTTAAAATACATCATATGCTGGTGACCAGCAAAGCTGGTCTTTTCAACAGAGTTAAAGAATCTTTACAGATTCAATGCAAGTTAAGCTGAATGTTGATTACCACAAAGCATACTTCAACTCGTCCCTTGTTTATTTAAAACAAAAAGCCAAAATTACATAAAGGCACATACAAAGAAAGTAAATTGGTCCAGTCCATTACTGTTTAAATACATACCACTTCAAAGGTATAGTCACAAAACGTTAAAAGTATACGTGTTAACATGATTTAAGTGCTGATTTGGCATGATTTAACAAATTATTTCGATTGAGCTTATCTTGTATTGAACCCAGAATATTCATTTAAGAGCCTTAGATAATGGCAAAGTTAATGCTATTATAAGATTCATCTCATGAACATCCAGGGCTTTACGAGGATGCTTTGGTCTAGGACTGATAGCAACATAGAGAAGCAGGCCATTTGTCAAAGATACCATACTATATAAGACAAGATGGCCCATCCCACATATACAATATGTCTTCTCAGCTATATCTAATAGTACTTTAGATAGTTCAGTGATAAACTGTAAGATACTTCTCAGACCCTCAACAGAGCATGGTAAAAATGTGACAAGACATGATTGCTCATGAAAGTCTTAGTGATGGCCTGTTCTCTTTCAGCATCTGAACATGGGTAGGGCATTTGGGAAAGGGGGCTATATATGGGTCTGGGGCATTCCTGCAGCTCCTTTGGATTTAAAGAGTCTCAAATTTCAAGGTGGTCAAATCATGGGCTTCTCAAAAGTGAAAGTCTAGAGTTTCGGGTGAATACCAGCGTTCCCTTTCATTGCTTTTGCTGTGGCTACAGAGAGCCTCTTTTAAATAGCCCATAAGCCTGTAAAATGGCAGATGGGGTCTGTCAGGAGAGTCAAAGACCACCAGTAAAAGTGAACATGTTGACACTGTTTGGATAAGCAGAGCCAATGATTCCTGGCTCGTTGTCAAAGGCTCGCAAAGTAACTTCCAGTTGGAGCTGCGTTAAATAAACAAGCAGGGTTTTCTTCTCAACGCTCCTCAAAATGCACCACAATAATCAAATTCAGACGTTTCCTCTCAAAGACAAACTAAGCTGCAGTATTGTTCCTAACTCTGCCTGTGTTTCTTTGAGACAAAATGCATGGCGTAAAGCTGTCAGATGCTAAACCTCAATCCTTTGGTCATTCATACAGTTTTATAAGTTTATGTTTTTACATTTTAGCAAAAATAGGTACGTTACAGTTTAATCCAACCCTGCATTCCACAATGAGGAATGCTTGAGTCCCTTCATTAGCTAATACTATTGTGAATTGCCTTCATTGTTTCCTTTTTGTCCCCACCTCCTCTGAAGAGTGCGTGCTGTGAGTTTCCACCAGTCTTTAGCCCAGATCCAATTCATGTCAACCCAACATGCCGGTCTATTCGAGAGCTTTGATCTATAGAGAATTTGAAGAAAAGAGGGGACCTAAAGAACAGCCAGGGCTCCCTGCAATTAAAGTGAGCTACAGTACAACTTAGCATGTCGGATATTCGCAAATTGTCTGATTGGTGTTGCTTTGGAAGATAGTCACATCATTGCAACTAGAAGATTTTTTGTTTGTTTTTTTAGGTAAGTTCAGGCTAGGGCTGGGAGTTGATTCTAAAAAGAGTAAATTCTTCAATTGCGAGGCGTTTGGAATCAAAAGTCGACTCCGCTCAGGGGCATGATGTGATTTTTTTGTCATTCATAGTATCAATACTAAATATGTTTGGAAGTAAAAGTATACTTTAGATTGCACTCTTTATTGTAAGATTTCACTTTGCCTCCCGTTGTTTCTTAAGAACTGAAAAAATCGATTCCATTGATTCAGAAAACCTGGAATTTCTGGAATTGAACAACCCTCCTTAAGACATAAAACCCTTAAAGACATTATGACATGGAGTTTACACTTCAGTGGGACTTTGCATATCCAGATGAACAGATGACAAACAGGATCCTCACCCTTTTATTTTGTGTTGGTTGCTTAATGGTACATGGTACAGTCATGTGAAGCCTTGGGCTTGGGTTATAAATGCCACAGAACCAAACCTTAAAGGATACTGAGAAAGATTAGAGCTTCATGGGAGGTTTGTGACCTGGATTTAATATTTTTTGTAATACGTGCAGATCTGTGGAATTGCACATACAGACCTGACACTAGCCATCAGCAATAATTACACTGAAGATAGAGCAGTAATCCACACATAGGCCCTAAATGCAGAACCAATTTCATTAGTGCGGTAAAGTTACGTACTATAAACAAATTTACATGAATGTTCTTTTGCAACAACTTCTGAGACTTTGTTTTACGTCAATTCACAAATATAACTGGTTTGATCTTTTACCACACATTGATGACATTGCCTGAGTAAGAACAATTTAAGTGCCCTTTTTATTTGACTCAGAAACAGACAAATAGTAAAACACAAAAAAATATATATCTATTTTATAATTTTATCCATTAGGTAATTTTTTACTGTTTAGCTTTACATTTAAGCAACATTTTGTCAGAATGGTACAAGCTTATCCTACTCAAATGCATGACATCAAATAAACAATAATTAGGTCAGAAGTAATCTAAAATCAATCAGATTAGATTAATTTAAAAATGTAATCCAAGAGATTATGTTACTGACTACAATTTTTATGTTATTTGTAATCAGCACCAGATTACAATTTAGAAGTAATCTACCCAGCACTGTCTATAGATTACATTAACAGTGAAACAGATTGAGGAAACCTGGACTGGCTCCCTAAACAGGTCTGGCCAATCACAGACTGACACAGAGAAAGCAAACCCATGAACCACCCCTTTTAACTGATTGTGAACTGAATCTCTGATCGTGTTTTTAAGGAGCCAATAATGATAAAAATCTCAATTTTTAACCATAATTCATTTTGAAGTGAATTTCTGTGGCAGATGATAGTGACTCACTTCAAAGTTCAAAAAAGCACCCAAAAGTGTTACAAAAGTACGCCATGCAATTGTGTGTCATATTCATTAGTCTTTTGAAGGTAAAAGTTTGAGTTTGGTGAAAACCAATGTATGTAATTTTTCCGTGAAAATCTTGATGTCCATTGCACGTTCGTGAGTGCTGTGAGAGAAGCTCGTTCACAGTGGCTTGCGTGTTCTTGCGAGAACTTGCATTGTTTAGCGCTAAAAACAATGAAAGTTGTTGAGGAAACATATGAAGCCACTTTGAATGCACTGTTAAAGCTGAAATATTTAACTTTTTCAGTGTTTAAATACTTCCTTCTGTCCCAGCTTAATATGCAGAGACAACTACAAGTAAGTCATTCAAAGGTTCATTTTGTCGGAACTGTAAACGGTTTGTCTCTGTGGCACTATAAAATTCCTGTGTTTGTTTAGAGCTAACCGCTTAGACCTTCCCCAGCAACGTTACTCAACTAATGACGTGAGTCAGGGCGGGACTGTCTGGCTGACGAGGGGCATATATTCGGAAAGCTGTTTTGAAAACATTGTTTCTTTTTGCAGTTCTGTTCGGTGGCACTAGTGTCGCAGAAATTACATACTTAAGCTTTAAGCGCAGATTGTTTAGGGCTAAAAACAATGCAAGTTGTCGTGTGAACAAGCTTCTCTCATACTCAGTATTAATTCATCTTGTGTTCACATATGAAAGAACTGGAAAGTCATATGGGTTTCGAACACTATGATGTTTAGTAAATTATGACAGAATTTTCATTTTTGCGTAAACTATTCCTTTAACATTGCCTTAGAGACTTAACAACTCTGAAAACAGTGAGATTTTCATAATAGGATTCAACTGAATCCGTGGTTTAATTAAGTTTGTACCTTGCTTTGTCAAGGATCAGGGAATGGAGGAGTAAGCTCTCCAGGTTGCCAAGCCTTTGAAAAAAACCTCCACCGTGGGAGACAGGGAAGTTAAGAACATGCTGTATATCAGATGTCGGATAACAATAGCAATCAGTGTACTGGCACACAGATCCAGTTCTCGAGGCAGCAATGATAGACAATACAGAGAAGTACTGAAAGATGTTTTCCTCTGTGAACAGATGACTCATTGGATCTTCCTTTGAGGGTTTAACCCAGAAGAAATTGTTTGTATACATTGGAGACAAAAGGGTTCTAGATGGAAAAGGAGAGAGAGAGAGCGAAAGACGAGGAAGGAAACTTTACCAAATGCTGCAGAGGCTGCATAATTTTTGATTGGATAGGCAAATACTCTAAGCTTAAATAAATGTAGGAGTACAGCCACTAACATTCAGCACAATCAAAGAATGCTCTCATGTGTGTATGATCTGGGCCAGGTCTGCTCCAGTCCAACAATTAAGCTTGCCATGTGAGAACAGGGGACACCCAAAGGGTAATGCAGTTGAACAGGGGGGTAGCTATGGCCCTGGGGCCCTTCTTAAGCTAAAATCGATCTATGCTTACCGAAATGCAAAACACTGCCCCCAGTAGCCAAAGTGGTAAGTGTTGTTGGCCGTATGGACACGTGTGATGTCCATTTTCTGTGTGTAATGTCCACAAAGGGGTGCCAAAAGTGAGTTGTGAAGTGAGTTGTTTTGTGCTCTACAGGCTGTAATACAGTGAAGAGGAATGCATATTTGATAAACTAACCTAACCTCCAAACCTAAACCTATCATCAGTTATACCAGTATTGTTAGAGGAAAAAAATGCAACCTCAGAATCACGCTCACCGCTGATTATACGAACGTGATTACTTCCTGGTTTCAGAAAGTATAAGTGGTCGGTCCTAGGGTACCGGAACTCTAGGAAAACAAAATGCTGACTTCCTGTGTGATTGTGTTGAAAAGCAATTGCGGTCTGACAAATTTTGGAACGCAACGTTGCACGAAATTGAGCTGGAAGCTTCTGCATTCATATATTTGCGTAGGGTATGTTTCAGCCTGAGTATGTTTTTCTCTCTCCACTCTTGTTTCCTCCACCTCGTTTCACTTTAGTCCTCCTCAATCAACAACTCTCCCTTCTTCACAGTTCTTCCGCTCTTCACCTCTTTTGCTTTATTCTGTGACATTGATTTATAATCTAAATGACATGAAGAGCTAAGCTAAACTAAAGCTTAAAATGGTGAGTGGTTTGAGCACTGTTAGTGGCTGACCTTCATGGTTGACCCCTCTGCCCCAGGCCTCTGATGGCAAGAGTTTTTCCTATCGACTGCTTTCACACGTTCCAGTGATGGCCCTCAAAATACTCACCTTTATACTCACTGTTCTTGATGCCAATGTGTAGTTGTGTCTCATAACAGAGCAAGCTGCCTTCCTAGATAGCTTTATTGGCAGAATACCGTAATTGTGCTTCTGATGTGAAGGCTGTCTCAAATTTTGCAGGGGAATCATTCAACCTTTTAAGATATGATATTTTGGCCAGACTTGGAGACAAGATTGCTTCCTTTAAGGATATGGCAGTGCCATAATGATTTGTGATGACAAATTTTCCTTCAGAATGGAGGATGGAGCTGAGTGAAATATTATTAGTATATTTAAGTTTATTCAGTATTGAAAAATATTGATTGGTAGTAGTTCTAATCAAAAATGTATTTAATGCATTATTATTGTTGTTATTATTTTTATTATTTGTCCATTATTTTCTGATTTTAGAATCAAAACATTTGCTTAGCCGCATGATAATGTTAGCATTAGTCACGACTCTTGTGCAATTCATATGAAGTTGTTGTCTATAAATATCAGTTACTTTTCGATTAATTACTCATGAGGTTTAATTTTGGTAAGGTTTATGTTGACAGCAACCCATGTAGGCATTAGATAGCAAGTCAGCTCACTAGGTTTTAAGACACAGCCTGTGTGTTTGTGGGAGTCACTTTATCTTATGTTAATTAACTTATGATTAACTTTAATTTTAAATTAAAGAGAAAGAAAGAAAGAAAGAAGCTTTAGGGAATCTGGACAGAGATAAGTCTAACTGTATGTGTTTCAGTTCTGTTTTAGAGGTTGTGCAAATCCTGTTTTATTTGCATTGACAAATGGCCATTGATTGTTTTAATGAGAAAACTCACACACATCCGTAACAACAAAGGTAAAGCTACGTGTGTACATAGGACTGTATCGAGGGTTTAGACAAATCCCCACATTTGCTTCAAGAGTCCCCGTGTGGTGGTGTTAATTGTAATAAGTGCAATTTAAGATCGTGTCTCACTGCGTAACTTAATGTAGAGAGGCTGTCCGCTTTTGAATGGGAGACCACTTGGTTAAAACGCTTTAAATACCTGAATACTCTAGCCTTGTTGCAATCAGTAAACTGAAAGGATGTTTCAGCCTTCATCGTCTCAATTACATGCTCAAGGTCTGCAGACTTGTTGCTGTTTTTACTAAAATGAGACAACATCCATGCATCCGCAAATGTCTTCAGATTCTCCTATCAGCATTCCAGATGGCCCATCTCCCATTCTCCCCTCCCTCAGCCAAACACCATCCCCCCAATCCGCACAACACCACCCGTTCCACCATCTTAACCCTAATGAGCCAGCTCTGTCTGGGCTCAAAAGGAGACCCGTCCGGGTCATATCAAGGAGCAAATTTAAATGAACTGTTTGTGTTTCAATAGGTTGCCAATGGAATGCGAGCTCCTACATTATGGGCCCCCACAGGGTGGTCTCCCTGCTCCTTGAGATTCACTTTAGGGGTCCGGACGGGGTGCCATGGCAGTGGGGAGGGTAGGGGTGTGGAGGGTGGAAGTTTAGGGTGAACTTCCAAGCAATTGTCCTGACTGCTCCGTAAGGTAGAATTATCCAAAAATTTGGGTCCTTTTTCAACTACAAATAATACCAGGTCTGTGTTTGTGGAATCTCACAACCTTTAGTGTTACAAAAGCCTAAGCCAACATGGAGAGATTGCTAATTGCTACAGAGTCTGGGAAAGCTAGGATAAAAGCCCATATTGGGGGTGGTCACCTTTGTTGTTACCTTTGTGATAAGTGAAAAGACTCCAGTCAGTTTGTTTACATGCACTTTAAAAAGTTTGATTTCAGGCAGACTAATACAATAATTAATTATTATTATTTTTTAAATGTCATGACTATAACTGATTATAAGCGATTCTAACTGTCATTGTAAATGTACTGATTGACACACATCCCACCAAAATGGTCCAATAATTTAGACTTACATTGTTAAAAAAAAAATGAATTGAACATTGTTATGACAATATTAGTAGTTCTCAATATTGAGAAAACATTCTTAGTTATACTAACTGTTATGCTAACCGTTAAACAATGTTCTACTCACGTTAAGAAAACTGGACACTTTAACATTGCCACAACCACAATGTAACATTTGAAGATCATTAATTAACATTAAGTTGGCTGGGATGTCTGCATATGTGTCGATAGTAGGAAATGATGTCTACTGATTTAATTAGAACAGATGATTCAGTTGAGTCATTTTTTTTTCTTTTTTTTTTTTTTGTTGAGGTCGATGATTTGAATATTTCTAAGTATGATGTAAAGCTTGCTTATATACTAATCCCTAGCACATCACACCCACACACACACACACACACACACACTCACACACACACACACATTCATACTCATTCACAAATGAACAATCTGTCCAGTGTAATCAGTTTAAAGCATTTGGATAACTGAAGCGGAAGCATAAGAGCTGGATGATGAAACCTCAAATCTCCCAGGAAGTAACGCTGGCAAATAAGAGCATTTGCATGTCTGATCTGAGATTCCTCAAATGTGTTTCCAACTGTTCAATGTTGAATTTCAAACCGTTGTAAAAAAAGATAACCTCTTTAAAAATAGCATAGTTTGTCTTGATATTGCTATATACCCTTTAGCTGAAAGATTTTGCACAGGTTTTGCACGTCTTGGGTTTGCTTTTCCCATTTAGTTAGTTTCTACACTTGAACTGATATCACCTTAGTAACAATAATCTGTTTGAAACTGACTTAGACAGTGGACTTAATGGATAATTTTAATTGATCACATAACTCTCTGGATTACTTGATTCTGACTGGTCAGTTTCTGCCTTCTGTGGTCCAATATTTAGAGGTTGTGCAAACTTGACATCAGGGCTCAGATCCCAGCCTGGCACAATGCTATTGTCTACCATCCTGGCCCAGGACTGGTGTAGGAGACGTGAAGACGCTGATAAAGCCACCCACTTTTCACACAGCATCTCTCTTAGCTCTGAGCTCTCCTTTGAGCTCTGATTTGGGGCTTCCACTCTAAGGGGCCCAAGCAGAGGAGCCATTCATCACTAATGAACTACTGAAATTAGCCTCGTTAGCTGTAGTAGGATGGGAATGTTTAAAAAAACTCTTAATGTTCTGTTTCCTTATTGCTCCTCCTGTAGGCAACCTATAGGACATCAAAGGACATGCAAACTCTTACTCAAATGCCATAAAAGCAACCAAATACCTTACAAAATAATGATTTGACAAAACATTAATGAAAAAAAATTAGCATCTGTGTTAAGTAATGAAAATAATGTATTTTCGACAGAGACATGGCCATGGTCAAAGTCAAAGTATACTTTATTGTCCCCAAGGGGGAATTTAGTGTGGACTCCATGTTGCTACATGTCATTGAACATTAAAAAATTACACACAGTACAGCACAAGCACACAATAAAAAGACATTCAATCAATGTGAACTGCTATTAAAAATTTTCACTGATACAGGCACAAATGAGTTCTTATTTAATTTACAATGTAGAACTCTGTATCTTCTCCCAGAAGGAAGCAATTCATACTGTGAGTACAAAAAGTGGGATGGATCACTCAGAATTTCCTTCACCTGGCTGAATATGCATGGCTCATACAGAGACTGGAGGTTGTGGTACTCTTTCCATCCCATAATTTTCATTGCTGTCTGTACTAAATGTATTAACTTAGATTTTAGCTTCACAGTAAGATTCCCAAACCATACAGTTATTCCGTACCTGACAATACTTTCTAAAACAGTGCGGTCAATGTGAGTGTGATCATGTTAGCATTAGCGGTATTGCAACAATGTTTTTTTCTAAAAGTTAGTTCTATTAAAGGTCTAACATCATTTGTTTGCATTTGCCAGTTCGTTTGTTTTCTTGTTTTCTAATGCAATGAAATTCATACTTACGGCTGTCAATCGATTAAAATTTGTAATCGAATTAATGACATAACATGCCGATTAATTAATCACATTTATTGCAATGAATCTTACATTTAAATATGTATAAAGAAAGCCCTCTAAATAACAATAATTCAGTATATAATGATAAACCAATTATATTTAAATAATTATAAATATATTATATATTATAAATAGAATTTGAATAATTAAAATGTATTGCTCGGATGGTAGGAATTTTCCTTATTACATGATAAAATGCATTAATTTTTTGGCTTGAAAAATCAACAGCCCTAACTATATTTTTATATTATATTATATTATCATTTTTTTTAGCTTTTATTTGACATTTTTGTTATTTAAAAATATAGCTTTACAAATGTCATTGACAACTGCAGTAAGTGTTTCAGTATATTCAATATAGCTATCCTACTGCAATCCTCAACAAGAGGCGAATACAGTCATCTCTGACTGCGCACTCTCACCACATGCAGCACATCAGGAAATGACATGCAGGTGTCTCATAAAACACAAGTGAAACAACTACTTTAACAGGAATGCTAAAAACATGGCTTATTACACTACATAAAGGTGCAACGTGGGTGATGCAGCAGTCATCATGCTGTTCCTCACAGGTGGGCTGCAACAGTTGCTAATGGTTACAGTAACAGTGATGTATTCCCACCCAAAAAAAATTATATTATGGATCAGACATGGGAAATCTGGGCAGGCACGTCTCGTGTATTTATTCCCAGAACTGTCTCTTTTAGAGGCTTCCATGAGGGTGCTGAAAGACAAAAGCAGCAGTAAAAATGTGTTTTCAGCTAGTTTTGTTTCATGGCCCAGAACTTACATTGGAAATCATGTGGTCACAGTACCAAAATTGTTTATCGTTCAAAAGTTCAAAAAATGTCCTTTAAAATCAAACATGAAATCAATTAATACGTTCGTCACTTAAAATAACATAGCGATGAGTAACGTTTTACTGTCAACAAGCTATCTTTGAATTCCTCTTTGTGTAAAACAAACTTTGCATTTATTATGAGTACATCGGATGAATAAGTATTTATTTTTAAAGCAACTGCCTCTTATATCTTGTCCTGCATCTTAACACCTTGATAATAATGGCTCATAAAGTGTAAGTACGCAGGCTATAAATGCAACAGCCGATGCTCAGACAATTTTTTGTCTATAAGCTGGTAGCCAGCAAGTTTTTCTGCCTGGAGTTGATAAAACCATGTTTAAATTGAAGATTAGAGTTTGTAATTTACCATGCAGAATCATGCACCATGATTGACCACAAATTTCACCAGCCCTGACATTAAGCACATTAAGAGCAGTTGTTGGCAACTAAAATGAATCAGGCTAACTATGAGTCATCCATTCATTGACTTTGCGGACATGAGAATTCACTCTTACTAATGGACTTTTAATGAGGTCATTCATTGAGCAGTTCATAACTGCTGAGCAAATTTGTCAACAGTACCGCCATCTTGGAAAGGTCAACATTTTAGGTTTATGTAATATAGTTTGTGCAGTTAATGTAGGTTATATAATCCACTGTATATACAATATATAGTCCATTATAAATAGTTCATTATATACTTCAGTTTATGATATACTGTATGGTACTGGTATCAGATACAATTACTTTACAATTTACTTTTAAATTAAACTAATTAAACTGTAAGCCCTATTGAAAGTAAATAAAAAGTATTTACAATGATTATTGATATACATTATGGTAACATTTTACAACAAGGTTGCATTCTTCAACATTAGTTAACTACATTAGTTAACATAAACTCACAATGAACATTACTTTTACAGCATTTAGGCTCTCAATCTTGGTTAATGTTAATTTTATCATATACTAATACATTTTTAAAATTAGAAGAAGTTATATGTTAACACTGGTTAATGCATTATGAACAGCTGCATTTTATAAATTAACTTTAATGAAGATTCATGAATGCTGTAATATATATATTGTGATAACAGTTTGTGCAGACAAAGGAGGAAGCGGGAGCCGGTTTCCACAGTTCATGTGAGTCTGTTTTATTAATAAATAGACAGAAATCGCTTTTCAGCTTCACTCAAAACACAAGACTGCTTTTCAGCATCACTCAAATAAAAAGTCCGCTTTTCAGCTTCACACAATAAAACTCTCTCTCTCTCTCTCTCTCGAGGAACAGACATGAAGACTCTCCTCTCTCTCTCCTCTTTCTGTGGACTGGCCATCTTTTAACTCCCCCGACTCTCACTGTGAACATAGAGATGGCAATTAGTCACAATTCATCTCAGGTGGATGTCCTTACCGTTTTCTCTCTCCCCAGACGGGCGCTCGACCACCCTCACCTCCACATACCCCCACTGCCCGACTCAGGCTGGGGGAACTGTCTGGACTGCTCCCCCCTCCTTTTCTGGAGAGGATGTCTACGACAGCCATCTGTGCCCCCGGTCTGTGGACCACCTCGAACTTAAACGGCTGGAGTGCCAAATACCAACGGGTGATCCAGGCTTTGGCATCTTTCATACAGTGGAGCCACTGGAGCGGGGCATGGTCCGAACAGAGGGTGAATGCCCATCCCAGTAAATAGTAGCGGAGAGTAAGGACCACCTACTTGATGGCCAAGCACTCCTTCTCTATGGTGCTGTACTTTGTGCACTCGAAGAGCTCCACAAAGGCCCCCGGCTCTACCCATTCTTCCTCTCAGGTGGGGGAAGCTGCCTCCACTAGTGTGGGCGTGAGGTTCAGGCCGGTCTGTTGGAGTTGCGGGGAGCCTGGTCACATCCGTGAACAGTGCCCGGTGATGGAGGTGGGGACGTTGATCCGGGTCCCTGACACTCTACAGGCTGCCCCCTATTGGTCTGGGATGTACCAAATACCCATGAGTATTAGGGGAGAAACATAACAAGACTTGGTGGATTCAGGTTGTCACCAAACCTCTATTCATCAATGCTTGGTTCAAAATGGGGCATTGGATACAAATATTCGGGTGAAGGTGAGGTGTGTGCACGGGGATATTTATGATTATCCTGCAGTGACCTTCACTATTCTATTTCGGGGTCAATGCCTTCAGCCGCGCATTGCACTCACATATCCGTATTTCTCAATTATAAACGATCGGTTGTATCGAGTGATGCAGGATGCTCAGACAAAAGAAGATACAACCCAGTTGTTAGTACCAAGGAGCCGACGGGAAATGTTGTTCCAGGCATCATAGTACGATGGCGGGTCATTTGGGACAGGGGAAAACACTAAACCGTCTCATGGCCCATTTCTATTGGCAGGCATTCATGGGGATATTAGCTGGTGGTGTGCGACATGCCGCAAATGTCAGCTGGTGAATCCGCCGGTCACTCCAAAAGTGCCATTGCACCCTCTTCCGTTGATTGAGGTTCCCTTTGACAGAGTTGGGATGGACCTCGTCGGGCCAATAGAATGGTCAGCACGCAGGCATCGCTTTGTGTTGGTTCTGGTTGATTACACAACGCAATACCCAGAAGCAGTGCCTCATCGCAACATCTCAGCATGTATTGTTGCATAGGCACTCTTCAAAATAATCTCCCGAGTGGGGATTCCGAAAGAAATCCTCACTGATCAGGGCATTACTTTCATGTCACGTACACTACGCGAGCTGTATGAATTATTAGGTATTAAATAGATTCGGACAAGCGTATACCATCCACAAACGGATGTCTTGGTCAAACGATTTAATAAGACCTTAAAAAATATTATTCGTAAGTTCATGCACGAAGATGCTCGGAATAGGGATAAGTGGCTTGAACCTCTTTGCAGTGCCAGAGGTCCCGCAAGCCTCCATGGGGTTTTCCCCGTTTGAATTGTTATATGGGCGTAAGCCCCGTGGTGTGTTAGATGTCATGAAGGAAAGTTGGGAGGAGGGGCCTTCACAAAGCAAAAATTAAATTCAATACATTCTTGACCTGAGAGCAAAACTCCATACACTGGGGCGACTATTACAGGAAAATTTGCTACAGGCTCAAGAACGTCAGTCCCGGGTTTCGGAACCACTGTAACAGATAAAGGTCGGGCAAGGAGGAAGCGGGAGCCTTTTTCCACAGTTCATGTGAGTCCATTTTATTAACAAATAGACAGAAATCGCTTTTCAGCTTCACTCAAAACACAAGACTGCTTTTCAGCATCACTCAAATAAAAAGTCAGCTTTTCAGCTTCACACAATAAAACTCTCTCTCTCGAGGAACAGACACGGAGACTCTCCTCTCTCTCTCCTCTTTCTGTGGACTGGCCCTCTTTTAACTCCCCCGACTCTCACTGTGAACATAGAGATGGCAATTAGTCACAGTTCATCTCAGGTGGATGTCCTTACCGCTTTCTCTCTCCCCAGACAGGCACTCGACCACGCCCTCACCTCCACACACACACACACACACACACACACACACACACACACATATATATATATATATATATATATATATATATATATTATAGATAGATAGATAGATAGATAGATAGATAGATATATATATAAATGTATGTTCATTGTTAGTTCTTTATACCTAATGCATTTACTAATGTTAACATAATCTTATGCATCCTTATTTAAAAGTGTATTATATCATAAGCATGCACTGACAAAACTTGTTGCTTTTATGAATATAATTTATGAAAGTGTTTAACAGAAAGTTTAATATTTTTTTTTTTTTTTTATCTTTAATATGCAAAATTGTCATTAGGCAACCAAATTTTGTGAAAATCGGTTAGAACAGAAACATTATTGTATTGCAGTAATAAACAAAGTTTGCAACTAGGGAATAGAAATACTGTGTACCTGAGGTTTGCTGTGTAATTATGAACATGCATTTTACATCTTTCTTTTTTTTATTTCTGTCCGACAACCCAGTGAATATAATACATTTAATAAATACTAATGATTTACAGTAACTGCAAGTGGGACAGAAAAAAGTGTTGAATATGAAATGGATTAGCAGGTGAAGAGACAGTGATAGGAAAAAGCTGTTCGCTTTTGAAATAAACCCACTGTGGAGGCCCGCCACACAAAACTATGTCAACCACATGCAACAAGCCAAAATGTATGGTCATTTAACTGCTCCTTCCTGTGAGAGCTGATTTAAAAGCAACTCAGAGGCTGCAAGAAGAGGTTTGCAGCTCGCCAGACAGTCAAGTAGACATTTTTACCCATATATTTCTCCACAAAACAAAGCAATCTGCACAGTCAGCTAGATAAAACCAGTAACAGATCAGGGGAAAAGGAAAGATCGTCTGGGAGGGTGTGCGGATGAATGTGGTCGCGTTTTAGTTAAATGTTCTTAGTGGAAATGTTCTGAGTTAGTTGCTGCACGTGCTCACTGTGTGGTCAGCTTCCCATGCTCTGATTGGTCGGTGGCTAGCCAATGGAAATGCAGCACTTCAGAGCCATTCATGAAAAACTGAGCAGGGTTAAATTTGAGTAGCTGAACAAACAGGATGTGCAGTGAATGTGAAGGCTATCACACCTCAGTACGCCTTCCTCCACCGGCTGTTTCGTTCAGCTCTTCGTGGTTCGGCTTCCTAGTATCTACTGCAGCACTTCTGCTTATTTCATTACATTTTTTTTTTAATATATATATATTTTTTAAAGGGAGGGCAGACATGTCTCTCTCTCTCTTCCTCTTTTTAGCTAACTCTTTTTCTCTGATGCATTGAAGTAATGTTTCCCTCTGATTTAAATCATCTGTTTGAAGTTCCCTAACAAATTAAATGAACTTTAATCTGAGCCATTAAAAGATTAGAGTAGCTTCATGCATTTTCTCTCTTTTTGCTCCTTTTGTTCTCATCCCTCTGCTTTTCTGCCAACACAGAAATATATCTGAATCTTTTTGCGATTTAAGATTTCCCATAGCTGTGTTGCCTCTTGAAAACACTAAATACTACTAATAATAATACAGCACATTTGTCTTACTGTTCAGGATGCATGTTTTCATGATCACTGGCATAAGCCAATGTACACAAAATTGCTTAGCATTTATTTTATTTTTTTCTTGCTTTTTGGTACACATACAGTATACAGTACCAGTCAAAAAACACTTCACTAAATGTATGGTTCTTATGATCTTAAAAACCTTTTGATCTAAAGGCTTCTGCTTAAATTATTTAAAGCTTAAATTCGTTTTATAAAAATGTAAATTGCCAGTGTATAATTTTATTTATATTAACATAATTTATATTCTGTGGTGTTTAATTTGCTATCCTGATTGGTGCACATCTTTTGCACACCGGCGAGATCGCCAATCAAAACGCAGTGCACAAAAAAGGTACCAATAAGAGAAAAGAACAGAAATCGGTAAAGTGAATAAAGAATTAAGAAAAACAAAAAGGCTTAGAAAGGCTAGAAATAACTGATACTGTCATTTATCATGTATGCAAAATTTCTGTTCCTGTAATTTGTTTTTGAACACTGAAATGCATTTCAAAAATATTTGCCAAAATTGTAATTAAAATGGCAATTGCAATATCCATAAAAAAAATCACAATTTGATTTTCTTGTCCATATTGCAAACATCTAGTTTAAAAAGCATCTCAGGATGCATCTCATGAATCTAGACAAAGTGTGACGACTTTGAAGAAGCTCAAATGTAAGAATTTTTTTTTACACATTTGGGCACTACAGAATTCCCATATTTCCATTTGTGTTAGTTCATAGTTTTTATTACTTAACTATGATTCTAAAATGTGCAAAATAGTGATAATTGAGAATTAGTGGGTGCGTCTTTTGACTGGTAGTGTGTGTTTTGTCATGTTTCAGAAGACAAAACAACTTCCCACTCATACAACGACTGAGCTGAAAGGAATGTTTGTCTAGTGCTTCATCAAAATTCAACTCCACAAAGTCGTCTGGATTAATTTCAAAACAGACATTTTAAGACAATTGCATCTTATTGTCGCCTCATAGAAGCCATTTCTTAGGATTACTTATATCAAAAAATTATTTCTTTTACAAATTAGATTTAAATCATTGACACCATTGTTCTTTTTAAGATGGGCTAACCTGCTGTGATGAGGAGGAGGGCGTGGCCGGGCCGTGAGGGTACACGCCCGGCCCTGAATCAGGCTAATCAGCCAGGAGGGGGATAAAGATGAGCTGGAGGCGCCAGTTCGAGAGAGAGAGAACCATATGCGGCTGCTGTGTGTGTGTGTGTGTGTGTGTGTGTGTGTGTGTGTGTGTGTGTGTGTGTGTGTGTGTGTGGACGGGATTGGGTGGTTTACGGGGAAAAAATTTCAGTTACAAACTGATAATTACAAGGGTATTATGCTATAAATGTGGTTTATGAGGACATTTCTAGTGTCCCCACAATTCAAATAGCTTAAAAAAACAAAACATACTAAACAATGTTTTTTTGAAAATTTTAAAATGCAGAAAGTTTTTTGTGAGAGTTAGGGTTAGGGGATAGAATCTATAATTCGTGCAGTATAAAAATCATTATGTCTGTGGAGAGTCCTCATAAGGATAGCCGCACCAACATGTGTGTGTGTGTGTGTGTGTGTGTGTGTGTGTGTGTGTATTGATTTAAGTTCATTTATGCTATTAAAACTTATGTTGACTGTTCAGCCGGTCCCAGCCTCCTCCTTGCCCACCTTACCCCGTTACACCTGCCTAGGGTTCATTCCATGTGAAAACTGTGGAGAATGCATGCAAGACGTGTAGATGTCATTCAGACACTAGAAATGTCTGAATGCATGCTTCTTGGGCAATGGGGTTCAAAAGTCTAGGGGAAAAAAAAGAGGTTGAAGCATTATTCATTCCTACAGTTGTTATACAGATTTCTAGAAACATATTTTGGATAATGTAACATTCCCATCCGGTATAGCAGCTCTTTGCCCTGATTGCATGTTTGCCATTGTCTTGGTAATCCCCATGACTGTTTATACTTCTCATTTGTGAGATTCTCATTGTTTACCATTTTATTTTATGAGCTCCTTTTATGCAGTTCCACCCCTGGAAATCCTGGAGACGTGTAGTGGAGATGTAATGGGAATAAGGACTTTTTTCACGACAGATGTTTTGCATGGCTAAAATGACTAATTGTCACTCTTATAAAAACAGATGGAGGTTTCTACAGGCAGTTTCCTGAAGATAAGATATTCATTCTGTGTAAACAAAATAACCACGCTCACATGGCCAGCTCTCTTTAATGGCATAATTATTGACAAATTTGCACATCCAGATGGTGCAATCACAGACACTCTTTTTACGACAGAGCGACACGATCCCATTCATTTTCAGTCAGAGCACAGTGACTTCCGGCAACACGAGCTGAAGTGACCGTTGGCAACAGAGATCACTGTGCCGAGCAACAAGAGTGAAGAGTGAACCGATGAGAGTGAAGACAGTGGAGCTCACTTCACCCATCTCCAGGCAGTGAATGTGTGAGATTCTGAAGTCGAGTGCAGGCAAGATGGAGAAGTCCAAATTTTCTGTGAGCGATTTCACTGTTCTCTAATTTGTCTGTAGCCACATATATGGATATAGCCTAGCAAAAATTATGCATGGAAAACCTAAGATGCCTTCATCTGGTTTATTTTTAAAGGAAGTATATGTTGCCCCATAATCCTGCATGACTGCAGTTCGTCCAACATCACACGGGAAGTCAGCATGTTATTTCTGAGAGTTCTGGTACCCTAGAATCAGCCACAATATGCAGACTCACCGACAAGCGCCATCTCCTAATAGACATTTTTGTATCGGCTTCAACATGTTGTCCTTCCCCTGTGGCATGACTGGAAATGCGCTGCATCAGCAACGTGGGAGACCTGAGTTTGGATCCTCCATTGAAACCAGTGAGTGATCAAGTTCTCATAATCAGAGATGAGCTTGATTCGGAGGTCGCAGTTTCCCCTCTAATGTTACATTTTTACTCCTCTGACGTTTAGATTTGGGTTTGGGTTGGGGGGCAGAGTTTTCAAAAAATGCATTCCTCTTAACTTGAAAACAACTAGCTTCACAACTCACTTTTGGTGCCCTTCTGTGGCCATATAACCCCAAAAAAATGGAGCTCACACGTGCTCATGCGCCCAACAACAGTTTGCGATTTGGCCACTGGGGGCATTATTTAGCATTTCGGTAAGCACAGAACGATTTTTGCTAAAGAAAAGTCAACAAACTGTTTCCGATTTAACTATGAGGTTTGGTTCACCGGTTGGTGGTTTTTAACTTATGAGTTCATGAAATGTATGATTTAATTTCTTTAAAGAAGTAAGCAGTGTAGTAATTAATATTTAGGTCCAAACCGCAGTACATTCACATCATCAATATGAGTACCACTGTTAGTGCCAATGCAGCTGCTGTATTTACCACAGAAGCTAGGTAACAAGTCAGGAAGAGAAGATGCCAGTTTCACTGTGTTATTGAAGTATGTGTCCCTTTGGATTTACCAACAAAGATTTAGACTTACACGATTTGGATTGCTTACTAACTTAGAACTGTACAGCAGTCCAGATGAACCATACCCTAGATTGCCTTTTCAAGCAGATGGTGTGCACCTGAGTTCAGACAGCAGCTTTTACACCAACCAAACAAATTCAACTCTGATATCAAATGGACTTAGGTCTGCACCAAAATATCTAGGGAGAGTTCACTAAGAATGCATTATGGCTGGTAAAAGCGTTGTTTATTTGCACACAATGTCTGTGCTTGTCAAGCAGCCTGTTCACTAGGAATTATGCAGATCAGGCAACAGCACGAACACGGCCACAAAATCTGTGCAGAACAAAATTTGCACACTGCAATTGCGGTCTTGTGGGTCAGGTCTGAGAATTATATAGCGGAGGATGCAGCAGACCACCGCGATTTTACCCTGCGCTGGGACAGTACAGCATCACTTCACTAACGTGAGCCAGACACCTGAATCATCTATTTAACATGCCGAAAGTGCGTTTGACTACACCGTGCATCTGGATATACTGTATGCAAGTTATAATGCTCTTCTCCATCATTTTATCATTACTTGATGATTATCTACTGCCATCATTGATAGAAAATTTACACAAGCATCTCTTTTTATCTAAAATTCAGTTTATTGCCTGCTTTCCTCGGGCGGTAATAGTGCAAAGTAAATTACGCTGGGCAAATAGCACAGAGTTTTGTGAATGAAGTGCAGTTTACATAGAAAGGAGGTATGTTTCTGCAGAAAGGAATGACAATAACTTAATTGAAATACTCCAGATGGAACTGAATGCGCCTCCTTAAACTAGATCGTAATTGGTTAGTGAATAAAACGCAGGTTTTCATGATGAAATACCACGCGCAAAAGTGCTGCAGCTGTTTAGTGAGTCCGCTCTCTAGAGTAAACATTTACATTTATGCATTTGAAAGACACTTTTATCCAAAGCAACTTACAGTGCATCCAGTGTGTACATTTTATCTTTAGTTTGTGTGTTTCCTGGGAATTGAACCCATGATCTTGGGGTTTCTAGTGCCACGCTCTACCAGTTGAGCTACAGAGATCCTAGCACCTGCAGCACCCTGATTGTGGAGTCTGCGCAATTAACCAAAATAGAGATTCACACTTACTTCTACCAACACCCAAAGGCCTGAACCCCCTTTTTAGAGGGGGTTCAGAATCAACTGGTTCTTTTGCATGGATGCAGGTCTTGCTTTAAGTCTCGTTCTCATTAGTGGGCCTGGATGGTGAAATGGTCACACAAACACGGCTGGCATTCACCTGTCAGACTGCGTCACTGCTCAGCAGGGCAGATGGCAGGAACATGGCAGGGGTCTGAAGGAGTGGGACGAGCGGGGGGGAACAGGGGTCATATTTGCCATCAGGATCGGACTCAGCCACTCATCCCATACAGAATGACCTCTAGTTGAGGGAGCAGTTGCAATGTGCTCCTCGATCCGTAAATTTTGGACCCTTGTCTATTGTTTCCAAAGTAGGTCAAGGGCCTGTGCTATCAAAATCAATTTGAGCTGCAGATTGATTGAAAAGGAGGGGTAGTATAGTTAAAAAGTATGGCTAAGCATTTAGAGGGACACAAGCCTGAAAATCCCAGGTTGCCATGGTTAATCTGCATCCAGGGATGTAATTAGTGATGGTGGGCATATGGAGCTTATTATTATGTAACTGTATGGTGACCCCAGGGAAACAATATGGAGCGCCTGCCGAATTGTATGGAAAAATGGAACCCATTGTGGTAATGCTCTCATTGTTTTACAAATATCATGAATTTTTGAGTCACAAATATCAAGAAGTTTCCTTATGGTTACTCCATGTGACCTGAACAAAATATCTAAATATTATTATTTTTTTTATTTTTTTACTTCACACAAGGGATCTTTGTGTTTACTTTTTTTTTTTTTTTCCGCATGAGAACAAATTGCCTGCATGCATGTTAGTTACACCATCTGACTTTGATTTGGTGAACAAAAGTTTTTTCAAATATTAATAATATTTTAAAACAAAATTGTTTCTCTGTAATAATAAAAGATTTTTCCAAACTACTTATGCCAACATTTTTTTTCTCTAAGAATTTCAGCATTTAATAACACTTTTTATTTAATTATTTATTTATTTGCTGTCTCCGAAAAGGTCACCCCACTTAGACAGTTTTTACTTTAAGCCCCACAAAAAGTATCAAAATGACTGTACTTAGAAACTGAAAACATGTTTATCATAGTATAGGCAGGAGTGTCACATCATTTACCAACTGGTTATCATGACAACTAAAGCAAGGCAAACCTCCTAGCAGACTCCTCTTCAAAAGGATAGATTGCTATGGGGCCTCTGTTCTGGCAATGAAATAGAGCTTGGCTCAGGGCCACAATCAAAATCCATGTTCATATATCATACTGCATTGAGTTTCATGTATTAATAAATAAAAATATCAGAACTGAGTAGTTATATGCATTACTTTGGAATTATTTCATGTTCACATATTGTACAAAGAGGGGTTCTTGTTCTTTTAAGTAAAAAAAAAAAAAACGTAGAATGCACAGAATATTGAAAACAAAATGCATTTGTTATGATCATAAAATGCACTTCAGCAGTTTCCTTTAGTTTCTTCTACTAGGATTTGAGCAGAATCGAATCATATTCTTTCAATTACAAATTATGTTGTGGCCCACTGACAAATATACAACAGACAGCCTAAAACTCCCACTTAACCCTCAAGCCCAATTTTCTAATCTGCTCCTAATCTTGAACTGAGATAATCAAAGAATAAAACCGTATTTGTTTGCTTTTGTTTTAGAGAGAACATAATCTCACTAAAACTTGTCCATTGAATACTCTGCTTTACCTCATGATCCCAGATTAGTGGGACTAAAAGAGGTGCGTCCCGCTGGATATTTGAAAGCTAATTGATAGACGTGTGATAATCAATAAATCTGGCATCTGTGTATTGGGATTAGTTTTAGAGGACATAGCGTAATGATATGGATTCAAGTTAGCCAGTTTGTGCATCTGAGCCTTGGTTAGCAGTGAGTATGGTGATATTTCTAATTAAATAATCAATGTGGCTGACAGCCATAGTGCCTGTGGTGAAAATGCTTAAATCTTCCTAAGCAAGTTCATTAATGCGATTTAAAGGATTCCTTAATTAAGGCCTTGGTTTGCAGGGAAAACACATGTAGTTCAGAAAAATCTACTCGCTTATTAAAGACATTCAGGAAAGAATCTAGTGAGTTTAAACTGATTGTTTAACAATTTGTTTTATTACAGTTTACAGTTTCAAATTGGTTTCATTATTTGGAATCTTTAATATTAAGGTTGTGCTCTACCATTTATGTAGTGAGGCTTTAAGTAGGAAAACCCAGTGCTAAAATAATTGTTATAGTCCCTCATATCTAATGCAGCAGAAACAATGAGGTGACTCAGACACTATTTCTAGAAGTGAATATTTGTATTACACACATCATAGCCTAAATATATAATTCTTTGTTCTTTGTTGCTGGAGTGACATACTGTGTTATATTAGTCGATTTTCATTAGTGTGTAAATCATTTCAGATTCTGAAAACGTAATCATTCTTTGAAAAGAATTGTTTTCCCACTACCATTGTTGAACTGTTTAAAAATAAACCAGATCTGAAATATGTGCTTATGGGAAAAAAATAAAAAAATGTAAACTACTTTTTTTGAGTTAAAATATCTTAACAATAGGGAATGAATCATAGTGACACTAAAACAGACTTTTAAACACTGACAGAGACTTTTTTGTTGGCTTGTTTTAACTAAAGTTGGTGCTTTTGAAACAGATGATATTTAGGTGGCCATCTGTGTAAACCATAAATGTATGAAGGAAGTCATAGGACAAGATCTTTCACCTTCCTTTGATTGTCAACTTGGTATTGTTGGAACAGATCGACGTAAACAGCCACAAGCCACTGAGCGCTCCAAGCCCAAATTAATTCTATGTCTTTTGTAAGAGAGCACAACATTACATCACCATCAGGACATGACACATAACCCTCTCTCCTGTGTATGCACAACATTACTCAGGTAAAATCTTTAAGGGGCCGTTCAGACAGAAAGCAATCTTGTGCCAAAAATAAAGCGCAAAATCAAGACATAGCGCAACAAGTAGAACAGAATGCAACTCTTTCAGAGGCTCCTGGGGCATATGGCATCCTCAGCGGTGGCCACCCCGCTCAGGTTGATGCATATGAGACCGCTTCATCACTGGCTTCAGACTCGAGTCCCGAGATGGGCATGGCGCCGCGACGTTCCGGCCATTGATCCAGGGCAAGCACGTGTTAGTTCGGACAGACAACACGGCAACGGTAGCATATGTCAACCGCCAAGGCGGTCTGCGCTCTCGTTGTATGTCACAACTCACCCGCAGCACTTCAAGTCGCTGTGAGCCACTCACATCCCGGGCGACCTCAACACTACAGCGGACACGCTGTCACGGCAGGTTACCCTCAAGGGAGAGTGGAGACTCCACCCTCAGGTGGTCCAGTTGATTTGGAGTCGATTCAGACAGGCACAGGTAGACCTGTTCGCCTCCCAAGAATCCTCCCACTGCCCGCTCTGGTACGCCCTGACCGAGGCACCTCTCAGTATATAGACGCGCTGGCACACAGCTGGCCTTCTGACCTACGCAAACATGCGTTTCCCCCAGTGAGCCTACTTGCACAGACTATGTGCAAGGTCAGGGAATACGAGAAGCAGGTCGTCCTGGTAGCACCCTACTGGCCCACCCAGATGTGGTTCTCAGACCTCACGCTCCTCGCGACAGCCCCCCCCCCCCCCCAGTGAATTCCCCTGAGGAAGGACCTTCTTTCTCAGGGACGGGGCACCATCTGGCACCCATGACCAGACCTCTGGAATCTCCATGTCTGGCCCCTGGACGGGACGCGGAAGACCTAAGCGGTCTACCACCCGCGGTGGTAGACACGATCACTCAGGCTAGGGCCCCCTCTATGAGGCGCCTGTATGCCTTTAAGTGCCGTCTGTTCGCTAAGTGGTGTTCTCCGACGGGAAGACCCCCAGAGATGCGCAGTCGGATCTGTGCTTTCCTTCCTGCAGGAGAGGTTGGAAGGGTGGCTGTCCCCTTCCACCTTGAAGGTGTACATTGCTGCTATAGCAGCACACCACGACACAGTGGACGGTAAGTCCTTAGGGAAGCACGACCTGATCATCAGGTTCCTGAGAGGCACCAGGAGGCTGAACCACACCAGACCACGCCTCGTTCCCTCATGGGACCTCTCTGTAGTTCTTCAGGGTCTACAGAGAGCCCCCTTTGAGCCTTTGCAGTCAGCTGAGCTTAAGGCACTCTCCTTGAAGACTGCCCTCCTGTCTGCGCTCACTTCCATCAAGAGGGTAGGAAAACCTGCAAGCGTTCTCTGTCAGCGAAACGTGCCTGGAGTTCGGTCCAGGCTACTCTCATGTGATCTTGAGACCACGACAGGGCTATGTGCCCAAGGTTCCCACGACCCCTTTTAGGAACCAGGTGGTGAACCTGCGAGCGCTGCCCCAGGAGGAGGCAGACCCAACCCTGTCGTTGCTGTGTCTGGTGCGTGCTTTACGCATCTATTTGGATCGTACGCAGAGCTTTAGGATCTCTGAGCAGCTCTTTGTCTGCTTTGGTGCACAGCAGAAAGGAAGCGCTGTCTCCAAGCAGAGGATCGCCCACTGGCTCATTGACGCCATAGCTATGGCATATCACGCCCAGGATGTGCCGCCCCCGGTAGGGCTACAAGCCCATTCTACCAGGGGTGTAGCAGCCTCCTGGGCCCCGGCCAGGGGTGCCTCTCTAACAGACATTTGCAGAGCAGCGGGCTGGGCAACACCCAACACCTTTGCAAGGTTCTACAACCTCCGGGTGGAACCGGTATCGTCCCAGGTAGTGGCACGCAATACAACCGGATAAGCCCTGGATAGCCGGTCAGGTGTATCACTTGCACATTGCGCCTTACACCTCCTCTGAGCTGAAGACCTGTGCCATTAATTCCCAGTAATGTTCACAAATTATGTTCCCTGGTTGACTTCCTCCGAGCCCTATGGCAATCGAGTTTTCGGAGAGACTCGATGCCGGCCCAGTACACGTGCTAACTAAGAGCCCTGTTCTGGGGTAGGTGCTCCGCATGTGGCGGTTCTCTGTAAGGTAACCCATGCGATGTATATCTTCCGCTAATTCGTTTCCCTCTTGGCAAGCTGCATCTTCCTTGGGCAGAGCCCCCTCTGCCACAGTCTCCATGTTTGTAGTAACTCCTCCCCCGTTGGGTAGGATCTACCATGAGACTCTCCACATGGTCAGCAAGACCATGTGATGTATTTTCCACTAAAATATCCCCCCCTCTCTTTGGGTGAGGTGTGGTCTCCACGGTGTCCTCCCCTTGGGAGGGACACCCCTCGACTAGACCTGGTGGCCCAGTTGGATAATCCCCCTTGTTGTGGAAAAAAAGAAGGGGAAAGAGACCACGACTGGATTAGCCTGTCTCTATATTTTAGGTAGTCGACTTGTCCCCAAAGGGCCGTTCGACACTCATAACTATGTTGGGGGAGGTTACGTGTCGGCATGGTGCGCTGGCTACGAGGCACACAGTTGTCTGCCCGTCACACACCGCCAGTTCACGTAACACAGTTCAGCCAGTTGCGGCGTTTTGTATAGGGACCCCTAGTGTCACTACATCGACACAACGTCGACTGAGTGACAGATGGGGAAAGTCCTGGTTACTTGCGTAACCTCCGTTCCCTGATGGAGGGAACGAGACGTTGTGTCCCTCCTGCCACAATGCTGAACTATCCGCTGAAATGGCCGGACCTTGTCTCGGCTCCTCAGCATAAAACCTGAATGAGTGGTTGCATACCAGCTCCTTTTATACCCGTATGTCCGGGGGAGTGGCATGCAAATACCACTCGCCAATTTTCATTGGCCTTTTATCAAAGACCAGAGGTGTCTTGGGCTCCCAAGAGTGACCCCTAGTGTCACTACATCGACACAATGTCTCGTTCCCTCCATCAGGGAACAGAGGTTACGCAAGTAACCAGGATGTTTCCTTGACAGGTTTCGAGAGAATCACCCATGGTGGTTTTCGCTTCTCCGCATAAAATCAATGTACCACACATTTCAGGTATCTAGAGTTTGAATTGTATTAAAATATTATTTGATATATTATATATATATATATATATATATATATATGGCATATGGATTTATATGGAAGCTCATATAAAAGTCATTAATCAAGAGGATAGTTTCTACTATTTCCTTGCATGTCATTAATGCATGTTTTGTGAGATTCACAAAGTTATTTTAGTTTGATGGTGGCCTTTGTACGTGTTGCCCTTGTGGCTAAAGAGATGTAGACTTTTGAATCACTCCCTGCTGAGAGTATGGTGCCATCATTTACATTGGCCGGTCCATTGAAGACGATGGTCCGAGGGGGTCCGTAAAAAGGCCAGGCATTTTTCACTCTGGGTGGGGTGTGGGCAAGAGGAATATGGGCCGAAAGTGAGCCATGCAAGGCCTGAGAGAGAGACACCATTGTCCCCGCACCCACCCCCTCACCCGGAGAAGAGCAAGGGGTCAATTCTCACCAGCAGCATGCCCTTGTGGTAAACCGCCACTCTGCACAGGGCACGCCGAGCCCAAAGGTCCCCCAGAAAGGAGGTCTTTATGCTCACTCCTTCACTGCCTCTGGATGTTGTCATTTACTCCCGCTTCCTGAGAAGCAGAACGTTAAGCACTGAGCCAGGCTCAAATGGTTCACTGTGCAATTTCGTGTTACCAAAAATTTGGTTTGATGCTCAAGTGCAAAGCTTTTAGTTGCTACAGTGTAATCTCATGGGTATTTTGGATGTAAAATGTGCATAAAATGTTCTATGTTTGCATAAAAAAGATACGTACAATGTGGCAATGTGGATAAATTGTTAAATGTAAACCCCTCATGTATGTACAACTTAAGAGATTCCAAAAAGTGGATCTGAGACCTGCTGCAAATTTTACGTAGTTGGAAGCAAATCTACGTGATCTCATTTGCATTTGTGGGGAATGGTACGTTAAAGGGATAGTTCACCCAAAAATAAAACTTCTCTCATCATTTACTCACCCTCATGCCATCCCAGATGTGTATGACTCAATGTCTTCTGCAGAACATAAACAAAGATTTTTAGAAAATTATTTCAGCCCTGTAGGTCCATACTATGCAAGTGAATGGTGATCAGACCTTTGTAGCTCCAAAAATCACATAAAGGAAACAGAAGTAATCCATATGACTCCAGTGATTAAATCCATATCAGAAGCGATATAGGTGTGGGTGAGAAACAGATCAAAATTGAAGTCCTTTTTTACCCTAAATCTCAACTTTCACTTTACATCTGAAAGTCACATGTAGTGCCTGTTTAGTTAAATTTCACATCTGAAAGTGAAAGTGAAAGTAGAGATTTAGGGCAAAAAAGGACTTAAATATTGTACTGTTCCTCACCCACACCTATTATATCACTTCTGAAGATATAGATTTAAACACTGGAGTCATATGGATAATTTTTTTGTTTCCTTTATTTGATTTTTGGAGCTACAAAGCTTAACTTTGTACGGCAATACAGTTAGCATAGTGAACAATAATACTTGGTAAAAGAAGTGTTTATTGCTATTATTATTAGTAATAAATTGAACTGTTTATTGAACATTGATTATACTTCTATCATATTGCTTTTGCCAGCATTTTATTGTAGTTAAATAAAAGGCCAGTCGCTACAGTGTGTTACAGTGATTTTACCACAAGTAAGGGGGTGATTCTCAGGAAACCCATCAAAAAATGTCCAGGTCTTTTTTCACTTCAAAATCAAAAGAAACAAATAAGAAATTATATTTTGCATAAAGAAAATGAAGTCTGTTTCTAGCTTCTAGGCAGCTCTGTAGGTCTTGCATTGAGTAGACCTACAGAGCTGAGATATTTTTCTAAAAATCTTTGTGTGTGTTCTGCTGAAGAAAAGAAGTCATTCACATCTGGGGTAGCATGAGAGTGAGTAAATGATGAGAGAATTTTCATTTTTGGGTGAACTAACCCTTTAAGTGTACTGTACATAACGTTTATGTTTGCATATACACTGATACGTACAATGTTAACATATGGACGGCTTCTAAAATGTAAAGTCCTTTACTTATGGAGAGCTGTAAAGAAATTTTTTGAGAATTCAAATTCATGTAGTGTTACCATACATTTTTATCTGAGATTCACAAAGTTTTAAATTTTTTGTCAATATAGCGTAAGCAGTTGTAGATAAAATGATGTGATCTTAATAGTGTTCATGGGAATTTGTATAAAGTATCCACACAATTGTTTGATTAGACAATGATACTTGCAATGCCTACATGTGGACAATTTCTAAAATGTAAAGTCATTTACGTATGCACAACTTTAGAGACAAATTCTGAGATTTCATCATTATTTAGAGACTTTTGTCACTACATTGTGAGCAGCTGGCCATAAATGCAGTGATCCCTCAAAGGACAAACTCAGGAATGCTCTGTATTCACTCTTAGTGGCATCTAATGATAAATAACTATGCATTAAGACAATTATCAAAGGATGTTAAAGGGTTCATTTTTTCCTCTGTGTCACTGGATTGGACACCAAAGCCAGTAGAAAACAATTACACTGCTGGGTGTTGTTTTAATGATAAAAAGATTGTGTAGGGAGGACAAACTTTGTTAAGAAAACATCCTTTTAGATAGTGCTTGAGAAAAACTAGGTCTATTCTTGCCATGCCCCAAGTATTTACTTTCATGCACGTTGGCCCAGCATTTCCATGCATTACCGTTCGGTCCTGCCGAGCAGCTCACCTCTAATCTTTACATCTTTTCTTGGCATCCTTATTTATTTTCTTTCTTGCATCAGTGCCCATGTGTGCATGTATACATACACAAAGTGTGTGTTTCTGGAAGTGAGGTTAGCTGAAATGTGGAAACCCCTGGAGGTGAGCCAACTGGAGAGAAGGGGGGGGGGGGGGTTTGGGGGCAGAGAAGTGCTTCCCTTCTCTTTTATCATTCTCTAGTGGGAAAATATGTGATAAAGAGAGCTGGTAGTTCAGAGGTACCCGAACTATAAACACAGCTCACAGGCACAAAGAGAGAGAAGGTCAAGGGCCACATAGCACCAGGCCAGTGCAAAAAAAGCACCAAGGAACTCTCAACAATGGCCAGGGAACAAGCTCCTCTGAGGGGCCGAGAGAAGAGAAGAGCAGGGAGCATGTTTCTGACAAGTGTTCTCCTTCACATTCTTCCGATTTCCCAAGACGCCCCTCTCCCCCACAGTCTCTTCCTCTATGTCTTGTATCTCACTCTGCCCATATGGCAGTGTAATTATAGCTCTGGAATCACATGTTTGATCGCTTCATTCGGTTATCTCTTCCTTTATTTTGCTCAAGTTAAGCAAGGTGTAGCGATGAGAGCATGAATATTGGATAATGTTTGCAGACGATTTAACGATCAAGGTGTGAAGTATCATATATTATGCAACAGTACTTGTCTTCCAATCTGACTGGACAAGCGGCATTCCAAGGCCATGTCCACACTAATTAAAGTTAGAGTTTACTAACGTCATCTTTTTCCAAAGTGTGCGGTAATAAAGAGAGTTTTCGAAAATCTCAATTTTTGGTGGCCATTATAGTGTGGATGAGAAGTGTAAGCGTAGCAAAATTTATGCGTTATCAGATGAAAGTGTGTTAGTGTTGATGTGGCCTAAGAGTACTGATATCCATGCTGTGTTCACATCATGTTTACAATATTACAATAATTCAAGATGACATTCTACTCTGAGCTCTGGAATTTATTTTTTTCTATGGAAACGCTCTTAACACCAAAACAGATCCATGTGTTTCTTTGTTGTTTATGACTGCAGAATATATAATCACAACATTAATTCATTAATTCACTTCTTTATGTTTTAAAAAAATGTTTAAGAACTAAGAAAGCACTTCAGGTAACAGTGGCTGCAATAAAATGTTATATAAAACAGAAATATATGTAAACTACCTCTACCTGTTGAAACCACTGCCATTTCGGTTCTTTTTACATGATGTAACAAAGGTCAAGTCAGAGCTTTAGAATTCCGTTTACAACTTGGAATTACGAGTTCTACAAAGACGTGAACGGTTTTTACAAGTCGGAATCTCGTAATTGCAGTAAAGCCGACATTTTGTGAATGCACCATTAGTATAAAAACATTGGAACCTTTTATTGTTTGTATCGCTTCGCTTGTCTGTGTTTTCAACCGTCCAGAAGTGCTGCAAATCTGTACGTTGCTCATTGACGCTACGTTTGATCCAATTTTGGTTTCGTTTGGAACTATTTCCATTAACACCGCAAAAATAGACAATAACATTGCATATTGTGTCTGGGCATAAAATGTATTGTAAGTAGGGCTCTGTAAAAAATATTGATTTTACGATTCTTCGTGATCTTCATTTGAATGATCCTGATATCGATTCTTAAAATCTCAAGATTGATCTTTTACTTCAACATTTAGTACAGTTTTGGTTGTGTTGATTATTTTCTGTTAAATAAATAGCAATTGAACTGCATAGATTGGGCCCTGTTGTTAATTTCTACAATTAACATTTCGTAATGTACCAAGTACCAAGTAGACAAAATGGACATTATAACTGAACAATTCCCAAATGAATCACATGAATAAGAATCTAAGCGAGAGCTTGTAATCGAGGAAATCTGGAAATCTTTATCGATACCCAACCATAACTGTAAGTTACTTGATATTAACTTCTTGATAATAGAACACACTTTTGCTCATAGTGTATAGCAGATTATTATTAGATCTAATTATTAGATGGCTCTTTGGAATGCTTGATTCTGATTCATCAATCACAGCATTCCATGGTCAAATATTTTAGAATAATGGCCACTAAACAGTATAACTGACTGTTGTCCCTGGCAATTGATATCCTACATAGCTGTTTCAAGCTCTGGGTTTATTTTACAATAATGACCTGTTGACTGCACATTATCTCTTATTCATGAGCTGTCATGAATATATTTGCAGTCTTGATTGTAGTTTTGTATTCATCGCACCCAGTATGGTCATCAGTTAGGCGTGAATGTGCTGACACAAGTGTTTTCGGCGCATGGCGGGGATTAAGTCACTAGATGTGCGCCACACTCTCCAGATGGTGGGGACATTCTGGCTGTCCTGGGCCGTTTCTGAAGGGAGGGAAGAGGGGATAACTGGCTTTTCCACCTGGCCGTCTCACCTCAAAAGGCGAGAGAGGGAACAATGGAAATTAAACGCCCGGTGATGAAGTGGAGGGGTTTTATGTTATCCATCTGCATACTCGATGTCCGATGCAGCCCCACACACACTCACACATACAAATAGGACTAGACACTTACCACATCCCTCCCTTATTCTCTAGGGACAATTAAGGCCCGTGTCTGGGGCAGATGGGCTAGGTTGGCGCGCTCTGGGCACGGGGTTAGTAGTAAAGCGCTAATGCCATAGCATATTTTTGCCATTGACCTTTGTGCTTGATCCTATTAGTGGCAGGATGGGAAGATGGACATTGAAATTATGGGGCTAAAGTCCTGCTCATCTAACTGGTGGGGGGTGGGGGTTTGGGTCACTCGGGGCCTAATTCACGACCTGCCACTGGATACACACCCCCAGGCCTGCCCTTATGACCTCACCAAACACACATATGCTGCCCACAACACAACATGCTGGGTCATTGTCTTACAATTTATAAATTCTGCATCACTACATATAATTATTTAGACACACTGATTATACCATTATAGCTGCAGTCACTGCTGCATAGTAACTCATAATGGAATATTATTATATTGTATAATGCTTGCATATCATTAGGTAGTGTACATTTATATACTTGTCATGAACGTTTGATTTATGTTATTATCAAGTGTTACTGAATATTTTAAAAGTTAAACACTGACTTATTGAATTCTTTTTTTACATAATCAAATATTTAAATATGCAACCATTAAAGAGGAATTGTCATTACGTTCTAATCCACTAAGAACATTTGTATAGCAAACTTTGTTGGTCATTCTCTGCTATTGTCACACAATATATGGGTTTCTTCATTTTTGGGCCATTTAATGTCCCGGGGGTTGATTTTTTTATTAAAACTAAAAGATTTCAACTTTTTTCTTTTTGTTAAATGAGGTTTTTATCAAAACTGAATTGGACATTTTTTACCATGCCATCATAATTTATTTTAGGTAAGTTTTTTTAAATGACTCTATGAATGGATTTTACTGTTTTTAGCCTTGTCCCAGACCCAGACCCAGACTTTTGAAATTATAAAAATAACATTCATTGAAATCTATTATAAAAATGCTAATTAGAACATGTTTAAAATTATGATATTCTAAACAAAGATTAAAATAAACATGATCCTTTTCAATATTTATTGTGTGAAAATTATTTCTATTAATTTCTCAAAAATAACGACTGTCCCACAGTTGTTTCCGACATTTCCACTACACTAAACAATTTTTCCCCAAATAAATTGTTTTCCAAAGTTTGTGGAATTTTCATGACTTTCAGAAAATATGACAAAAATGACATTAATTTTCTGTGATGCATGTACATACATTGTTGGACATTTTTAGTCGATAAGTGTAAAAAATGATTGAGAGTGTGAAAAGTGTTTTAACAAGAGTTTACTTTATAGAAATCCACAGTTCTTAAAGTGCTCGTAGTTAAGGAAACACCCATATATCAAATTTATATAGTAAAATATTCAAATATAAACAGTTAAGACTCGAGACAGAACTGACCTCATATTGCATTTCCCCCAAAACAGGAAGCAATGTTCCTTAACATATTTTTGCTTATTATCTTAATAAAGCTATAGAAGTCTTACATTATTTTGTAACTGGTCCAATCACAATTACTTTTTGGAGTCAAAAAAAAGAGAAGAGAATGAGAGAGAAGGGGGGTAAAAGAGGAATGAAGGCACTTTGGAAGCACTGCATATGCAGACCTAATTTTCACTGGCAGTCTGTGTGTGTGTGTGTGTGTGTGTGTGTGTGTGTGTGTGTGTGTATGTGTGATGTCACCATTGCGCTACTGCCAAATCTTTGAGAGTGTGTTAGGGGAGCGTGCCGGCTGGCTGGCCCCCCAAGCAGGTCGAACTGCTGGAAGCAGAACACAAACCTCATTTCTAAAAGAGAGAGGCAAGAAAAAAAACAGCAAAAACACACAAGCCCCTCTGATTAGGGCATGAGCTCAGATGAAAGGCGGCAGGGCCAATCAGTGATGAGTTAGGGGCACCAAGGGAGGAAGTGGGCCCGCCACAGGCATTCTGGGCCGTCTAGTTGTTACTATTGAAACAACTCCCAGAAACAGAAACAAATCATAAAAAATGGAGGTGGGAGGCGAGGAGGCGGAGGGTACGTTGTAGAAAATGTTATTATAATCAACTCTCCTCCACACAGCTACAGTGTCTACAATGTGCACCACTGCTTTCTTTTCTCTCAAAAGGCATGACGGCCTATATTTGCCCCTGTTTCCACTTTTTTTCAGTGTTTGTTTAACGTTGTGGGAGTGTCAAGGTCAGGATCATTTTTATTTTCACTTTTTTAACTTTCAGCATTGTGCTCTCTTTAACCCAAGCCCTCCCACTACATGACATCACTCATAAATGACTGATGTCCATTGAACTGTACAGCCAGATGTGGTTTGTTTCTTATGTAACAATGTGATCCTTTAACAATACGCTAAACCCAGATTAGCAACGCCATGTTTTCTTTTAGATTCTGTTAATAATGCTTCACGGTTGCATTCATATCTTTGAATACACATTGTAATGTTTTTGATACATTCAAATATGTCACAAATCATGAGATGTGTTAAAAGGTTTATTTCAGTCAAGTGTTTTGATATGCTGTTGCTCCATTTCAGTAAGCTTTTTTCCTTTTAACCAATTCTTGCTTGCAATGATGCCAGTCAGATCATAATAGAGAACGTTTATGTCTAGATGTTTTTGTTTAACCAATATTGCCCTTTGACATATACACAGTAGAATGCAGAAGGTGAGACAAAGGTGGGCAAGAAGGGTCAGTCATGACCTATTTCGAAAAAGAAGTATAGCCCATGTAGGAAAAGACTGGTCCCTACGGTCAAAAGTCCCACTGGACACCACAGTGTCTTTGCAAACTCTAGCTGACCTTCTCCAGAATCAGGTTTAATTATTATATTGAAATCTAAATATGTCTTATGTATTGAGGTGAGAACATTACATGGCTTCATCATCTGTGAAAGTAACCTGAGGCCAACCAAAATTGATTAGAATAGGTATGAAGAGTAGTACAGCTTGTGTTTCTATGTTCTTAAAGGAATAGTTTACACAAAAATGAATATTCTCAAGTTCTCAATCTGAATATTTATGAATATACTGTATTACCTCTAAAACTGTATCAACATCAAATCATATTTTATGTGATATGTATAACTAGACCTACACTAAGTGACCACTTTATTAGGTACACCTGTTCACCTACTTATTCATGCAGTTATCTAATCAGCCAATTGTGTGGCAACAGTGCAGTGCATAAAAGCATGTAGATACGGGTCAGGAGTTTCAGTTAATGTTCACATCAACCATCAGAATGGGGGAAAATGTGATCTCAATGATTTCAACCGTGGAATGAATTTTGGCGCCAGACGGGCTGGTTTGAGTATTTCTGTAACTGCTGATCTCCTAGGATTTTCATACACAACAGTCTCTAGAGTTTACTCAGAATGGTGCCGAAAACAAAAAAACATCCAGTGAGTGGCAGTTCTGCAGATGGAAATGCCTTGTTGATGCGAGAGGTCAAGGGAGAATAGCCAGACTAGTTCGAGCTGACAGAAAGGCTTCAGTAACTGAGGTAACCTCTCTGTACAATTGTAGTGAGCAGAATGGCATCTCAGAATACACAACATGTCGAACCTTGAAGCGGATGGGCTACAACAGCAGAAGACCACGTCGGGTTACACTTCTGTATAATCCGTATTATTTTCTTTCTTCCATGGAAGACAAAAGGAGATGTTTGGCATCATGTTAGCCTCAGTCACCACTCACTTTCATTGCATCTTTTTTCCATGCAGTGAAAGTTGTAATTAAGGCTGTCTTTCTCATTGTTTGGAACAATGTGAGGGAGATTATAAGGCAGTGCTATTACGTTTTCCACTCTAGTTTATGCCTCCCTCATTCTCCAAACCCAGTCTACATTGCTCGTGCACATGTTTGGTTGGACAATTTCACTGTGTGTTTCCCATTTTACCACAGTCTTAAACCTATCTCTCAGACGGACAGTAAAACATTGAGGATAAAAACGATATGAGGCAAAACACTTGGTGGTTTATTCTCTTCCAGTCGCACTAAGTGGATAAGCAAAGGGATTCTGCCAGCCTTTCCAAACATGTGTTGCCTCCTTTCATCTTGTAGACCTTCTACAGAGGCAGCAACTGTTTATTTTTCATGGTGGAATGGTAGCATTTGCCAGACTAACGAAAGAGGCCTCTGTAAATGCGATTTGTTTAGAAGAAGAGTGCAAGCTGGCCAGATCTGCACTAGTAGTATGAGATTTCAGTTTACTCTTGGGTTCTTTTTTGTGATGGAGCAAGAAACCATATACATCATTTGGACTTAATACAAAGCATACCAAAAACGTTTGTACTTCTCAAAACAGACCTGCAAACATCTAAAATTCAATTTTGATGGTTTCGTAAATATCTCTCTGTGACTTAATCGCATTAGAACAGACAGATCAATCACCCTCATGTCTTGTATTTGGAGCAAATGGCCTAGTTAAAACCCTGCCAATTGCAGACAAACATTAGTCAAAGACAATCAATAAGGACAATGTGGAAGCCCGAATTATCCTGATTAAGGCATTGCCTGTAAACGTGTAAGACAGCCATGAGCAGCTTTTCGGAGTCACCTCTGATAGGCATATATCAGAGATCAATACTGCATGAAGCAAAAACTTGCAAATTCTGTCTGACAGGCTGGACTGTACTCCCCATCATGGGAAGATCATCTGCTGCTTGCATTCCCCAAAACTCAATTTCCGCCAGCATTTATTTGCAGGGTATAGATTACATAGTCATCCTTAACATCAAGCATATGAGTGTCTGTTTGCAATCCACTTGTTTTAATTGGAAAACAGGCCTTTGAAATTGTTTTGATAAGCATTTGATTTCATCTGGTCAGGAGACTCCCCAGAGCAGAGCTCCACTAAACCAGATCATGGCTTCCTCCAAACTGCCTCAAAAAGAAGCTGATGCTCTCTTCATATAGCACTATACTATCTGCATTTTAGCCCAACTTTAGCTATATTGGCTAATTATATAATCAGATCAAAAGAATCGAATGATGGTTGAGACAAACCCAGAATGACATGCACAGAACTACGAAGAGAGTTTTAAATCAGCCTCAAAGGCCACATCCACAGTAATACATTTAAGTTTGAAATGTCTGTTTTCAGTTTTCTAACGTCATCGTTTTCCAAAATATGCAGATATGGAGAGCGTTTTTGAAAGTCTCTGTTTTAGGTTGAGGAAAATACCATTCCAGTGTGGATGAGAAGCATAAATGTTGCAAAATCAATCAGTTTTCCAGCAAAAACATTCTGTTATATGGCCATGTCAACACTATTATGATTTCCATTGAAAATGCAATGAGCTCATTTACATGCACGCCAACACACTGATAACTACCAAATAACAGCTTATATTAAAAAAATACAACAATGCAAGAAAACCACGTTTACATGATGTTAAAACGTAAAGATTCAAGCTCCCAACACTAAGGCGGATAAGTCTGTAATAACGCCGGTAAAGGGTAATACGCAAAACTCTACGTGCTGATCAGTTCATGCGTAACCATTTATGAACTTACCTCGAAAAAGGAAACCTGTTTAAGGTGTTTACATGTCCTTACACATTGTCAGTTTATTAAGCATAATCAGTGTAAGATTGTGCATGTTAACACTGTTGCCAAGTGGAGAAATGTAATGTAATTTAACCGTGGTTATAAATTGGATATGGCCCCTATAAGACTTTTGCAACGTGTTAAAGCATGTGTTAAATGCATAAAATACTGTGAGTATTTAAGCATGTGTTAAATGCATAAAATGCTTTGAATGATTTAAGCAAGTACTTGAATGTATAAAATGCTGTGAATATATCATGTATCACGTATATCATGTATTAAGGTGATGTATGCTGAAGCATATGGGTAGGCTAATGCCTTGTTTGTATTTTCTTTTGACATTAGCCTCTACCATATATTATTACCGCATTTCTTTCTATTGGTTTTTCATTGTGCTGAAACTCAGTGAATCATTTTTGTTCTCATGTGGGACATTGTTCTTTTTGAGTCACATTTACAAATTGTCAGGAAACTCCTGGATTGTAATCTAATTTTTCATTCTTCAGATAAGTACAAAAACTCTCTCTCTCTCTCTCTCTCTCTCTCTCTCTCTCTCTCTCTCTCTCTCTCTATATATATATATATATATATATATATATATATATATATACACACTGGCATCCAAAAGTTTGGAATAATGTACAGATTTTGCTATTTCAGAAGGAAATTACTTTTTGGAAGGAAAGTATTTAATTCACCAAAGTGGCATTCAGCTGATCACAAAGTATAGTCAGGACATTACTGATGTAAAAAACAACACCATCACTATTTGAAAAAAGTCATTTTTGATCAAATCTAGACAGGCCTCATTTCCAGCAGCCATCATTCCGACACCTTATCCTTGAGTAATCATGCTAAATTGCTAATTTGGTACTAGAAAATCACTTGTCATTATATCAAACACAGCTGAAAGCTATTTGGTTCATTAAATGATTGACAAACACATTGTCTTTGTGTTTGTCAATAGACTGGCATGTCTTAAGGTCAAGATTAGGTCAAAAATGGCAAAAAAGAAACAGCTTTCTCTAGAAACTCGTCAGTCAATCATTGTTTTGAGGAATGAAGGCTATACAATGCTTTAAATTGCCAAAAAACTGAAGATTTCATACAAAGGTGTACACTACAGTCTTCAAAGACAAAGGACAACTGGCTCTGACAAGGACAGAAAGAGATGTGGAAGGTCAGATGTACAACTAAACAAGAGGATAAGTACATCAGAGTCTCTAGTTTGAGAAATAGACACCTCACATGTCCTCAGCTGACAGCTTCATTGAATTCTACCCGCTCAACACCAGTTTCATGTACAACAGTAAAGAGAAGACTCAGGGGTGCAGGCCTTATGGGAAGAATTGCAAAGAAAAAGTCACTTTTGAAACAGAAAAACAAAAAGAAAAGGTTAGAGTGGGCAAAGAAACAGACATTGGACAACAGATAATTGGAAAAGAGTGTTATGGATCTTAACCCCATTGAGCTTTTGTGGGATCAGCTAGACTGTAAGGTGTGTGAGAAGTGCCCAACAAGACAGACACATCTATGGCAAGTGCTACAGGAAGTGTGGGGTGAAATGTCACCTGAGTATCTGGACAAACTGACAGCTAGAATGCCAAGGATCTGCAAATCTGTCATTGCTGCACGTGGAGGATTTTTTGATGAGAACTCTTTGAAGTAGTTTAAGAAGTTCTGAAAAAAAATTTCAAATTGTAATAGTAATTTTTCACGTTATTAATGTCCTGACTATACATTGTGATCAGTTGAATGCCGCTTTGCTAAATAAAAGTACCAATTTCTTTCCATAATAGCAAAATCTGTACATTATTTCAAACTTTTGGCCACCAGTGTATATACAGTATATATATACAGTTGCAATCAAAATTATTCAACCCCCCGACCAGCAATACATTCTGGTGATGTGAATTAAAACACATCAACTAAAACCTCAGTAAACAGTCAAAGTAAGTTTTTAATAAACATTTGAGTGATTTTGAGAACAAAGAGTTCAGTTTACCCAAATTTTAAAATAAAAAAATAACTAATTCTCTCCACAAATGTCATGTCAAAAATATTCAACCCCCGAAGTCAATCATTTGTGGAGCATCCTTTATCCTTAATAACAGCAAATAAATGTTTCAGGTAAGTGTTCTCAGGCTTCGGACACCTCTCTATTAGAATTTCTACACATTTCTCATGAGCAAAAGCTTCTAGCTCATTGACATTCTTTGGTTTCTGTGCTGCCACTGCTTCCTTGAAATCCCATTGCAGATTGATGACTTAATTTTGTTTTAAAACAATTACTTGTGTAGCCTTACCTATTTAAGAAACAGCTACATGCAATAGGGGTTGAATAATATGACATGGCTGTATTTTTAAAAAATCCTTCTATTTAGAAATATTAGGTTATATATTCACACCATGACTTTGAATGTGTCACTTAACTGATATAGATGTAAAGTTTAAAAATTCTAGGTCATCAGAAAAGCTTACCTTTGTAAATCCTTACTGTCTCGGGGGGGTTGAATAATTTCGATTGCAACTGTATATATGTATATATATATATATATATATATATATATATATATATATATATATATATATATATATATGATTCTCTTTTTCTATATGGTCCCATCGACCACTGTTTTTTCCTCTCTTTTTTTTTAACAGCCATCAGAATAAAACTGAAACTGTGGTGATTATTTTCAAGACATCTACACCTATTATCCACACTGGAACGGTATTTTCCTCTACCGAAAACAGAGACTTTTGAAAACATTCTCTGGTACTGCATACTTTGGAAATTTATATTATATATTCATAGAGCACTGTAAAGAAAAATGACTCGGGTGTCATGTGGATAAACTTTGTTACAGCAAGGTTACTTTTTAAAGACTGATTTCTTCATTTCTGCTTTTGGTAGACACCTTTATCTGAAGGGGCTCAGGGAATATTCTGCACACTGTTTTCATTGTTTTGCTATGTAAACATGCACTAGACAGATGTCTTTGACCATAGCACCAAGTTTCGCTGCTTTTCAGCATCTCACATAGGAGCGGCACTTTTTTAGATGCTATGTCAGGTAAAATAATAATAATAATAATAATAATTTTGAATGAACATTTAAAAGTTGCGGTGTCAAGCTTTTTTGTACAAGAACAAGTTCTGTCTGAAAGGCCCCTTACAATGCATTCAAGGTATACATTTTTTTAGTATATACAATCCCTGGGAACTGAACCCATGACCTTTCTGTTAACGCCATGCTCGACCAGTTGAGATGCAAGAACTCACTATAGAAAGCTTAGCATTTATGTTGACATGATGATAGAACAAGGGTAGGCCTCAAGTACCTGGAGGCAGTTCTGTCAAGGCTGATAGTGGCCTAATAGTCTTGGTTTGGTCGGAGGGGTCTGTCTAGCTGCCAGGGAGAGGATGTTCAGCAAAGACAGGCTTTAGTACACAGCCGACGTGGTTGTGTAACAGGTAAAGCAGCCCTGTGGCAGCAGCCGTGGCCCCCACACCTTTATTTCCTCTCAAGCAGAACGAAGAGTAAAGAATTCTTGCCTAGACAGGACGTTTCTGAAACACAGATATTTACAAAGGCATTTGAGGTCAAATAGCTCAGTTTATAATTAGGTACAACAATATGATAACAATATTTCATTGTATTTAAGAATATGCTCTACACAACAGATCATATAGTCGAAATGTATTGTTCCTCAAAATATAGTGTATGCATAATCACTTTAGCAAATAGTTTTAGGATGCGGCCCATCCGTAAATGATTAAATACTCACCTTTTTAAAGTGTATCCACAAGATCCTAACACTATGTATTTAAACAAGATTTTAGTATGATGAAATCGCTTACTAACCTTTTCTGTATAAAGTTAAATCCAATTTTAAAACATTGTTGCCATGACAACAAAACATTGTTAAACCTTAAACCGTAAAACGACCATACAAATGGCAATTTAAACAACTTTACAGTTAAATAATACAGTACAAAAGTTTTAAGAGAAGAATTAATGTAAATGCATTTATCAAATTAAAAGCTTCACATTTCTGCCTTTAACCCCTTCAAAAATTGGCCCCATTCACTTCCATTTTAAATGCCTGATTGTAAAATAATTTTTTGCTCTTTTTAAAAAAGGGAGGAACAAGTCTAAATTAATTTTTGTGATAATCATCATTATGCCACAAATGCTGTTGATTGAGCTTAACTTGTATTGAACCCAGAATATTCCTTAAATTAACTACAAAATAAACTGGGTGTATTTGCTTTTTGTTTGCAAGTTCAGTGTTTGCATTTCATGTTCATTTTTGTTTGTTCGTGTGTAAATGTGTGCAGGATTTATATTACAGTTTGCCCTGCATGCAAAGGCTTGCTTTCATGCAAACATCCTTTTACTGAAATACAAATACAACAGGTTTCTGCACCAATTATACCCCAAACTTGCATTTCAGGTTATGCTTGCAGCCATTGTGTAAAATATCAGAAAAAAGAGGGTAGCATTAGAGAATACATACATGCCGATTTTTTTCTGAGCTAGGTCTGTGTGAACCAGACCTTTCTCTTTCATCATACCAAACCTGATTAAGATTGTGCCCTGTGCATGGCACCAAATCTGAAACCACTTAGAGGGGCTGCAGGAGTTAGTGAGTGTCAAGGAGAAAGGAAAAGAGAGAGAGAGTGAGAAAGAGAGTGAGAGAGAGAGAGCAAGAACAAGGAAAGTTGACTCCAGACTCCATAGGAGTGCTGAGTTCTTGGGGGGTTGGATGTGTCTCATTATATTGGCACCCCATTTTATGTCCGCCAGGATATGGTAAGATTGATTGTGGCAGCCAAAAATAACAAAAGTCCGGTTTCTTCAGAGATTTGCAGCCTGTACGGGCATGTTTTTGAGAAATATTCCCGTTGATGTCATTGATTTCATTTTAAGCACAGAGAACAAAAAGAATCAGAAGGGGAGAGGATTCAGAGACACTTCTAAGGATTACTGTGTGGGTGTTTTCTCTGTGGTACTTTAGTGGGAAAATCAATGTTTGTCAGTGTTGTGAAAATGCAAGTATGTCTATGTGTGCTTTTAGGTTATGCATGCACGAACTGGTTTGGGTATAGATACAGATTTCCAAATTCTCATCAATTCCGATTCACAAGCTCTCGACTCGTTTCCGATTCCAATTCAGGTGTATTTAAATTATGTCCATTTTGCTTACTTACAAAAGCATTCTCAATACCACAACACAACAAAATACTAACTAATATGAGTAAACATTGTTTTCAGTCATCAAGCAATTATTCAAGATGTAAACAGTCAGAAATAAAGGAATAACAAGAAATAAAAAAGCAATGAAACAAATAATTAAACAAATAATTGCCTATTATATAAGCAATAAAACAAATAAAAACAACAGAACAAAGATATAAATTAATTCAAATTAAGAAAACAGTGCTTGAAGTTTTCAACAGCAGTATTAAGTATTCAAGTAGGCATTCAGAACTTGAAATAAGTAATGAAATACGGACTGAGTTCACATTAATACCTCACCAAGACAGGCATTTTGAAGTGTATTTTACCATTTAGGCACTTATATGATGTAAAACATCTCCACATAAAGCACACACATATAAGGTGCCTGTCAATCAGTCAAACAGGTACTGAAATTGGTAAATAAAATGTTGTTTAAGATTCTTGTATTCTTGGTATAGTTTATCTTGCTACTCTCTTTCCCTTTTGGCCTGTTAACGAGATCAACCAGAGTTCAACTGATCGATCACGATCAATGTAATAGGCACCCCTGGCATAGAGTAAAAGATCGATCTTGCAAATATAAAAATTTATATTGGGATTGTAGCGTGACCTATGCACGTATGTATGCATGTACAGTCTTACAATAGCCTGGTGCTCTTTATTGTTGCCCCTTTTGCAATGGATCGGGTGGTCGGCACTATCTTAACTCAGCGGGGTAGCAGTAGTTCACAGTAGCGCTGTTCAGGGGTCCCTGGGGGGCCAGAATAATCAGAATATGGGGCCCATGCAGCCTGCACATACTGACCCTCCCCTGGCTATGGCTGAGTTCCCGCCCAGGTGGCATCCGGAGGTCATCCGTCCAACCTCAGACGTTTTTTGGCAGCAGGCCTTGTTTTTTAGGGTCCCTTTTTGGGGAGCACTGAGAACACTGATCTAAAACTAGATTGAGTTTTAGGCGACCTACACGGTTTATTTATTAAGTTATTCAAAAATACATAAAAAATGCAATTCACATAAAACAATGGTTTAGTTGAATACACCTCTATTATGATGAAAATGCTTTCAAATTTGGAATTTGGAATCATTTTAATATTTTTCTGTGTTAAGTGGTGTAACTGTCCGAAGACAGTAAAAATAATTTCTTATTAAAAAGTTACAATTCCTCAAAAAAGAAATGTTGGCATAAGTAGCTTGAAATTATCTTTTATTATTGTGTATTAAAAATAGCAGTGAAACAATTTTGTTTTAAAATATTGTTAATGTTATTATTAAAACTTTTGTCTACCAAATCAAAGTCAGGTGGTATAACCAACATACATTTATTAGATATTCTGTTGTCATGTGACAAAAAAATGAATAAATAAAACATGGAAAAGACCCCTTTAGGCCCTTATGACTGTGTGTGAAGTTTTAAAATATCTTAGGTATTTTGACATTTTTATGAGAATGCACATTTTGTGAAGGTCAAATGGAATAACCCCAAGACAACTACCTGATATTCTTGACTCAAAAATGTATGATATTTATGACCAAAAAAACAAACTTGAAAAACATGTTTGAAAACATTTTTATACCTATTATTTTAATACTTTTAAAATAATAGGTATTAAAAAGCATGCTTTTTTTTTGTCATAAATATCATACATTTTTAACTTGATGGTTACATTTGACATTTTTAAAGTCAATTCTAAGAACTTGACACGTGTTTTAAACTAGATTTTTAAATGATTCAAAAACTTTTAAAAGAATTATTACTATCAATATTGGTCTCAAGGCCGATTTATACCTCTCAGTCGAACCTACGCCATAATTAAAAAATTAAGGAAACCAGCTAGAGGACCTTTTTGAGTTTTCTCAATTTAAGGGCAAATTAGTTGTATCAACATAACTACAGTATTTCACTTTGTCTGTGCTTCCAGTTAACTAAATAAATTAAGTCCAACACACTCAGAAATAAAAGTGGTTTTAACATGTATACCCAAGTTCAACAAGTTTGCATTTCTAAGTATGGAACAAGATTTTCATTTCCACTAAAGTTCATGTGTCAGCCCTACCAGAATACAATTTAGTCTGGTTAAATAGCAATGTAGGTGATAACCACGAAAACTTTCATAAAGTTAAGTCATCTTGAAAACTGAAGAAACTTCACCAAAGCGAACACTAATCACCCTGATGGTGACATTAAATAAAAACAAAAAGCATAGAATAATTCTAAACAACAATTAGTTACATATCTTTATATGTCGCCATGCTTAGACCAAACCAGTGACTGTTATGAGAGATGGGCGACTTCTATTTAAATGAATGGGAGAAATTGGAATGCCCAACCAAGAAGCTCTAGCACCCTATAGTCAACGGATGTAGAAAGGAAGTCCCACCTTACAGGTAAGCTGCACTGGCATGACTGGAAATGGCCTTCCGGGAGCGTTCCAAAGGTGGCCGACAGTGGACTGACTTGCTAGAAAGACTTTGACTAAACACGCACAAAAAAATTCAAGTGCAGTGGATTATGGGCATGGTCTTCATAAAACTTGCTTCTCCAATTGGCATGTTGGAAGTTCACAAAGTTTCCACTGAAAATCCACCATATAGACAATCCTATGCAGTGTAGGTGCATTATGTTGTCAACTATTAAAGTCAATACATCAATCCAATATTCTGATGAAAATATTACTTATCAATATGAACATAACATAAATACATTTTATTAAATAAGAAAATATTATTTGTCCAAATATAAAGGCAAACTAACAAGCAGCCTGAGCAAGCCTGTACGTTCTACCTTCAAGACCTAACTTTATATTGTGTGTTCTCGCTGTTTAAAATTGTTGATCACACTGAATGGCATAAAAGTTAAGCCTATTGATTTTTTTTTAAAGTTATCTCAACCTTTTCTACATTTGATAGGCAAATCAACTTTTTTTTTTTCTCCCCTTTTCTCCCCAATTTGGAATTCCCAATGTGCTCTAAATCCTTGTGGTGGTGTAGTGACTCGCCTCAATCCGGGTGGCAGAGGACGAATCTCAGTTGCCTCCGCATCTGAGACCGTCAATCCACACATCTTATCATGTGGCTTGTTGAGCGCGTTAACGTGGAGACATAGCGCATGTGACTCTACCCACCCTAGCAACCGTCTTTACTCGCTGAGCTACCCGGGCCCCGACGGAGGGATATCATATTTAAATGATATAGCATGTGTGGAGGCTTCACGCTATTCTCCGCAGCATCCATGCACAACTCATCACACGCCCCACTGAGAGCGAGAACCATTATGGTGACCACAAGGTGTTTAACCCAACATGACTCTACCCACCCTAGCAATCGGGCCAATTGGTTGCTTAGGAAGCCTGACTGGAGTTACTCAGCACGCCCTGGATTCGAACTTGTGACTCCAGGTGTGGTAGTCAGCATCTTTACTTGCTGAGCTACCCAGGTCCCAGTCAAATCAACTTTTAAAATAGAGTGTGCCTGACAAAATGGAAGTTGAATTTTTGGCGTAGCCTGAAGTGTACCTCTTTGAAAATGTAACAACATGCGCCAACACAAACCAGTTGGTTGTAATGCCTTTTTCATTAAAACGTCATACAGGTTTGGAACGACATAAGCCAATAATGACGGAATTTTCATTTTGTGCTAACTATCCCTTAAAGTATCTCTCTTCTCTCGGTCTTCTCTATCCTTTTAAGAATCTGTATTCGTCTAAGTGTTTTCCAACATTCCCTGACGGGTCTCTTTACTGAACTTATCTGGTAAAGCCTAGGCTTGGATGCCCATAAGGTCTTGTTGACAGAATGGGGGAGAACTTCCCAAGGATTCCTCTTTCACCCGAGGCTTTGGACCAATTTTAGTCTATAACCCAATCTGTAAATAAACACCCACTTCCTAGTTCTATCAACTGTCCCATTGTTTTGACATTGGACTAATGGACTTCAATACCACTTTGTGCTTGCTGTGGTTTTCCGCTCAGCACACCAGTTAAAACTAGAATGAAGAGTTTTAACATTTTGTTGGATGATGGCATTCTGTCATGCTGGTGGAACAAATGGAGGAGGATGCGAAATATATGGTCAAAGTCAACTCAAACACATTTATATTCTGTCTCTTAAATGTTTTTCCCTCTTGCTGCAGGAGATGTCGTTTGTGTTGGAGGTTGAAGCCATGAGGGGGGCGTTTTGCTCGGGCTGTAATGGCTTTAGCTGCTGCTGCTCTGTGCTGCTCAACATAGTAAATGTCTGTCAGAGTGAACAATAAAAAGTCACTGCTCTTTGTACATCAGAATGCTTTGACACAGGTCGAATCCAAGAATGTTAACTGGTACAACAAGTCACAGTTTCTCTGGAAGTTTCTATTCATCAAAGCAAAATATGTGGGGTGTTGAGGAGGACAAAGCCCAAATATATTCACACACTGTTGACAAAAAAAGAATCTTATGACTAATATACAGTATGAGAGTGAAGACTAGAGACCAATATACATATTAAATATATGTTGGTGAATAACAGAACACTGTTTTTTGTCTGCATCTATTAATGTAGTCTGAAATATATAAAAAATGCAATTCAACAGTGGGGGGCCTGGGTAGCTCAGTGAGTATTGATGCTGACTACCACCCCTGGAGTCGCTAGTTTGAATCCAGGGCATGCTGAGTGACTCCAGCCAGGTCTCCTAAGCAACCAAATTGGCCAGGTTGCTAAGGAGGGTAGAGTCACATGGGGTAACCTCCTCTTGGTCGTGATTAAGTGGTTCTCGCTCTCAATGGGGTGCGTGGTAAGTTTTGCGTGGATCGCGGAGAGTAGCATGAGCCTCCACATGCTGGGAGTCTCCGCAGTGTCATGCACAGCGAGCCACATGATAAGATGCGCGGACTGACGGTCTCAGAAGTGGAGGCAACTGAGACTTGTCCTACGCCACCCGGATTGAGGTTAATAACCACGCCACCCCAAGTGACTCTACCCTCCCTAGCAACCGGGACAATTTGGTTGCTTAGGAGACCTGGCTGGAGTCACACAGCACACAACATTTTGTTGTCATATGACAAGAAATCCATAAAACAGTAAATTATATAATAGTGAAGACTCCTGACGACCCTCATAATTGTTTGTAAAGGTCAGTAATTTTCTTAAAAATATGGACAATTTAACTTTTTATGACATGGCAATGTTAGTTCAGGTTGTCAAATGTCAAATGGTATAACCCAAATAAAATTTCAGCATATTCATGATTAATATTTAGACTTCATTTCTATTTCTATTTTTCCTTTTTATCATTTCAGACAATGATATTTGTCATTGACCCATGTACAAAATTCAGAAGGCTTTTCAACTTAAATGCCCATTCAGTTAAATCTGCCTTACCACTTTCTGAATTACACCTCATTCAAGCCTTTTGTGGCCCATCCTGAATGTAATTTCTGCCACAGGGAGGCAAGTGTCACATTATGCATGGATGAAATGTAAGTGGAGGAAATCTTATCCAACCATTCTCACCTTAATCTCCCCAACTGTATGATAATGTCAACAAACCCCTGAAATCTGGCTCCGCTGGTTTGCACATCCTTGTCTTCTGCCTGTGTTTACAATCACCGAGTCCATATGTAAACGCCAGAGAGGTTTCACACTGGGTTACAACGGTTCCAATTAAGAAGGTAAAAGAACAACAAACAAACAAGCATTTCACTTTAAAGAGTCTCCACTTTTCACTCAACTAAACTGTTAATGACTATGAATTGCTCTGCATTACAAATAAACTGCCACTGGGTGATCAGACTCAAGAATGTTTGGCAGATGTTAGGATGGCAACTTTTTCAGTTTTGGGGGAGAATCTGTTTGCTAAACTCAAAATAAAGGCACTTTATTTAAGTTATGATATTTATAATGTTTAATTTCACCCAGTTACATTGTTAATAGGCTTTATGAAATGAATAAAGACTATTTATTATTTCACACACTGCTGTGGGCCTAAGAGTCAAATTTGACACAATTGAAATTATTGTAATTTATTGCACTAGAAGCCGCTGCTGTCCACCAGGAGGAGGAGGAACTATTGCCATCCGCCAGGGGACGGAGGAGTCGCTACCGTCTGCCAGGAAGAAGAGGAGCCATTGCCGTGCGCCAGGGGATGGAGGACTCGCTGTCAGCGGGAGGGAGATAAGGAAAGAGCTGGGGACACCAGAGAGAGAGAGAGAGAGACACACATGGCCGCTCTGTGTGTGTGTTTATGTTACTGTGTTTTCAGTTTGATGTTCTGTTTGATAAAAGTTTTGTTGTTTGCTACTCCGGTTCCCGCATCCTCCTTTCCCGAACTTTTACACTATACTTTTGAAAAAGTGAGTATTTTAACATTCAAATGTTGGCCCCATTCAGTTCAATTGGAAGTGCTTCACTGTAACCTACTGTAGATTTTTGCTTTTTATAAAGAAAAGAATGGGCAAGTCAGAATACATTTTTGTGTTAATCAATATTATGCCACAAATGCTGTGGATTGAGCTTAATTTGAATTGAATCTGGAATAATCCTTTAACATAAATAAAATAATTAATATAATCAATATATGTTTCAGATATCATTCTCAGACCATGAAGTGGCTAATTTATCCACTGAACGTCCACCCTGTTATTTTCCACCCTGACCTTTCCCATTTAATCGAATGGATATCTGAATTTTTTGAGTCATTTAGCTTGACCGGAATGACTTATAAAATCTTTAACATGTCCTTTTAATTTATTTTCATTTAATCAAAAGTTTCAAAGGCAAAATGTCACTGAATTGTAGGAATGACCCACAAACCAAAAAACAACCAATAAATTCCTTGATGAATTCAATATTCTACGAACCTCAGAGAATTCATAAATATTTCTATGCCTCTAACATTGTACAGATATAACATGCTTTACAGTTACAGTAGGTCCTGTCAATATGTTGATAATACGTTGATAAATTTCAGCGTCTGTCCATAGCTCGAAATGTACATGCGCTACAACCACACATAACGTACCAATATCTACAAATACTAATGAGATCACATTTGAACTAACCATTTCAAATGGGAAGATGTTTCTTTGATAAACATTCCATTAGTGTCTAGTGTCGGGAAGATTTACTTTCAAGAGGGGCGCACAAAATTTGTTTGTCACTATCTGAGATTATTAACATAATTGAGATTACTGGCGATGAGGCGGTCCTGTGTTGTCTGCTTAATAAACACATTGTGGGCATTATTAAGGAGCATAAAAAGGGATGCGACGGTGGATGATGGAAACCCTGTGGCGCAGCAGCGCTCATCTGCCACAGTTCCAGCATCTTGTGGGCCACAGCGTCGCTCCTCTGCTTTGTGTGTGTGCGTTGTGTTGCCAATGACCCAGGCAGGAGTTCAAATGGGATTATGTCCCCGTGAACCACAAGATTGGTTCCCAATGGCTGCACAACCCTTCACACGGCAAAGCGAAAAATAAGGGGGAAGATGAGAAATGAGCCTGTCCAGTGTGCTGCTGACATTCAAGAGCATGTTCCAAAAAAAAAGAGAGTGGGAACTGATCGGCAGAAAGGAGCCTTCGAGGAAGAAAGAGAGAGATCAAACCTTCATGCCCTGTAATGGTTCATAAAGGGCACATCACAGGAGGAGCACAGTGACGGACGGTGTTATTATCTGAGATGCAGGAGATGAGGCCCATTCTCGCTTTGAGTGAATATAAATATGCACATTCCCATGCCAGACAATACCCGCATCTCAATGCCTGCAGGAGAGTCCCAGCTTACAGCTGTCAGACCGTTTCATTACATAACTTACACTGTACAGCCACAAATGGGAGAGCTATGCATACATATAGAGTTATAACGCAAAGATGCACTTTATTAAACTAATTTTCTGTTTCCAAACACATGCATACAACACATGTTGTTCCAAACTTGTATGACTTTATTTGTTATGTAGAACACAAAAGCAGATGTTTTAATAAATATTGTGGTCAGTCTTTCCAGTGCAATGGCAGTTTGACATTTAAAGTGTTCAATACAAGTTAAGCTCAGTTAACAGTATTTGTTACATAATGTTGATTACCACAAACGTCATGGTTACTTTCATAACCTCCGTTCCCTGATGGAGGGAACGAGATGTTGTGTCGATGTAGTGACAATAGAGGTCACTCTTGGGAGCCCCAAACACCTCTGCTTTTTTTTAAAAAGGCCAATGGGAATTGGTGAGTGGAATTTGCATGCCACTCCCCCGGACATACGGGTATAAAAGGAGCTGGTATGCAACCACTCATTCAGGTTTTATGCTGAGGAGCCAAGACCAGGTTCCAGCCATTTCAGCGGGTAGTTCAGTGTTGTGGCAAGAGGGACACAACGTCTCGTTCCCTCCATCAGGGAACGGAGGTTACGAAAGTAACCATGACGTTCCCTATCTGTCACTCACTTGACGTTGTGTCGATGTAGTGACACTAGGGGTCCCTATACAAAACGCCACAACTATCTGAGCTGTGTTACATGAACTGGCGGTGCGTGTCGGGCAGACGGGCAGACGGCTGTGTGTCTTGTAGCCAGTGTACCAGGCCGACACTTAACCTCCCCAAACGCTCTTATGAGCATCGAACGGTCCTTCAGGAACAAGTCGACTGCCCAACAATAGGGACAGGCTAGCCCAGCCGAGGCCTCTTTTCCTCTTTTTTCTCCCCAAAAAGAGTGGAATTTGTTAACCGACTGGGAGCCATAAGTGTCTACATTGGGGGGTGTCCCTCCCAGGGGAAAGACACCGCGGAGACCATACCTCGCCCAAAATGAGGGGGGTATTTTGAGTGGAATACGTCACATGGTCTTACCGAGTCTTGTTGGAAGTATGTCATGTGGAGAGGAGTTTCTATAAAGCATGGCGACTGGGGGCAGAGGGGCCTCTGCCCAAGGAAGATGCAGTTTACCGACAGGGAAACGATTTTGCGGAAGATATCACATGGGGTCACCTTTGGGGAACCAGTACATGTGGAGCACCTACCCTTGCACAGGGTAGGTGCAAGTAGGCTCACTGAGGGAAACGCATATTTGCGTAGTCCAGGGGGCCAGTTGTGTGCCAGCGAGTCTATACCAAGGGGTGCCTCGGTCAGGGCGTATCAAAGCAGGCAGTGGGAGGATTCCCGGGAAGCAAACAGGTCTACCTGTGCTCGACCGAATCGACTCTAAATCAGCTGGACCACCTGGGGTTGGAGTCTCCACTCTCCCCTGAGGGTAACCTATCGTGACAGCGTGTCCGCTGCAGTGTTGAGGTCGCCCGGGATGTGAGTGGCTCGTAGTGACTCCAGAGGAGGAGACAGCAGGCGAGTTGTGACATGCAACAGGAGCGTAGACCGCCTTGACGGTTGATATACGCTACCGTCGCTGTGTTGTCCGTCCGGACCAACACGTGCTTGCCCTGGATCAACGGCCGGAACCTCCGCAGGGCAAGTAGTACTGCCAACAACTCTAGGCAGTTGATGTTCCAATGCAGCCGCGGGCCAGTCCAGGAGCCGGCAGCTGTGTGCCCGTTGTATACGGCGCCCCAGCCCGTCTTGGAGGTGTCTGTTGTAACCATGACGCACCTGGAGACCTGCTCTAGGGGAACCCCTGCCCGTAGAAATGCAAGGTCTGTCCAAGGACTGAAGAGGCGGCGACAGATCGGCGTGATGGCCACGCGATGTGTCCCGCAGTGCCATGCCCATCTCAGGACTCGAGTCTGAAGCCAGTGCTGAAGCGGTCTCATATGCATCAACCCGAGCGGTGTGGCCACCGCTGAGGATGCCATATGCCCCAGGAGCCTCTGAAAATGTTTCAGTGGAATCGCTGTCCTCCATCTGAACGTCTTCAGACAGTTCAGCACCGACTGTGCGTGCTCGTTCGTGAGGCGTGCCGTCATCGAGACTGAGTCCAACTCCAAACCGAGAAAAGGGATGCTCTGAACCGGGGAGAGCTTGCTCTTTTCCCAGTTGACCTGAAGCCCCAGTCGGCTGAGGTGCGGGAGCACGGGGTCCCTGTGTGCACACAGCAACTCTCGAGAGTGAGCTAGGATTAGCCAGTTGTCAAGATAGTTGAGGATGTGAACGCCCACTTCCCTTAGCGGGTCAAGGGCTGCCTCTGTGACCTTCGTGAAGATGCGAGGGGACAAGGACAGGCCGAAGGGGAGGACCTTGTACTGGTATGCCTGGCCTTCAAAGGCAAACCGCAGGAAGGGTCTGTGTCGAGGTAAGACCGAGACGTGGAAGTATGCGTACTACAGGTCTACCGCCGCAAACCAATCTTGATGCCAGATGCTCACTAGGATGCGTTTTTGCGTCAGCATCTTAAACGGGAGTCTGTGTAAAGCCCGGTTCTGTACTCGCAGGTCCAGGATTGGTCGCAATCCACCGCCTTTCTTCGGTATGACGAAGTAAGGGCTGTAGAATCCTTTCCTCATCTCGGCTGGAGGGACAGGCACTATCGCACCCTTGCGCAGAAGGGTCGCAATCTCCGCACGCAAGGTAGCAGCATTCTTGCCCTTCACCCAGGTGAAGTGGACACCGCTGAACCTGGCGAACTGAATCGTGTAGCCGAGTCGGACAGTCCAGGCCAGCCATTGCGACAGGTTGGAAAGTGCGAGCCACACGCCCAAACTCCGGGCGAGGGGGACCAAGGGAATGATCACGTCGGACGTACCGGCGGGTGGGGTCTTGCGGCGGAGCTCGAGGTGTCATGTCGAGGGGACTCGAGCCCCGTGGCCATGCTGAGTCCAGGGACATCGAAGCCTCCATCTGCTTCTTCACCGCCGAGAACTGCTGGGCAAAGTCCTCAACGGTGTCACCGAACAGGCCAACCTGTGAGATGGGGGCGTCAAGGAACTGTGCCTTGTCAGCCTCTCGCATCTCAACCAAGTTGAGCCAAAGTTGGCGCTCCTGGACCACAAGGGTGGACATCGCCTGCCCGAGAGACCGTGCCGTGACCTTCGTTGCCTGGAGAGCGAGGTCGGTCATGCAGTTCCTGCATCAATTTCAGGTCAGAACTACCCTCGTGCAGCTCTTTTAGCACCTTGGCTTGGTGTACTTGCAGGAGAGCCATGCCATGCAGGGTGGAGGCGGATTGTCCAGCGGCACCGTAGGCCCTAGTTGTCAGGGATGACGTAAACCTACATCGTCATGGCAACGAAATTGTAAAATTGGCTATAACTTTACACAGAAAAGGTTAGTAAGCAATTTGATCACACTAAAATCATGTTTACATGCATATGGTTTGTGTCTTGTGGCTATACTTATAAAAAAGTAAGTATTTTAACGTTCAAAAATTGGCCCCATTGACTTCCATTGTAAATGCCTCACTAGAACACCCATTTTTGCTTCTTTTTTTTTTTTTTTTTTTTAAGGAAAAGGAGGGACAAGTTGAAATTAATTTTTGTAGTAATCAATATTATGACACAAATGCTGTCGATTAAGCTTAACTTGTACTGAACCCTGAATATTCCTTTAAGGCTTAAAAAAGGACCTGAAGGTATTATAAAAATAGTTCATATGACTCTTGCATCATATTCCAAGTTATTTTTTTTAACTGAAAATCTTGACGTCTATTGCGCATTCAAGAGCGCAATTTGTGCTATTTATCGCTTAAAAATATACAAGTTCTTGTGTGAAGGCACAAAATAACCTATTAAAATAACTGTTCCAAAATATGAAAATGTGTTTTATTGGTCATTATGTAATTATCGCCTCTTAAAGGAATATTCCGGGTTCAATACAAGTTAAGCTCAATCAACAGCATTTGTGGCATAAAGTTGATAACCACAACAAATATTTAGATTTGTTACGCCTTTAAAAAAAAAATAAAAAAAATAAAAAATGAAATCGAGGTTACGGTGAGGCACTTACAATGGAATTGAATGGGGCCAATTTTTTAGAGGATTTAAAGGCTAAACTTTGAAGCTTATAGTTTTATAAAAGCACTTACATTAATTCTTCTGTTAAAACTTGTGGATTATTTGAGCTGTAAAGTTGTTTAAATGATCATTTTTACAGTCGTTTTAGGGTTTATGGCGTTAAGTTGTCATGGCAAGAAAGTTGTAAAATACAACTTTCATTCATGTGAACATGAATATTGTTTACATCTTTGTAATAGCTTTGACATTTACTGACTGGCCACATTCACTTCCATTATAAGTGCCTTACTGAAACCCAGATTTTAGCTCTTTTTTTTTCTTTTCTTTTTTTTTTTTTTACGAAAAAGAGGAACAAGTTGATTTATTTTATTTTATTTTGTTTTGTTTTTCTAATCAACATGATGCCATAAATGCTGTCGATTGAGCTTAACTTGTATTGAACCTGGAATATTCCTTTAACTAAGTGAAACTTACTATTATTTATATAGTACATTCACAGTATATGTAGTACATAAAGATGCACATACTGTACAGGTTATAATCAGTTCAATATAGTTTTTGTGCTGAGTCAATTTTTTAAGAGTACTCCAAACATTTGTGGACATGTTAACTGTATTAGATATGGGCAAAAGTAATTGTACAAATATGTATTTCTATTTGAAACCACATAATAATTTGGTCACTAAAATTCATTAATTTACAGAACTTCTATTAAGCCAACTAAAATTTTTTAGGTGCAACCATTCACTAAACATTTGTAATTGGAAAGACCTCGTGTTTTAACAGTGTACAATATCAACAGAGCATGGATAGTTTGCAACCAAAGTAATAATGCATAATTGGTGTTTGCTTTTACATAACAAGAGACCTTCAGCAATGAAAGACTTCCGTTGGAACCCACATGCTTAACACAACTGTCATAAAGGTAAATAATCCAACAAGCTGCTGAACATCGAATCTTGATAACTACATCAATAGTTTGTACCTACAGCCCCGGTGTAGATTAAATAAATGGTTACACCAAATTGGAGCATCCTGAATGGATCTTCCCTCATCCAACTCACAAGCATTACAGTTAAAAGGCAAGCTTGTGAGTCGTAATGTACATTATCTATTCTTCATTCTTATCAAGTGCACCTGTACTTGACTTATGACTCATGTAGAACTGTAAGTAGTAAAGTAAACAACCTCTTTTCACGGTGTGTTATACTTTGTGTATAAAAAAAAACAAAAACATGGTTAATGTTCTCTCTGCTGAGCAAACTTCCTTTTTTACACAAAGAAGGATCATTCCCTTTAACTATTCGGTAGTATTTATTTAAATTCATATTGGCACTGCTTCACCTTTGTCCTATTTTTTCTCCTTTTTTTGGCATTTTTATTTTAGAATATTGCATCAATTTTTTTTTCACTGTTACAAGAACCTTTCTAAAAAGATATCCTAAATGCAATGCACACTAAAACAAATAATGTGTGGTTTGTTACATATACAGTATCTATCTAACAGACTAAACGTCCAAGAGATTTTGACCATTGTTATTTATAACGGGATTCTCTGTGCTTTTTCAGGTTATTCAAACAGTTCATTCTAAACTATCCAGGAACAGTGTGACTTCTTTTGGGAGCCAAGGCAAAACTCATGCAAAATTATGCAAATGACCTGCTTGGAACGTGCCACAAGCGCATCAACATTTTTTATGAAGGGTCATACAAAAGCTGGCGCTGAAAGCACCGCCTTCATTTTCCTCTCTGCTTTCGTTATGCCTCAGGCATGCTGGTGGTATTGCATTTCCTCAGCCACACACTGAAATCCATGCAATAAATGAATTCTACTGAAAGAGGTCTGTATTTCATTTGAAGCAGCTTGTGTTCAGCTGAAGATAATCTCTCACATCACCATGGTGGGCGGCACTCTCATGACCTGGAATCTTCGTAAAAACTGTGAGAATCACTCGTACAAGACATATTGTTCCATTTGTGTACCTCTTTAATAGCACTCCACACTGAAGACGTGACTCGCAATTGATTTCAATAGAGTTTGATGTAAACGTGTTGCCAAGCTAATGGCACAATACCAAAGACAGTATAGGATGAGACAGATCACTGGTAAACTTACGTACGTGTAAACGTAATGCAGAATATGGCCCCCTAATGCAGAATACAGTTAAAAGAGGCAATCACCTTTTTGATAGAGACATCGCCTGCCAGTTTACTCCAGAATGCACATTGGCATTTGCTAGAGCAGTCTGAAAAATAGCATTTTTGCATGATCTGACCTAAAGAAGCACAGCTTACGATACTATTGTTGTCAGATCTAGTTGCCGAGTTTAAATGTGTTCAACTATTGTTGATCATAATTTTGGCCAACCGTTTTCCGCTCTTTCCCTATTCAAGTAGATAGGAGCTGTACTTGGATCGGCAACCACCTCACAATACGATACATAATCACATGATACATATGTCAAAAATTTAATAAATCTCGATACATTACAATATCATAATTGGATTGTTATTGAAACTGTGCCAAACGTGTAAAAGAGACCCACCGTGTCTGCGAAAGAAGAATGAATCATGCTGCTTCAGTTTCAATCTCTATCGTGCTTCATAAAAGAGACTCCAAACTGCACTGGTAAACGCTGTTCACAGAGTTTGCGTTTAGACAATCTGCTTCTTCATTATTGAACTGTTGGTCATGAAATTAATACACAAATATATTAATGAAAATATCGATACATGGATCTAAAGTACCAGTACAATATTGTGAGAAAATGTATTGTGATACATCGATTTATGTTTGTGTTTACACCCTAGAAAATAGCTGCCCAGAGGCATTATGAGCATGGCCATCAAGTGACCTGACTTACCTTAAAGGGACTTGGGCGATACTCTAACAAGCATAAAAATACATAGCACACACAAATATTGGGTAAAATTATCTATTTTTAATTACATAGAACTACTATTCAGTACATTTTAGTATTAAGTGAAATTTAAGTATTTATAGTCAATATTTCTCTTGCTTCGTCTGCTATATTTTATATTGTTCACGGTGCTTTGCCCAGTGCATTATAGCAGAGCCTTCTCCGTGAAATTTGGTCAAAAATCTTACAAGGTAACATAATTAACATGCTTAATATTTTTGGAACAGCCTTCATGTCGGGAGTGCACATAGGATGCTTTAACCTCCTGAGACACAGGCGTGAGTGCTATGTGCATTTTCCATTTCCCTTTTTGATTTGTAACTAGTAGCACCTAATAAACATGCAAAAAAAAGAAAAAAAAAACATTCTAGAGCAAATAGTTTTCCAAAAAATTGGTGTCCACATATGTGGACAGCGGGACTAAGCTGTGACATTTTAAACAATACCAAGCTATAGAAAGTCAGGGTTTTTTGTTTTTTTATCAAATTGTTTATTATTTTTTTTCCTGTAAAGCTGCTTTGGAACAATGTGTATAGGGAAAAGCATGAATAAAAATACTATTCAAATAAAAATGATTTGATGTGATTTGACTTGTATGTTGCAGTATTTTTTTTTTTTTTTCTACTTTGGCAATAAAATCTCAATGTTCTTTCTTTGCACTGTCAAACAAACAAGTGATAGCCAGTGCTGAAGCATTTTACCAATCAGAAATTAGCATAAATTATTCTGATTCAAAGTAATGGCCAGCATCATCAAATCACTGCCAACCATGTTAAAATACAATTTTTCATTTCTTAGCTAATTATCGCATTGTATTGCATGTGCTATGCAGCCTCACAAACTGAGGTTATAATCAAAGAGGTATTGAGAAGCCAGATTCATTTTTGTGAATTGTTTTTTTTTTTTTTTTTTTGGACAGTTCATTTAAATTAACCACCTCAAAAAACAATTTGTTGATTAAAAATGTCCTCTCACTAATATGAAGCATTGGCAAGTCAGATGAATTTTGTGGATTGGTTCATTCAGAAAAAAAAAAAAAGATTCACAGGTTAATTTGAGCCCCTGCCTACATAGATCATCTGGTGATATATATTTAAATATGATATCCCTCCGTCGGGGCCTGGGTAGCTCAGCGAGTAAAGAAGGTTGCTAGGGTGGGTAGAGTCACATGCGCTATGTCTCCACGTTAACGCGCTCAACAAGCCACGTGATAAGATGCGCGGATTGATGGTCTCAGACGTGAAGGCAACTGAGATTCGTCCTCCGTCACCTGGATTGAGGCGAGTCACTATGCCACCACAAGGACTTAAGAGTGCATTGGGAATTGGGCATTCCAAATTGGGGAGAAAAGGGGAGTAAAAAAAAAAAGATATCCCTCCCTCGCCCGCCCAACAAAATAGCTTGAGTGTAGTTAACTACTTAATGTTAGCATTTTTTAGCATAGTTAACTACTTTCTCAGAAGGCTTGCTTGACTGTAGAACTACTTTAAATGATGTGTAGCTTGTTGCATGAAAAACTAGAGTTTCAAAGTAGCTTCCCCAACAGTGTTATGCAGTCACATACTCTATTTGTGTGTATCTCTGTTCCTACTCTTGAAATTCAGTATTGTGTCACTGCTAATATTGGTGGATGCTGTTTGATACATAGCTTGTGTTTTTCTATCATTTGTAAGTTGATTTAAATAAAAAAGCCATTTGCTGAATGATTAAACGGAATTGTTCACGATTATGAAATATTAGTTTTTTCACCTGCCTTCCGAAGTCAAAGCAGCAAGTGGAGTGACATATGTAAATACAGTCTGAAAGACGGCGAGGCTCTTGTAATATTGGGGGCGCTATGAAGATTTATCAGGTCACCTGGGGCACCCTGACAGCCTTTGAGTAGGACATTCAAATGGCTGTTGGGAGAAGGAGCAGGTGATAACGCTCTCCAGCCCCCCTTTCCCAGCATGCTCATATTGTGTGTGTGGATTTGTGTGTGTGACAGAATGCAAGTGCTCTTTGTATGTGCACCTCAAGACAGGAAAAAAGAGGCATTCAGAAGCAAATGAGCAGAGGACTGGCTAGCGTCAAGAGATTGTCAGAGAGAGAGAGAGAGTGTGGTGCGAGAATCTGCAAGTAAGAGCAAGGCAGGCCGGGGTCGCTTCTGTCAACTTACCTCTTGAACTTGATATGCATATAAGGTTCTGTTAAATTAGCTGGACCCATAGTGAAGGAAAACCACAAATGAGATCTCTTTAATATCTCAATTGTTTCTCCTAGACTGAAATTAGAGTAAATGGAGACTTTTGCTTAAGTTACTTAAGTTATATGTCTCCTCAGAAGAAATCTCAGCAATGTCTCAAAACTGTGCTCTGCCAAGATACCAGAGTCTACCATTCAAAGTAGGAGATTTCAAAGTGAATTCAAACATTTCTCATCAAATTATCATCAAAAACCAAATTATATGATCTTTGCTTTCCATATTAATTGTTTAGCACACTACGGTTAACAAATGTTTGGAAGAAATGTGAAAAGCAGACAGTTTAAAATGAAATGAAACATTGAGAACTCTCCTGAACTATGAGAGCAACCTCTGACAAATAAAATGTTCCTCTGGGATAGAGTATCAAATTTGAGCTGGATGAGTATTGTGTTTTTGGACTAGTAAATTCTGGACAGAGGGATGAACTCAAGAGTCAGACTAAGAATTTATTTACAAGACTGATGCATAGTAGAAAACAGTAATCATAGAGATTAATTCAAATGTAGTTTGGCAACTATTTGGCTCTAATTAAGGGTCTAAATATCAACATCTAGTGTTTAAAAATACAAATTAATAACAATACTTGCCCCCTAAAAATGATTTGCCAAATTTATTTTCTTTCATTATTAGGGCACATTTGTTTTCTAGTCATATAAAAACACACAGTGTGTCAGTGTGTCAATTTTTGGCTTGCCCCTTCTTTTCTTCAAAAAAAGCAAAAATCTGGGTTACAGTGGAAGTGAATGGGGCCAATTTTTGAATGTTAAAATACTCACTTTTTCAAGTACAGCCACAAGACATAAACAATATGCATGTAAACATGATTTTAGTCTGATAAAATCACTTACTAACCTTTTCTGTGTAAAGGTATGACCAATTTTACAACTTCGTTACCACGACAATGTAGTCAACAAACCCTAAAACCCTAAAATGACTGTAAAAATGACAATTTAACCAACTTTACAGCTCATATAATACATGAGTTTTAAAATAATTAATGTAAGTACTTTTGTACGATTATAAGCTTCACATTTCTGCCTTCAAACCCCCCAAAATTGGCCCCATTCACTTCCATTATAAGTGCCGCACTGTTACCTCGATTTATGCTTTTTTAAAGAAAAGGAGGAACGAGTCTAAATAAATTTTTGTGGTTATCAACATTATGCCACAAATGCTGTCGATTGAGGTTAACTTGTATTGAACCCGGAATATTTCTTTAAGATATCACAACACAATAAACACACTACTACAATACATTTTAAATAACTGGCAAGTTCCAATGTAATAATATACAACTCTATTGTCTACTGTCACAATACATTTTGATGTAATCACTACCTTTAAGTTTTGGAGTTGCTGTTCATTGTTTAAGAGCTGTTTTTAGACATTTGAATAAAAAAAAAAACTTCATATTAGTTACAGAATATAATGAAATATATTGAATGTTAGATAACACATAAAAAAAAATGAAAGCACAAAAGGGGCATTTATTTGCCCCTTCATATTAATTATTGGTAATATTTTTGTACATATTTTGACTTTCTGTGGCATTTTATTTCTTTGAGCCCTGGATAATTTCTGACCCTGCTATCCATGCCTATTTCAAATTACTGTCAGAAGATAAAATCATGCCCCGCATGGCGACAATATTTTACAAATTGCATTACACACTGAAATCTCTGAATGCTAATGGGATTTCCATTTAAGACCACGGTGGCATTGTCAGAGTGACTGGAAAACAAGATGGATGATACCATTCCTCCATTCTAATTGGCTTTGAATGTTCTAATTCTCCATCTGCCCCTTTCGGAGGTGACAACGTAAACAACATTCCAAGAGGAAAGTGAACGGAGGCCAACCCTGACTGAGAGAATGGGCCTGCCTGATCAATCAGCAAACATTGAGCCCTTTAGCACATGCGTAAATATGGTCTGTGTGCCTCCGTGTGAGTGTGTGTTTAGTTTGGATGTGTGTATTTGCTGTTTTTGTGTCGGCAGTGGTGTCCATTTTTAAAACTAGAGCTGTCGAATTTAACGCATTGACGTATGCAATTAATTACATTAACTTGTTATTTTTTTTAACGGCATAAAAGGGGCTTCCCCATGACTTGCATTGGGGCATCAGCGTTCAATGCTTAAGTCAAGTGCCGCTTTGATCACCACATCAGAAGCACATAAGAGAATTTAACATTTTTTAATTTTAGCACTAACAGATACAGTACATATTTTGAATTGTCTGGTAATCACTGGCTGATGCTTCAGAAGGTCAAATGGGGTCAAAGTTGAAATTGTTCAAACTTTGAATAGCGTGTTATAGTGCTTGACGAAAGCACAACATTTATGACACTATCGGTTAGGTTCAGAGTTGGGAGGTAGGTTTTGTTGGTTTAAAACTCAAACTGACTGTGAGAATATTTAACTTGCTTTTAGCACCACGCAGTGGACATTTCACCTTAGATCTGCCATGATGCGTGTAAATAACCATGTAAAATCTTTTTTTTCAAAACTGTCGCCACAGTCACGTAATTTTCATGAGATCAGGCCGGACAAATTATGCAATTAATCGCAATTACATATTTTAATCGACTGACAGCCCTAATTAAAACTTAACAGTGCTATTAGATTAAATCTACAGTCAGGGTAAATCCTCAGAGGAAGGGAAGTGTTTGGTTTTGTCTACTTTGTTTGGTCTTCACATGGCCCTCCATGGCCAGTCTTGCTGGTGTTATGCCGTCTCTTCCAAGGACCTCTGTTATCCCTGGGGGTTTTCCCTTTTCACAATGCCCTTGGCTTCAATATGTGTGAAGGTCTGACGCAGGCCACCCCTAGACTGCAGCGGTGGAACGCTGTTTCTCTCGGTTTGCGGATCACTAAACAGGACAATCACTCTATCCATCTTTTCATGGGCTAATGTGGCCCCCCCTGGCTTCAGAAAAGGGTTCCTTTTCAGTGAGGAAATTTTTTTCTCCCTTGCCCGATCTTTCCTCTCCTTTTGATAGGAGTTTTTGGAAGTGGGTGGGGAGGACTTTGACGGTGTAAAAGAATCCACCACAAAAAAACTTTGTGTGTCTGTTATTGCGAGGCCGCTGTCCCTTTTCTTTTTTTTTTTTTTTTTTTTTTTTTAGCTCATTACAAGGAAATGAAGAGGAGTCAGGACTTCAAAGCTGAAGATGGACTTAATGTGATAGTGAGCTCCCCCAACCCAATGATCAGGGTTAGATCAGAGGTCAGACTTTGGGAACAAATGGTGATACATTTGCTTGCTGGCCTGTACAAAGCATTTAGTCATATTTCAATTATTCAGATAGTAATCATTCAGAACTACCTGACGAACATCTATTAATTTTAGGTTACGCCCACACTAATCTGTTTACGTTTGAAAACGCATTTATTTTGCTTTGTTTACGCCTCTTATCCACATTGGAACAGCGTTTTCCTCCAGAGGAAAGAAGATTTTCGTAAAGATTCTCCACAACGTATAATTTGGACAACGATGATGTCAGGAAACTGAAACCAGAGGTTTCAAACTTTAACTGGTTAATGTGAAAGTGGCCTTATACATAATTGAATTGTTTACATCCGACCAAACCAAATATTTTTACAACTTCGGCTAACATACTGTAAAGGTTAGGAACAAAATAATATAATGTTACAAATTAAAAACATTTACACTGGCGGTCAAAAGTTTGGACTAATGTACAGACTTTGCTCTTATGGAAAGAAATTTGTACTTTTATTCACCAAAGTGGCATTCAACTGATCACAATGTATAGTCAGGACGTTAATAACGTGAAAAATTACTATTACAATTTGAAAAAAATGTTCAGAACCTCTTAAACTACTCATCAAAAAATCGTCCACATGCAGCAATGACAGCTTTGCAGATCCTTGGCATTCTAGCTGTCTGTTTGTCCAGATACTCAGGAGACATTTCACCCCACACTTCCTGTAGCACTTGCCATAGATGTGGCTGTCTTGTCGGGCACTTCTCACACACCTTACAGTCTAGCTGATCCCACAAAAGCTCAATGGGGTTAAGATCCATAACACTCTTTTCCAATTATCTGTTGTCCAATGTCTGTTTCTTTGCCCACTCTAACCTTTTCTTTTTGTTTTTCTGTTCAAAAGTGTCTTTTTCTTTGCAATTCTTCTCATAAGGCCTGCACCCCTGAGTCTTCTCTTTACTGTTGTACATGAAACTGGTGTTGAGCGGGTAGAATTCAATGAAGCTGTCAGCTGAGGACATGTGAGGTGTCTATTTCTCAAACTAGAGACTCTGATGTACTTATCCTCTTGTTTAGTTGTACATCTGGCCTTCCACATCTCTTTCTGTCCTTGTCAGAGCCAGTTGTCCTTTGTCTTTGAAGACTATAGTGTACACCTTTGTATGAAATCTTCAGTTTTTTGGCAATTTCAAGCATTGTATAGCCTTCATTCCTCAAAACAATGATTGACTGACGAGTTTCTAGAGAAAGCTGTTTCTTTTTTGCCGTTTTTGACCTAATATTGACCTTAAGACATGCTAGTCTATGGCATACTGTAGCAACTCAAAAACAAACATAAAGACAATGTTAAGCTGCATTTAACAAACCAAATAGCTTTCAGCTGTGTTTGATATAATGGCAAGTGATTTTCTAGTGCCAAATTAGCAATTTAGCATGATTACTCAAGGATAAGGTGTTGGAGTGATGGCTGCTGGAAATGGGGCCTGTCTAGATTTGATCAAAAATGACTTTTTTCAAATAGTGATGGTGCTGTTTTTTACATCAGTAATGTCTTGACTATACTTTGTGATCAGCTGAATGCCACTTTGGTGAATTCAAGTACCAATTTCCTTCCAAAACAGCAAAATCTGTACATTATTCCAAACTTTTTTTCCGCCAGTGTGCATTAATGGAAGATCCTTACAATGGTATTAGGATTTAATAGGTTCTCACGATGTAGGAGAAAACGTTATTAGTTTGTACATCCTTTAAAATAGATTTATTTACATTTTTGTCTGAGACTGAAAAGTGATAAACAGGGTTCCCATGGTCATGGAAAACATGGAAATATCATGGAATTTTAGAATTGGGTTTTCCAGACCAGGAAAAGTCATGGAAATTAATAATAATAATAATAATAATAATAATATATATATATATATATATATATATATATATATATATATATATATATATATTTTTTTTATGGAAACATCAAGGAAATGTCTAAAGTGAATAAACCTTTGCTCTAAAATATTTAATCTCCTAATTTTGCTCTTGGTTAGAGCTTGTGTAGAGTAGAGCTTGAACGAATCCTTCTGAGTCGTTTATTTTCAGCTAAATGGTCTAAGCGGTACACAAATCAGTCTGAATGATTCTTTAGCGAAGTCAGAATGATTTTTAAAAAACGGTTTCTAGAAACAACAAACGACTGGAAAAGTAATGGAATTTCACTGGTCAAAAAGGGTGGGAACTCTGGATAAAGAATTGGCAAATTAAGTTTTCAGGAATGTTATGCTAACATTTGAATATTGTTCTACTTGCTGCTTTTCAAGTTCTACTTAGCAGTCATTGAGTCTGTCCTCTGCACTTCTATAACTGTCTGGTTTGGTTCAGCTACCAAGTCAGACATCAGAAGACTTCAGAGGATAGTCTGGACTGCTGAGCATTCTCACCTTCCCATCCTCCAAGAAATGTAAGCGCAGCGTAGTTCTAGCGGGAAGACTTGCAGCTGTACATCATCGCACCATTAGCTAGGTAACTCCTAGCCAATCACATGTAAGCCAATACTTTATAAATTTGCTCACAATCTATCACATTGCTGTTTCAGTGTGCTAACACGGCAACCTCCACCACCACCAGTTGAGTCCCGTCCTGCACGGGGTTAGGTTGCTCGTTCCTGCCTCCTATCTCTGGCAGGATATGACGGTTCCGAGTACAACTTCTTCGGACCGCCAGACAGGGCTTACGCCAAAGAGAGACATTACATTTCTGTTTTATATTCATCAAATAAATGTCATCTTAAATTTCACTTAAGTCTGCGAGTCTTCCTGATAGAACTGTACACCTCCAGAGTGAGGAAAAGGGCTGGAAAAATCGCTTTGGACCCCATTCACTCAGCACACTACCTTTTTGAACTGTTGCCCTCTGGCCGGCGCTACAGAGCACTGAGCACCAGAACAGTCAGGCACAAGAACAGTTTCTTCCCTCAGGCCATCCACCTCATGAACAGTTAAAACTGCCCCCAATACTCTCCATTGTGGCAATACAATCACACTATCAACTATTCATTCATATTATATTCCATTATATTTATTTGACATATCCTACCTCTTCTGCACAATACTATATAATTAAATAAATATAATAATTAAATCACCTTGCACATAACTGTATATCTGTATATAACATATCTGAACAACATTATTGCCCTACTGTAGTTTACTCTATATATTTATCTGTTGTATCTTATTTTTATTCTTATTTCACTGTTTACGTATATATGTTTATATGTATGTTTCAAATTTTTGTATGTATATATTGTATATGTATATTTTTTGTATTCTCTTTGCACTAGAAGCTTCTATTACCATAACAAATTCCTTGTGTGTCTAAGCATACTTGGTATTAAAGCTAATTCTGATTCTGATTCTGAAGAACACTGGACATTTTCACATTCTCACAACCAAACTGTAATGTTTTGAAAACTTTTTAAGAATGCAAATTTCTCAGCTGGAACATATTGTTATATCATATTGTAGGGTTCTATTCTACCTCTTTCGGAGTACTTACCAAATAAATGTTACATGTGCAACTTCACATATGTTTTGCATACTATAATTTTTTACAAATGTTGTAATTAAGCATGTTAAGCATTTTATAAATTGTTTGTTAGTGTGATTAGTATTTATGTGCTCATGTAACGTGCAAATACAAACTTATTAGCATGCCTAAATATAGAATTGTGAGGTAAATGGGCTGAAAGCAAAGTACTGCTTTAGCAAATCAGAAATTCTTTGTAGAGACCCTCAAATCCTAATCTCATGGGCAAGCATTTGCACTAGAAGATGGTGCATTCTCTGTGATCTGATCACTGAAGAACAAGGCCACTCTGCACTGCAAGGTGACCCCGCGTGACCCTGTCAACACCCACCCAGCAAATTACAGACTTAAATCATACAATTATGCGTATATATCAGCATGCATTCCTCACTTGAGCTGAAGATGTAGCCAATGAAATGCAGGGTGACAGTATGTAGTACAATACTGCAAGTCTTGGCCCTTGAACTAACAGATACTTCTGGTGTCAAATAATGGCCACGAAATAATGCTTCTTCTATGTGTGCACATTGCCATATCTCCACTGACCAAGGGTCCAGAGACCCCCTTATCATCTTAAACAGTCCGCCTTTGTTAAGATTAACACAGACACGGTTTAGGACTTCTGCAGAGTTACATAACATCAACTAAAACCCATTGCATTCAATATTATTCATCCCTGCAAATCAACGCTATACTCAATGGAAGTATTGATTCAAATATCAGCAAAGGTTAAAAAGCGTGTTAAAAGAGTCTTTTGAAAAAGGAAAACCTTTTCATCTTCATTTTTCTCTTTTGAAAGTGACAGGTCTATTGCTTTACCTCCTGCATGGGTGTCGTGGAACCCCATTTGCCACCATTTGGCACTGCATTCATCTTCATCACCATTAGTGGAATAAAAGGTAGCCACTGGGCAAGAGTGCACTGGCTTTGGGAAGGTTTTGGGGGCAGATTGACTGCAGGACTCCAATTGGATCATCACTTCACTCAGATAATCCAACTGCAACTTGCTGTTGGTACCTAATCATGGCTAAAAAAGTGAGAAGTTAGTCTTTAGTCACTATGGTTCAAAGCTGTGGAACATACAAGCAGTTGACTCAATTAGTACTTTTAAAAAGTATCTCAAAGTACAGTATGGCCTTTATTTCTATTTTGTGTTATGAATTTTATTTACTTATTTTTATTTTCAATTTTATGTATGAGAAAAGTACATTTATACTGTATATTTTCTATACAGCACTTTGTAAACACTGTTTCAAAAGGTGCTGTATAAATAAAGCTTTACTTGCTTGGCCTCATCATACTTGATTGATACTGTTTGCAAAGATTGCAAAGATTGCAAATAAGGGTGTTGCAGAAGTGGTGTGGAATGATAGCAGAACCAAAGAGCACATATGGGCATTATATCATCATGCTTGCTTAGCAGAAAAAAGGGGAACCCTTTGTACTTTCTTTTGGCTAGAAGAAAGGCAGATGAGTCAGAAATCAGCTGTGGGGAAACAGCTAAAATACTGTATTATCTGTTTGTCAGAACTGACTGTTGTTGTAAATAAAGCAAATGAATAAGAATAGTTTACCCACAAATATCATAATTTCCCTCATATCGTTCCAAACCTGTACTATTTTCTTATGCTCTCTTTAAAGCTTAAAAAAGGACCCAAGCATATCATAAAAGTAGTCCATGTGACTCGTGCATTATATTCCAAGTCTTCTGAAGTCATATGATTTTTGATAGGATATTTTATTTATTTATTGTCTTTTTGTAGCCATTAATCTCAATATCTCTCATTAATCTCTTCATATTTTATATATATATATATATATATATATATATATATATATATATATATATATAAATATATATAAAATCATAGAGGTTTGATTTAACATTGTAATTAAGCAGGAATTATTATTTCAGAGACATCCCGGATCATTCTTGCTCAAAGACAGTAAAGAAATTTCTGTCTTAGAATATTGTTTATTCTCAATAAAGACTCAAGAACATTCCTCAAGAACATTCCTTGTTACATTGTAAAAGCTCTTATGACATGCTCAAAAATGCAAGTCTCAATTCAACATCATAAAGAAACTACCTGTTTGGGCCTGAAACCACTTTACTTAATAATCTTATCTAAAAGGCAAGAGATTACTGGCCTCTACAGGATGGACAAGATCACGGCTTGTACACCTGAGGACACAGGACAAATAGCCAGGGCTAAATTATATGTAAGAATGGATGAAGACTGCAGAAGGGGGGTGGGCCCACAAGTAAAAGTGATAGGCGGAGGGATTAGCTCAGGTGATTGGTGACCAGTAATCTTCTCATTAAAGGTGCACTCAGTAATTTTTTTATGCATGTCATGTTGTACTTACGCTGACACCTAGTGGTGTGGATGCAGCATCATTTAAACGCAATAGTTTTCAGTTAAAGTGCCATTGTAGACATTTTCTCTTCACAAAGTGTCCAATAACAGGGCGATTACTTATATTAAGCGAGTAGTATTTGGCCGGTCATGTGATTCTAACATGGCCGCCCCATGAGGTAACCCTCTCCATGTAGAATAATACAGCTTTTTTTACTGATATGACAGTAGTTCTCATCCCATGTGAGTGCTGTTCACAATTTTAAACATTTGTTTCAAAATTACTATTTGTTTCTTAAGGAGTACAACTTTTATAATGAGTTAAAAAATGTGTGAGTGCACTTTAAAAAACAAATTAAGGTATTCTACATATATTTGTTTCGGTTTCCATGGCCGACAAATGGTAAAGGATTTAAAAATGTAACAGTGCTGATTTGTTTCCATTAGGTAATGCTCAGGTGGAATCTTAAGCGCATTGCTCATCAGGGAGGTTTAAGGTGAATGTGGATGCCTGCGTATGAATGTAGGGTTGAGGGCACAATAAATAACTCTCTGGCTACCCAGAGGCAAACGACTCAGTCCTGGTGAGCACTGAGATTAAGAAACAAAAGTACTGAGACAAAGGACTGTCCTTATTCAAGCATTCAAAAAGGGGTGTCGGCCTAATTGTAGATGAGTGCCCATGTCCTTCCCCAACTTCGGGTTATTTATACCTTTAAACCTGAGCATTCATACTTTCTGATTGCCATCCACACTATTATCAGCTTTATGTCAAAAGCACAGGGACATATACCATGCAAAATTTCTATATGCAATTGTGGATGTGAGCCACAACATGCTTAACCATTGATGCATAAATTACAAAATCACAAAGGAAAACTGTAATTTATACATTAAATCATAAAATCGATATATATATATATATATATATATATATATATATATATGTGTGTGTGTGTGTGTGTGTGTATATATATATATATATATATATAAAACAATGGTCATTATGGCCAAACAGTTCAGTTTTTGTTTCATCAGGCCAGAGGACATTTCTCCAAAAAGTAAGATCTTTGTCCCCATGTGCACTTACAAACTGTTGTCTGGCTTTTTTTATGGTGGTTTTGGAGCAGTGGCTTCCTTGCCGAGCAGCCTTTCAGGTTATGTTGATATAGGACTCGTTTTACTGTGGATATAGATACTTGTCTACCTGTTTCCTCCAGCATCTTCACAAGGTCCTTTGCTGTTGTTCTAGGATTGATTTTTACTTTTGGCACCAAACTACATTCATCTCTAGAAGGCAGAATGAATCTCCTTCCTGAGCGGTATGATGGCTATGTGGTCCCATGGTGTTTATACATGCTTGCTATTGTTTGTAGAGATGAACGTGGTACCTTCAGGTGTTTGGAAATTGCTCCCAAGGATGAACCAGACTTGTGGAGGTCCACAATTTTTTTTCTGAGGTCTTGGCTGATTTCTTTTGATTTTCCCATGATGTCAAGCAAAGAGGCACTGAGTTTGAAGGTAGGCCTTAAAATACATCCACAGGTACACCTCCTGTCAGAAGCTAATTGGCCAGTTGCCTAAAGGCTTGACATCATTTTCTGGAATTTTCCAAACTGCTTAAAGGCACAATTAACTTAGTGAATGTAAATTTCTCACCCACTGGAATTGTGATATAGTCAATTAAAAGTGAAACAATCTGTCTGTAAACAATTGTTGGAAACATTACTCATGTCATGCAGAAAGTATATGTCCTAAATGACTTGCCAGAACTATAATTTGCTAATATTAAATCTGTGGAGTGGTTAAAAATTAGTTTTAATGCCTTCAACCTAAGTGTATGTAGACTTCTGACTTCAACTGTACACACACACACACACACACACACACACACACACACACACATATATATATTTATATAGCAATAAACACAATAAATAGCAACAAAAACTACTATAGCACTTTCCTAAACACCTGTCACTATGCACTGCTAAGTTTCCTGATCCATGAGATCATTGCATGTAATGTCTTGAGGCTGATTTTGAGGCAATTTGATCTAATATTTAATACATTTTGAAGTGTTTCAAATCTATGTATCTAATGAAAATCCCTTAAATTATCACATTTATTTTAAGACAAAAATATTTATTTTAAGGTGATAGATCACAAGTTTTTCAATAACTGTCTGTTACAGGGGCTAAAAGCCCACCATACAACCAGAAAAGGAATATATATATATATATATATAAATCGGAAATGTGAGAGATTATTTTTTTTTTTTTTTTTTTTTAGATTTTTTTTTTAATCAGTAACTCTAGTCTTAAGAGTAAAATATGAACCGCACTTGCAATGTCCATGCTCACTGTAACAGCAACGAAGTGCGATTTCCGATTGGCTAGGACCACAGCAACTTCCTATTCGTTTTGCCGTATTTACGGTAATAGAAGTACAAGCTAAAACTCACATGGTCGGTCATTCATTGTCAGCAACACCTCTGCAGCCAAAGAACACTTCATGCCATGTTGAAGTAATTATTAACTGTTTATTTGGTTTAAGTCATGCTCTAAATGTAAAAAGAACAACCTTTTATGTTTGTTATTGATAGTTTGATATTAGACGTTTAATCAAAAACAAAGGGGGAAAAAAGCCAAAAAAGCCAGTTTTTAGAATGTTGCTGTGCAATAGGTTTTTTTCTTTCTTTCTTTCTTTCTTGTAATGCAAATATGCAGAGCGTATGTTTTAAATTCTTCCTGTTTTTCTCTTGAAATTTTCACTCTGTTCATAATTATCTGAAAAAGCCCGTTTTGGTTTTTTTTTGTTTTTTTTTGTTTTTGTTTTTACAGACAAATGGTATAGGGTGCTGTTAAAGTGCTACACTTAAGCAATAAAAGTAGGCTATAGCTTTTTTTTTTTTTTAAATAAGTAATAAATCTTTATATAGTAATATAATGTTATAATGGACTGTTACATTTGATTTTAGAATATGCATATAGTGAATACATTTATGTTGGCACTTTTTGTATAACACATTAACTGTTTAATGGGCAACTCATCATTATACAAACTAATAAAAGTACAAAAAAAAAAACACGTTTTTATTTTTTTGTTTATTTTTGAGGAATGCACTCTTTTAGCTTCTCTCTGCGACTTTAAAAGTTTTATACGACCAAATTACTTGTTTTACGGTATTGGAAAGTGTCGAGACAAGAATGTGAGGAATTTGAACAGCTCCAATTCATCCTCAAGCGACAGCGGTGAGGTCTTTAAAGTGAGAGCGCCCCTATTTGATCAAAACTCTATCAAACAATTACTCTCAAGTTGTGTTTTAAACTTTATGTGCTGATGTGGTGTGTCCAAACTCCATTGCCATGACAAACAGCCTATATTTACGGGTCGAAGGTGTCCGAGGACAGCTTTATTTCACAGTTTCTGATAATTGTTATGCAGTGATATATTTATTCCTTCATAACCTTTTTTGTTTAAACTGTAGGGGATACATTTTATTATTGAGTATGGATAGCAAATGAAATGTTCTAATGTGATTTATGAAGATTACCATTGGTATATTTTGTTTAGTTCCACGAGGAGAGATGAAAGCTGGTGCCGCAGTTCTGCCTGGCAACTGGCGTTCTCTCTCATTGGCGCAAGCTAATTTGTGCTTCCTTTTTAAGGGTCCCACAAAAGAGTTTTGTCGTTCAGATGAAAAAAAAAATAATATCCAAATCCATACCACAAATCTGTCTCATATATACGGAATATTACGTTCCAGCTGAAGCACTCAAGCACTTCTAACGAGTCGTATGAAACTTTTAAAACTACTCGCAGAACTCTTGACAAATGCATATCGATTTCAATCGTTTAATCTGTTGATAATAGGTGTAGCTGCATGCGCAAAGCGATTTCGATAGATCGGTGTGAATTATTAGACTGTAATCAAACTTTTCTGAAACGTATCGTTTCCTCAAAGGTGATTGTTGTAGGTCTTGGGAGCTGTAGCATATCCATTGCGACAGGGCAGCTGAGTTTCTTAATGGGACGATGTGCACCTTGATTTTTGCTATTATACCGCCCCCTACCAATACTTCACCAATACACATCTTCAGACCACTTTACCCTGTCTTTCCACCACCGATACCCAGCAGCCTGTCCCCTCCCCAAAAAGACCCTCGAACCCCCACGCTAGCCGGCCCCCCTACTGATTCTCCTAGGTCACTCGTCACCCGGGATAGGACCTCCTATTTCCATACGGCTAAAGAAAGGAGCCCAAACTCAAGAGACGATAGTTCTTTAAGATTTCTCCTCCGCCCTGAGCAGACAGCCTCTCGCTCTCTCTCACAGGCTCGCTGCTGCTCTGATCTTCCCTTAACAACAGTCACGTCATAGGGGAGTTTTGTCAAGCGGAGCTGCAGCGAGAGTTTTAGAGGGTTCAGCAGAGGCAGCAAAGCATCCACGCAACCTGCGTCCGACACGAGATCCAATTTTCTTACTTTGTCACAGCCAGACCAGTGAAGACATGGAACACCAGCTGTTTTGCTGCGAAGTGGATACCATAAGAAGAGCTTACCAAGATACCAACCTGTTGAATGACCGAGTTTTACAGACAATGCTCAAAGCAGAGGAAAACTATCTACCGTCACCAAATTATTTCAAGTGTGTTCAGAAAGAGATTGTACCTAAAATGAGGAAAATCGTCGCCACATGGATGCTCGAGGTTTGTTGCGGAAAATACTTGTCTTTTTGCATTACACAAGTTTGCTTCATGATGATTCTGCTCATGCTCTTTGGACCCGAAGACTTGTTTTATAAATGTAAATATGTTTCGATGTAACTTGTGTCCATGCATACTGTTCATCCCAGAACTATCACACAGAAATGCGGTGTTCCGATTATTGTTACTGAAATATGGAAGTAAAAAATGCTTTATTACGAAAGTAGCAATAATAATCCTAGACGTGTGAAGTTTTTCTGTCTAACGCTGTCGCATTTTTATTTCAATCGTTTATTTTTCCCCTTTCATCTGTTTCGTTTCCCAATAAACTAAGGGAAATATAAATGTAGTTTTTATTTCAATTAAATACCAATGTACACGTATGCATTCTCACTCGTGCCAGTAGCCTATTATACGCCATCTTTGTTGTCGTTTGCTTAAGTTTTATATATCTCTAAATTCTCAAATGGAAACATTATTGACATCACTTGCGTAAAGGCGCTTATTAGTTGACCTTTAATTCGCATGTATAATTTATACCTAATTTTTTGGAAGTAAACGTGTTATTTGCGTCTTAAAAAGTTTTGTTTCCCTTCGCCATACCTCCTGCACGACGGTCTAAAAAGAAGATATTTTTATAATTTTCTGACTTCAAGATTGTGCTCTAAACTGTCGGCTTTTGTTCCCCATCGATTGATTTGGATTTACAAATGTTTAACGTTAGATTTAATGCACGGGAATAATTTATATTAATTTTTGAAATCCCTACTAGTGCTAAATGTCGCATGCTCCTCGTTGCACATCGGGGCTTTATAAGTCAATTCATTTAACAGCGTTTTTGTCATTAAATTCGATAGATTTCACTTTTATTCAATAAAGCATACATTCCTGAACATTTACATGTGTGTTACGCACAGTGAAACAATTTTGCTATATTTTTACATATTTTTTGAAAAGATGACGAACTAGAAAATTGTTTCCTGGACTTCGCTTGGACGCCACCTTTTTGCCTTGGAAAGAAACGACCTCTAGCATCAACAGCAAAATCCAATATTTAAAATTTCTGCAACCTATACATTGATTTTAATTAAGTAATTCAATTAGTTTTTTATAGCATTCGCTACAAGGTTTTGTTTGTAATTTAACCCTTTCTATTGCACGTGCAGCTACAGATGCTAAGCACGTGGGACAACTCGATAAAATCAAGGCATAGTGACAATTTTATTTTTACTTCGTTTTATTTAATTCGTTTTAGCTTATTTCGATTCTAACCACATAATTAGCGAATGCACAAAGCCAAATATCCATGTTACGTGTATATCTTATCGTTTTGCTTTTCCTTAAAGGTCTGTGAAGAGCAGAAATGTGAAGAGGAGGTTTTCCCATTGGCTATGAACTACCTGGATAGATTTTTATCCGTGGAGCCCACCAAAAAGACCCGGTTACAGCTGCTAGGAGCAACTTGTATGTTTTTGGCCTCCAAAATGAAAGAGACTGTGCCACTAACAGCAGAGAAGCTCTGCATATACACGGACAACTCTATACATCCCAGCGAATTATTGGTAATTATCAAATACTGCGTCCTTTCTTCTATATTTTTGAATTCTTGATATTCTTCATATATTACTTATTTTACTTAAGCCAATGAAAATCATGCAAGTAATGGAGTTTTGCTTAGAACTTTGTACGTGGTGGATTAGCAACTGGTTTGATACGTTGCGTAGTGCAATCCACAGATATCTATATTGTAACGGCGCGCATTTCACAGACATAACAATGTACATTTAATGTGGCCGTTAATTGAATGCAGGCCTTAATGCGTGAGTGTGCATTGACCAATTAATCGACGTCTCCATCTAGCGGTCAAAGCATGCAAAATACTCCACACCAACGTCGTCTTGCCATAAGGAAAATGATCTTCACCTTAATGTAAACTTGGGCCTTTTTATATCTTCCCTCGCAGCAAATGGAACTGCTGGCGCTAAATAAACTGAAGTGGGATCTAGCCTCTGTGACACCACACGATTTCATCGAACACTTCCTCACCAAACTGCCAATACATCAGAGCACCAAGCAAATAGACCTACTACGCAAGCACGCCCAGACATTTGTGGCTCTCTGTGCAACAGGTATGTTTCAGCATCACCTAGTCTGCTTTGTTGCTTTAATTATGCAATTTTAAATGCACATGGATGTGAATTTGCACAGCAGAGGACCAAACAAAAATGTTGTGCACTTGATTACGAACAAGCATTTAAGAATATCTCCCCTGTCCTGTCCCAAGAGCATTGCTATCAAACTGACCTCTTTATTGCAATGGAAAGAGCCATCTCCCTCGTCCCAATTCCTCACTCAGTTATTGTAAACCAGTTTGAGCCTCAGCAAGAGAGAGAGGATGTCTGTTTCCTTTTGTGGTGATTGCTGTGACTGCAGCTTGGGTCCTGAGAAGCCCTATCTGCTTCATGACACCATTGCAGCACATGCAGTGCATGTGAACCAAAAAGAGGAAACCCTTTGCTGACATTTTGCTTGTGAAAAAGGGCTTTGTAACCTGCTATTTTCCCACGTCTAGATGTAGATGTCTAGATGCATGTGCTCTGATGCTCAGTCTTTATTTTTTTGCCCTGGCAATGAGCTCAGTCTGTTGATCACCTGCTTGAAAACACTTGTAGTGCTTCAGGAAGGAACTACTCTTGTATATTCCCATCTGTTTTTATGTTTTGTTTTTTTGCCACTCCATTTACATGGTGGGTATCACTGAAGCTCGCTCCCCTTTTATGTTTATGACCTGCATTTCTTTGGGAAGTAGCCTGGGATTGCAGCCAGGAAGAATGTGGTAGGACGGATACTGGGAAAGGGGGTGGGCTCTGGTGAATGAAATGAATGGCTTGGGGTGAAGGCTCCCGTGCATTTATGCTCAATTTGTCTTGACAATTGAACTCGTCTCTCGGATAGCAATGCTAGATGACTTCCTATGAGAAAGGCAGTTGTATTTCTCCATTCACCATGTGTGGGCAAAGTGCAAAGTGAGAATATAAGAGAAAGAGAGACAGCTTTGATTTATAATCTCCCCTTATTGCCGATGTGAGAGGACATTCAAGTTATGAATGCGCTGGAGACAATTTTAAACAAATGTCTGAGGAAGAACAACATGTGTTTTTAAGAAGTTGTGGTGTTCAGAAGTAGAAAGCCATTGTTTTGCAAGCTTGGAAACCTTAAGATTTCCATGATCTTTTGAACCAACTTGTGCATATGCATGACTAGAGGCTTGATTTATTGGGCATTTAGGGAGTTTAGGGTAAGAGGTCTACAGAAGGGGGTAGTTTGAGCTGGCCTGGGACCTACAGCAAAGTCATCTTTCTCCCCCCAAACCACCAAAGGCTTAAAGCCCTGTCTCAGAATGGTATTGGCCCTAAATGCCCTTGACTGTCCCCTACCAACCGTGCTCTCATTATAGTTTAGTCATGCTATGCTTTATTATGAATTCCACCCCCACCTTCCCCAAGCTATTCTTCCAATATTCCTCAATCCATTAGTTTTAGTCCTCATTTTGTCCAGTTACTCTCACGTTTCAGTGTGTATGAACTGTTTTGATTTCCTATTTAAGTTCTAACAAGAGCCCAATTGTTATTTTCAGATGTAAAATTCATCGCAAGTCCTCCCTCCATGATCGCAGCTGGCAGTGTTGCAGCAGCGGTGCAGGGGTTGTACCTGAAAACCAGCGAAAGTTCCCTCTCGTCCCAGAACCTTACCAATTTCCTTTCACAGGTTATACGAAGTGACCCCGTAAGTGTGCCAGGTTCATATTTTTCCAGAAGAAATCACATATCCCAATCCGGTCTCATGACAATTCGTTATAATACAGTAGTACAAGAAGCCGTAATCATAAGGAATTGTATGCGTTGGCTCCTACAAAATGGTACGACTTGTACTCCTTAGGGAAAAATGAATGAAGCAACGAACAATGTTAATATAATTAATCAAACCGTGATTTTAACAGGGAAATAATGTTTGTGTACCACAAAAGAAAGAAAACATTGCGGTTTGGAACGAAACGAGGAAAGTCATTTGTATTGCATAAATACATAAGAGAAGAGTAACCAAATTTGTCCACTGACATTTCTTAAAATAAAGTATTTGATAGGAGGCTAGCTTAAATTTGATGCCTGTAGTGTATTGATTTGAAAATTCAGTTTGTTGATTGGTTGGTCTCTATGGGAATAAAAGTCGTACCTTTTCTTTTGAGCCAAGTCGTACAATATCTTATGATTTCGCTATCTCATACAAATTATTTCGAGTCGTCATGAGACTACAATGTGTATCCCTTTTCTCTGTCATAGAGCTAATTTTCCCCTCTTCCGATACAGGACTGTCTGCGATCGTGTCAGGAACAGATCGAGTCCCTGTTGGAATCTAGTCTCAGACAGGCTCAACAGCACAACATATCCACAGAGACCAAACAAGTGGAGGAGGACGTGGACCTCTCTTGCACTCCTACAGACGTCAGAGACATTAATATCTGAACGGATCACTTCTCATCTCTTGATCGATGAATCTTTGTTTCTGTTGGGTATGGGCTTTGGCCAAAGGCTTCATGGCAAAAGAGGGAAAATGGGCTCCCACCTGCACCCCACCACCCGACCAGTACCTCGACCAGTTGCCCCCCATTTTGCCCTAACCGTTGACTTCTGAGAGGCATCCACACCGATGGTTTTGATGATTGGGCCATCGCCAGCCAGTACCACCAGTGGAGGACAGGGAATGAACGGAAACCCAGCTCTCTCTTTTGGCCCCTCTTTACATGTCTTAATTCAAAAATGAAAAGACAGAAAAATTGTATAGGCTAACTAGGGTTTTAAAATTTTTATAAATGACAACAGTAGTTGTGACTGGCCTCAACTTGGTCATTAAAAAGACCAAGTGAGGTATATTTCTATTTCAAGTGGGTCAGAAACAATTTTTGAAAGAGAAGAGACATTTCTTGTATGTTTGATTGCTTTCCCTCATGGATAGTACGTTGTTACACTTGCCAAGAGTGCGCTCTGCTTTTTCTGCAGACTAGCTGTGTAAATATATCCCGGCTTGCTATGCGTTTAGTCACTTTATTATAACTCCTAGACAGATTCCCTTACAAGATTCTCTTCTCTTCCAAAATGGTTTGTGTAACCTTAGCATATTTTTTTAAGCATGTATTATTTGTTGCTATGATTTAGAAGGCTGTTGACTGCCAGGAGCTTGAATCGTTTCCTTCACTGCCATTAATGTATAACGTCATCACTGCCAATGACAAAATAAGCTTATCCTGGTACTCCCTGGCTAAGCTTAAGCGGAGCATTCCACAGTCTACTTTTTGTTCAAATTCACGTATTATATAAAACCATTCCATTTAAAAAAAGAAAAAAAAGCACTTTCAGTCCGTCGTTTAAGGCTGACTTTTACAAAAAAAAAAAAAAAAAAAAGAAGAAGAAGAAAGAAATCCGCAGTTGTTAAAACAATGGGGGAAAAACATGGAATGGAGTAAGGGGTTGATGGCAGACTCATGTCTTGTCAGCAGCATGGAGCAGGTCTCTTTATCTATGGTGTTAATTGTCTGGAAGAGAAATAGAGGGGGACAATGAGAAGATAGGTGCTCTTTTAAGGGTAAAACTAAGCTCACAGTGTACTATTTCAGCTGTATGCGCCTCTATAGCTTCACATGCATTCAGAGTGAAAAAACTAATATGTTATATCAAAGATTGAGAACTATTTATTTGTCCTGTTCCCCTCTTAAGGCCAGTTTGCATGGATGCCCAAATGTACCTATGTTTGAAATATGTGTAATGACCCACTTAGACACCATAGTTAAAGTATTGAGTTGATGTGCTCTGATCTAGAATTTGTAAAAAAGAAGAAAAAAAAAAAGAAAAAAGTTGTGGCTTCAAGTAGATTTTGCACAAACCCAGAGATGTCAGTTGTCTTGTGGATCTCTGGAGGATAAGAATGGAGAGATGTTAGTCTGCAGAGGGAGGCAAAAAAGGCGATGGCTGGACATCAAAGAGTTGAAAGCAGAATGGAGACGTTGTATGACAAAAGAGGAGAACCTGGGAGAAGACACTCCTCATATTTAGCTGCTATGGAGGGATTTCCAGCAAGTATGAAACTTTTAAAATGGAAAACAACAAAAAAGAAAAAGACATGCTTCTTTCTATTGTCTTGTTTTGCTGCTATTTTGTTGGTTTTGTTTATATGAAATGTCAATACGATGCCATGTAATAGGTTTTAATTTTCTCATAGAAAATTATGATATTATTGACAACTTTTGGTTCTTTTTGGTAGGTTTTTTTTTTTTTTTTTTTTTTTTTTTAAATGTGATCAATTTTTGTTAATGTGATTTCTACACTATGCTATTCCCAAAACAGACAAAAAAAGAAAAAGAAAAAAACAACAAAAAAAGCAGAAGATAAAAAAAAAAGTAGACAAATGTTCCTGTTATATCCACAATACCTCAAACTACAGTTGTGATTTAGCATTGATTTTAGTCTGGGATTTTTCTTTAGTGCTATTTTATTTTATTTTATTTTTTGGTTTATACCATGCCTGTTAGTCCTGTTGTAAACTGCAAATGAACATGTTAATCATTATCCTACTGGGTCCTGATGCGAGTGAGTAGAAAGCACATTGAATGGAATTGGTGCCATAAACATTGACTCTGATTTTTTTTTTCTTTTTTTTTTAGCTGTTTCATTAAAGGAGACTATATACCTTAAGCCTCTTAGCTTTTGTTTAAAATGACACTGTTGTGAGTTTGTGACTGCCATGTGTACTTACAAAGCCATAGTTTTGTCTTGTAGTAATTTAACACAATGCAGACAATAATGTATAAGCTGGCTATCTTGTTCTGAATACAGGAGGCTTGGCATGTCCTCAAGTCGTTGTCTTTAATAAATGCAACGCAGCTACAATCAGCAGTGATGCTTCCCTTGATCTTTTTATTTCCATTAACCCATCAAATTTATATCCATGTTGTTTTTTACTTGGTCATTTGTTGCTTGTTGAGAGGAATCAGCAGTTTTCACCCTCTCTTTTTAGTTTCTCTTTAGCCTTTGACATGGTGCTGCTATATGTTTGCATTGAGACTGGAAATGATTTGTTGAAAGAGATGTGGCTATAAGCTAGATATGATTGTATGGGTGATTCAGGACCCAGGGGACATAATTATATTATCCTCTGTAATATCAGGAATCTTTTGTACCTCAACTGAATGATAAAAACAAGCACGTACCGGTATGATTCAGTCATGCTATCAAGGGAAAGAGACTGTGTGGAGGTGAAGTTTTTGTCTCTGAATGTGTTTTTAGGGGGAACTTAAGATTGATTGCATCCACCCACACCCACATTCTGTTGTAAAGTTTTTTTTTTAGTTCAATATGGTGTTCATTCCCAAGGATCGAACTAAATGTGGTGTTAATCCTCAAATACAATGTCGTGGTTTGGTTTTTGTTTATTTTATTTACAAACCGGTCACTGGTCTGATATGCACAATCTTTACATGCTGACCCATCTTAGACATGAGGTTAACTAGAATAAAACTTGAGCTTCAGAAACCAGCTGTCTTGTTTGATTTGTCTTTTCATTTCCTAAGTACTCCAGTAGCAATGGTTGGTGTTGATGCAAAGTTTCACATTATGGCTTTTTGTCTGTAAGGGCTAAACCTAATCACTGAATCAATTAAAAATGGTTGTGTTTTGATTTAATAAAATAAAACGTTTTCAATTAAGGAACTTGTACAAGTAATGTTGAAAATTAACAAAGGGAACAAACACAGGTCTATTTTTGCAGTACATGCATGGATAATTCTTATATCAGTATATGCTTTAAGGTCACTTGACAGTATTTGTGGCATAATGTCAAGTTCCACAAAAATTAATGTTGACCCTCTTTTGCCCCTCATTTATATATATATATATTAAAAAGCATAATCCACTGATCCAGTAAGGCAATTATAATGGAAGTGAATGGGGCCGGTGCATAAACATTAAAATATACACTGATCAGCCACAACATTAAAACCACTGACAGGTGAAGTGAATAACATTTATTATCTTGTTACAGTGGCACCTGTCAAGGGGTGGGATATATTAGGCAGCAAGTGAACAGTCAGTTCTTGAATTTCATGTGTTGGAAGCTGGAAAAATGGGCAAGTGTAAGGATCTGAGTGACTTTGACAAGGGCCAAATTATGATGGCTAGACGACTGGGTCAGAGCTTCTCCAAAACGGCAGGTCTTGTGGGTTGTTCCCAGTATGTAGTGGTTAGTACCTACCAAAAGTAGTTCAAGGAAGGACAACCAGTGAACCGGCGACAGGGTCACGGGCGCCCAAGGCTCACTGATGCGCGTGGGGAGTGAAGGCTACACCATCTGGTCTGATTCCACAAAAAAGCTCCTGTAGCACAAATTGCTGAAAAACCTAATGCTGGCCACGATAGAAAGTTTTCAGAACACACAGTGTATCGCAGCTTGCTGTGTATGGGGCTGTGTAGCCGCAGACCGGTCAGAGTGCCCATGCTGACCCCTGTCCACCACCGAAAGTGCCTACAATGGGCACGTGAGTGTCAGAACTGGACCATGGAGCAATGGAAGAAGGTGGCCTGGTCTGATGAATCACATTTTCTTTTAGATCATGTGGACGGCCAGGTGTGTGTGTGTCGTTTACCTGGGGAAGAGATGGCAGCAGGATGCACTATGGGAAGAAGGCAGGCCGGTGTTGTGTCGAACTCTGTTTCCCCATCGGGATCTGTTTCCCCCCAGCAGATCTCTATGGGGGAACAGTATCTGACGGTAACATTCTCCGCTGTCAGAATGTGTTCTCCCATGCACAAACTTAACCGTAACCCCATACCTTATCGGGGCAATGGGAAACAGATTCAGACAGGGAACACAATTCGATACAACATTGGCAGAGGCAGTCTGATGCTCTGGGCAATGTTCTGCTGGGAAACCTGGTCCTGGCATTCATGTGGATGTTACTTTGGCACGTACCAGGAATGGTTCAGGAATGGTTTGAGGAACATGACAAAGAGTTCAAGGTGTTGAATTGGCCCCCAAATTCCCCAGATCTCAATCCAATTGAGCATCTATGGGATGTACTGGACCAACAAGTCCAATCTATGGAAGCCCCACCTGGAAACTCACAGGACTTAAAGGATCTGCTGCTAACATCTTGGTGCCAGATACCACAGGACACCTTCAGAGGTCTTGTGTAGTCCATGCCTCGACGGGTCAGAGTTGTTTGGGCGGCACGAGGGGGATCTACATGATATTAGGCAGGTGTTTTTAATGTTGTGGCTGATCGGTGTATACTGTTTCAAAAGTATAGGCAGAAGACGTAAACATTATGTGTTAACATGATTTTAGTGTGATAAAATCTCTTACTAATCTTATCTGTAAAAAGTTATATTGAAAAGTACAACTTTGTTGCCATGACAACCAACGTAACACGGTCAACCCCTAATAGTTTTTTTTAACCCACTGAAATCATGTTAACATGTATGAAGTTACGTCTTGCCTTGCGGCTACACTTTTAAAAAAGTGTGAATTTTTATGTTTATGGATTGGTCCCATTCACTTCCATTGTAAGTGTCTCACTGTAAGCTTTTCTAAGTAAATGAGGGACGAGTCTAAATATTTTTTTGTGGTAATCAACATTATGCTACAAATGCTGTCAATTGAGCTTAACTTGTATTAAATCTGTAAAATGTCGACTATATCAACAATTTCCTAATAGACTAAAGATTTGAGTCACACCTAAAATGAGCAGTCTTAAGTAGATACACAGTCTCATGATGACAGGGGTTCTTATTTATAAAACGTCTTGAACTGTCAGAGCTGGTATACCAGTTGCTCACGTTAAAATTTTTGTTCCACTATTTTTTAATTCACTAAATATTCATTAAGCAAGAAATATAGTGGTGCTAAGAAGTACATGTCATTGCTTTAGAAAACAAAATTTCAGCTCTCTTGGTCCATTTAATGCAACTGTATGGTGGCCAGAACTTTGAAGCTCCAAAAAGCAAATAAAGTCAGCATAAAAGTAAAAATTAAAGTAAAAAAGTACTTAAATATTGATCTGTTTCTCTTCCACACTTATCATATTGCTTCAGAGGACATGGATTAAACCACTGGAGTCAAATGGATTACTTTTATGCTGCCTTTATGTGCTTTTTGCAGTTTCACAATTCTGGCCGCCTTTCACTTGCATTGAATGGACCTACAGAGCTGAGATATTCTTCTAAAAATCTTCACTTGTGTTCAGCAGAAGAAAGAAAGTTTTGGGTGAACTATTCCATTAAGAGCCCTAATAATTTTTGGTGCCACTTTAGCACATTGCAGAGGATTGGCCTATATCTGATGTGCACATCTAAAACTGAAAACATCACATTCAAATGGAAATAAAAAAAAATTGAACTCTTTAAGAAGAAGTGAATGCTGAACATTGCTGAGGTGAGAAAGAATTGCTCTGTTAAGCAAATAAATGCTGTGAACTCTCATGTATCAATAGGGTGATACTTTTCTTTTATTGTCGACGTATTATCTGTCTTCCCCAGCAGACAGTCTTTGATGTTCTGTCTAGAACTACACTACAGACATGCCACCAGGCATCAGCGAGGAGACTGCAATGTAGAAAGAACTCTGACTATTTCATGCACCTTCGCTACTGACTGAGGTTTGAGATAATACTGTGTCTTTGGCTTTTGGCATCTTTGTGTCTGCGGTTTCAGAGGAAGGAGCAACATTGCTCGCCTTATACACACTGTACCAAAGGCTGGTTGGGATGTGCTACCTTTCCAAGATCTCCATCCAAAACTTGAACTCTGTGCACATACAAAAGCTGCATAACCTGGGATATCTGGATCAAAAACATGGTGGGTAAGTAAAATGATTTCTATGGTCTTGTGTCTGGCCTGGAAACCGTAAGGCTGTAGGTTCAAATCCTACTAGGGATGATCCACAAACTATCATCATTGTTCCTTTAAACAGACTCTAACTTCAGGTTGTTCAATGGTACTGTCACTGAAATAAAAATACTGGAAGTTGCGTTGGATGACAACGTGGTATGCAGACTATTCAAGTTCGCAGAGTAACCACAGGTGTAGTTCAGCACTTTAACTGTGAACATGTTCAACTACCCTTTGACAATCAAATTGCCCAAGTATTTTTTTGTCTTAAAGGGACAGTTCACCCAAAAATGAAAATTCTCTCATCATTTACTCACCCTCATGCCATCCCAGATGTGTATGACTTTCTTTCTTCTGCAGAATACAAAGATTTTTAGAAGAATATCTCAGCTCTGTAGGTCCATACAGTGAAAGTAAATAGTGATCAAACTTGGTAGGTCCAAAAATCACATAAAGGAAACATAGAAGTAATCCATATGACTCCAGTGATTAAATCTATATCTTCAGAAGCAGTATAATAGATGTGAGTGAGAAACATAATATTCTAAAGTCCTATATAAAGTCCTTTTTTACCCTAAATCTCCACTTTCACTTTCAATTTTACATCTGAAAGTCACACGGGGTACCTGTTAAGTTTCACTTTCACATCTGAAAGTGAAAGTTAAAGAGAAGATTTAGAGTACAAATTATTTTAATATCGATCTGTTTCTCACCCACACCTATTATATTGCTTCTGAAGATATGGATTACTTTTATGTTTCCTTTATGTGATTTTTGGAGCTACAAAGGTCTGATCACCATTCACATTTTTCTAAAATCTTAGTTTTTGTTCTGCTAAAGAACAAAAGTCACATCTGGGATGGCATGAGGGTGAGTAAATGATAAGAGAATTTAGATTTTTGGGTGAACTATCCCTTTTGAATGGTTTATATGTTGTTGTTTAAAACTTATCAAACGCCTTTTTGTCAAATGTTTTGCTTGAAATGTTGTTTGTGATATCTTCCTTAAATATAAATGCCTCTTGGTTTGATATTTTGTTATCTAATGCCATGATGTTCACGCATCAAGTGGGGCTTAATTGTCCAAATGCCTTTTGGGGCCACTTTATATTGGATTGTAGCAACAGATGTGTACTGGAGATGTTGGTGTGTGGTGTAGGTGTGATTATCAGCATTACACTATATAGCATTTACAAGTCACATTGAGTGTACCCTATTTATGGCTGATAAAGGCATTTTGTTATTCTTCAGAATACACTGGCTGGTGGTATCGCTATTTATTGTAGGGAAATGATGACAGATTTTTCATTTTTGAGTGAACTGTCCCTTTAATGTTGTCAAATGCTGTAGCTCAGGGAGGCACTTTGGATCACCTAAAATGTTATATTACAGTATACAGTACATGACCAACAGCCAAAACTCATCCAGCCTCCCTCATCGCCACTATGCAGCCTTCCCACCCCATCATCGGAGTAAAGTGGATAGACCTTTCTTGTCTGTGCTGTGAATAGGAATTGCGCATTTATCATCCACATCATGAACGATGCAAGGAAGCGAGCTTGGAGCTTGCGTGTGTGTGTGTGTGTGAGGGAATGAGTGGGGGGTATGAGGCACTGCAGCAAAAAAAGGCAAATACTATGCCACCATTCAACTTGGGGCCTTTTTTTTCAAGTGCCCGTCGATTGCATTTGTCACGTTCTCCTTTCATGTCACCACTCGCCACCTGCTCCGAAAATTCCTGAACATTTTCTGAAAACTTCCAGCGTCCTGCTTCGTTTTCTCGGCCTCCCTCCCTTTCGCTGGCCCCATCCACTCTGCTCCACCACTGAAAGGAAACCAAAGAAACATTGCTCCTCTAATTCTCTTTCACAGACTCGGCCCTCTGTCTTACACCCCTCCCAAGTTCATGTTCTTCTGTTCTGCATTTGGAATTAGTCTCCCTCCCAGACACACAATATCTGAAAAAAAAGATGATGTATTATTTATAGAGCATGCAAATAATAGAGACACCTGACTCTGAAGACACTCGTTGAGTTTGTGTTCTGTTTTCCCTGAGCAAGACTCTTTTGTGTGCATGGAAACAAAATGATAACATTACAGTACAGTATATTAAAAAGAACATAAGGAACTTGCGCTTACATGAGATCTGAAATAATCAGATTATTCTTTGCTTTTGACATCAAAACATAAAACAGTCATGCGCTCATGGTAATCCGCTAAGAATGCCGGTAAAGGTGATTGCATCCAATGCGAAATCTGTGTGTCGATCGGTTCATGCATAAACCGTTTGTGACCTTACCCTGATAAAGGAACATCACACTGAGCACCTTACACACTGAGCGTGTTTACATGCTGGTTCTTGCACTGATTATGCTTAATGAACCGAGTACTTGTGTGGTCATGTAAATGCAATAAACGTCCTTCCTTTATCGGGCTAAGGGCATAAACGGTTTAAGCAAAAGTCGATCGACACATAGATTTTTGCCCATTACCCCAGTTTCGCTCTGCATGTCAACACCTTTACCAGTGTTCTTACTGGCTTATCTAACGTACACAAGTGTTGTGCATATGCCTGTTTATGTTTTGACGAAAAGAGCAAAGAATAACCTGATGATTTCAAGTCTCACGTAAATGCTGTTTTCTTGTGTTGTAAGATTTTTGATAGTTATCAGCATATTGGTGTGCAGGTAAACACACTCACTGAAGCCACACTTAAAAATGGAATATCATTGCTTAGACAACAAAATATCAAACCAAGTGGCATTTATTTTAAAGAAAGATAGCACAAGCACACTTTTCAAGCAAAACATTTCACAAAAAGTGTTCTTTAGGTTTTTCAATAATAAAACAATAGATATACTTTTCAAAGTGAAGACAAAACTTTCTGGTTGTCAAACATACGTTAGTAGAACATGTCCGTAGTTAATGCAAGGAACTAAAGTACACCTGTGGTTACTCTTCTAGGACACTTGAGGGGAACTGACTTCATGCATCCACTAAATTTGAGACTGGTTGGTTAAAAGCAGTTGCAAAAAGAGTTAGCTCTAAGCATTTGTTTATAGATGCCACTATAGGTTTGATATTTTGTTATCTAATGTAATGACATTCATTCATTTGTAAGCAGGGACTAAAAACGGAATACTTTTCATTTCGGTTGGTTCCGAGCATAAACAGTATTTATTTGTTCTGGTTCAGCCTCCTTTCCAATTGATAACTGATTAGAACGAAAATTAAAGAATGGTTAATAAAGTTTTTTTAAGAGTGCATGATATACCAGTTGCAGTGTTTCCAGATCTCTCAAGAGAAACAAGGCACCAGTTTTGGAAAAACTAGCTCAAAATAAGGGACTTGCCTCACTCAAAATAAGCACAAATAAGCGATTACATGTTTCACCATATGGGGGAATTTTCAGGACAGAAATCATAACAAGCATAGGGTATATAGCCTATAAAAAGTAACGTCTTTTTCATAAAAATAAATGTATTCTTAATATTAAATATATCCTCAATAATATTTCAAATATTAATTTGGCTAACTCAAATCAATTAATAGCCTAAATCTCTCTCTCCTGCATGCACGCACAAACTGCAAGGGGACGTTTGGACTAAAGGTCACCTTTTGCAGGCCAAATTATTTTTATGTTTTTATTATTGGTTTTATACTAGCTGTTTACTTCAGAATCAAAGTACATGCTTATGTTCTACTACAGAGAGAAGACTCATTTTTTTCAGGCAACAGGAAGTGGTGTAATTCCGAAAATTTACTGTGATAAAGCCTTTGGTTTCATGAAAAAATGATGGGAACAAAATTAAGTGGTTACTAACCGGTTACCAGCTTTTAAAAATAAAGTTTTTACTCCGGAACAATTAGAAGGAATTTTTAGGACACCTGAGGGGGACTGACTTCATACATCCACTAAATTTGAGACCAGTTGGTTCAAAGCAGTTGCAAAAATGGCTCAGAAAAGGAGTTGGCTCTGAGAGGATGTGTAGATGCCACTCGGCTTGATATTTTGTCATCTAATGCAACGACATTCATACGTTTGTAGGCAGGGATTGAAACAATGCTTTTCATTTTGGTTCATTCCAAGCAGAAACAGTAGCCTATTTATTCATGTTCTGGTGTTCCACAGCCTCCTTTCTAATTGGTAACTGGTTAGAATGAAATTTAAAAAATGGTTAATAACATTCTTTTTAAAATGACAGTTATTAACCGGTTACCAGCATTCTCTCCGGAACCATAAAAGGGATTTCGTTCCCGTTTTTGGTTATGTTCTGCAACAAATTCAGTTTGTTTTCGATTTTCAGTCCTTGGACCATTTTTGTTGCTTAAGTGCAACAAAGTGTTGCTTAAGTGTCCAAATACTTTTTCGGGTCACTATATATGTGGATATCAATGTTTGGGGCTGCAGAGTGACATACAGAAATCTGTGTTCCTGCAGCCTTTAACAGAAAATCTCAGACAGCACAAAGTGACTGATGTAGCGGCAGGACCTTGCAGCAACTGACTGGAGGTCTTTAGGGAAGAGCATGGTTTTGTCTGTCAGGGCTCTGATGGTGCCGCCAATGGGCCGAGTGTTTACCTGCTGCTGCCCACGGCATAGACCAGCTGCCACGTCCAGAAACACCCTCTAATATCATGCCAACTGCTGTCGGCCTGAATCCTGATCTGCAGCTCAGACTTAAGTGAGAGGGGCACGGAACAAAACCAGAGCGCGTAACACAGCCCCTTGCCCTCTCGCACGGGCCCCACTTTAGCATTGTTGCGGCCACAGCAACTGTCCCCAAACTGGGCCCAGGAGAGGGGAGAAATATGGCCTGTCAGAAGACTTTGTTGACCACCCGTGAAACAGCAGTGAGGAACCCATCAGAGGAATTCTTTGCGATTTAGGGCTGGTTAACTACAACTAACAAAAGGTAACTGGCAATTCTGGACACAGCAGATGTTTGTTTTCACATTACATAATCACTCTAATATTTGGGAAGATTATATTGATTATATTATATAAGGTGCGATCAATACAGCTAGGTGTACCTTACTTCAGAGATTAGTTACAGCTCTAATCAAACACACCTGAGCCAGGTGATCATATGTGATCTGCTCTATCATTCTGAGTCACTTTAACCCAGAAACACATTTTGAGTTTTTTAATTGACATGGATAATATCATCCAACATTATTTTTTTTTTATCTCTGCAACAATTTTGAGTAGAAACAACACAATTATATATAGCTGAAACGTTTCTATATATATATGTGCATGAAGCATTTCGTGGGTCAGAGTGACTCAAAATGATGGAGCAGGTCATATATAGTCTTCACCTGGAATGCACAGGCAGGTGTGTTACAGCAGCATTGGCTCTAAACTGCAGGAAAGCAGAACAGCAAGAAGCTTTGTATTATATGAAGTTCATCCTAATGAATGATTAAAATATCAACAGGACAGGCAATCCTATTGAAATTTAAAACGTTGTGGATTAACAATAGGATAGTAGATATAAATGTGAGAATAATAATACGAAACTAAAAATTATAAAGCATTTTAAGTCATACATTTGTCTGTACTGTCTAGTAAATCTATCATGGATATCATTTCCCTATAAATGGAAAAAGTGTAATGTTTAAGGTGATAATCCTGCAACACTTGCAGCTGACCAGCAGGTGGAGCCACTTCATTTAAAGTATAATTCTCCTATTTCACCACAAGGTGGTGTTCATCATAGCACTCTTGTACAGCTCCATCCAGAAAAAAAATAAAAATAATTCTAAACATCTTGTAAAAAAAAAATCATCAATGGAGATGGTATATTCATAAAAAGAAAGTGACTTTCTTTATTCTTATACTTACAGATTCATTCATTTTACCGAAATTAAACACTGCAATTTCTCCCACGTGTATTGCTTTAAAACTGCCAAACACAGAACTTAAAATACTGGAATGCCAAACAAATCTGACTTTTATATTCAGTGTTTTCTAGAATTCCCTTCCAGAGCAGTTCGAGAATTCTGCCTTAAGGCCTGCCATAGTGATCCCGGTCCACTCTTATACACTCTGCAGAGCACATCAACACCCCAAAACTCATCACCACTGACTGTCAGCAGATTATCATCTCAATGTACTCAATCAATGAAGGCCTCAGAGGTGCTCCTGAGTTTTCTGACATGGCTGTTATAAGGCTCCTGCAGTCTCAGAAGGACATAGCTGTTGATCCACTCAAATATTCTCGGAAGTCTGTTGGCACGTTCAGCAAAGAGCATACCTGTGGTGGGGAGATGTGTTGGGTACATGTTAAGTTCCTGGGTTTAATGACTAGTGGTAAAGATAAAATACAAAACAAATCTATTAAAAACTGTCAGCTTGCAAAGAGATAAGAGATAATGGTAGATGGTTAATGAGATTACCTGTCTAAACTTGGCACGCACCCTTTCCATATCCTCTTGAAGTTTCTCATACTTAGGGTCTTCATAAGGGAACTTTTGGATCGCTCCAACCAAAGATTCCACAGCTTTCAGCCTTTTTCTGGAAGAAAGCTGAAAGTTAGCTGCTGGTGGAATTATTTGCTTAACAGTTATACTGAATATAATGTCTTGTTTGGTATGCACTAATGAACATACCTTGCTTTAATGTCGCTATTGTTTTGAAGAAGACATTTCCATGCAACTGCAAATCCATAATAAAAAGAGACCTGAAAAAACAGCAGGAGAGGCGTAAAAGTACTGTAGATCTTGTCATGCATTTACTATACATAGTTTCAATAGCCTATCAAAACTTGACAAAATCATTTGACTCAAAATTGTTAAATTGCCACCACATTGATAACTGTGGAGAGGTTAGAAAAAAACCCCATCTATTTTACTTATAATGCACTTTTATCATTTTTTATTTTATTTAAAAGAGCTATAGATAGATAGACAGTGCATTCAGAAAGTATTCAGACCCCTTTATTTTTTTTTTTTCACATTTTGTTATGTTGCAGCCTTCTGCTAAAAATGCTTTAAATTATTATTATAATTTTCACATCAACCTTCTCTCCATACCCCAAAATGTCAAAGCAAAAAACAGATTTTTGATAACTTTTAAAAAGCAAATTTAAAAAAAAAAGAAAAAATTCAATATCACATTGACATAAGTATTCAGACCCTTAACTCAGTACTTAGTTGAAGCACCTTTGGCAGCGATTACAGCCTCAAGTCTTTTCCAGTATGATGCGACAAGCTTTTCACACCTGGATTTGGGGATTTTCTGCCATTCTTCTCTACAGATCCTCTCGAGCTCTGTCAGCTTGGATGGGGACCGTCGGTGAACAGCCATTTTCAAGTCTCTCCAGAGATGTTCGATTGGGTTCAAGTCCGGGCTCTGGCTGGGCCAATCAAGGACTTTCACAGAGTTGTCCCTAAGCCACACTTGTGTTGTCTTGGCTGTGTGCTTAGGGTCATTGTCCTGTTGGATGGTGAACCTTCGGCCCAGTTTGAGGTCCTGAGCACTCTGGACCAGGTTTTCATAAAGGACATCTTTGTATTTTGCTGCGTTCAGCTTTCCTTCAACCCTGACCAGTCCCCCAGTCCCTGCCTCTGAAAAACACCCCCACAGCATGATGCTACCACCACCACCATGCTTCACCGTTGGGATGGTATTGCTCAGGTGATGAGCGGTGCCTGGTTTCCTCCAGACATGATGCTTGGAATTGAGGCCAAACAATTCAATCTCCGTTCCATCAGACCAGAGAATCTTGTTTCTCACAGTCTGAAAGTCCTTTAGGTGCTTTTTTGCTAATTCCAAGTGGACTTTCATGTGTCTTGCACTGAGGAGAGGCTTTTGTCTGGCCACTCTGCCATAAAGTCCAGATCGGTGGAGTGTTGCAGTGATGGTTGTCCTTCTGCAAGTTTCTCCCATCTCCACACATGATCTCTGGAGCTCAACCAGAGTGACCATCGGATTTTTGGTCACCTTTCTTACCAAGGCCCTTCCCCCCCGATTGCTCATTTTGGCTAGGCAGCCAGCACTAGGAAGAGTCCTGGTTGTTCCAAACTTCTTCCATTTAAGAATTATGGAAGTCACTGTGCTCTGGGGAACCTTCAATGCAGCCGGAATTTTTTTTTTTTTTTTTTGTAGCCTTCCCCAAATCTGTGCCTCGACACAGTCCTGTCTCTAAGCTCTGCAGGCAGTTCCTTTTATCTCATGACTTGGTTTTTGCTCTGATATGCATTTTCAGCTGTGAGACCTTATATAGACAGGTGTGTGCCTTTTCAAATCATGCCCAATCAATGGAATTTGCCACAGGTGGACTCCAATCAAAGTGAAGAAACATCTCAAATATGACCTAGAGAAATGGCATTTTAGCCTAAGGCTGCAACATAACAAAATATGGGGTCTGAATACTTTCTGAATGCACTGTAGATAGATGCAATTTAATGAACATATACCAACTTGTCTCTAGGAAATATCATATATCGTAACTTTACTCAGCTTTTACACCTGACACCCCAGATGTCATAATGAACTCGCTGTGATAACAAAAGAGCCTGTGTCACCGCTTTTCCAGAAATCTATTGTGAGTGACACATTGTGAGTGCTGCCTAAAATAACGAAACATATTTTAAACCTGTGCATCTGCATCTGTTCTTCTAAAGAAAACGTAGCGAATCTGTTCTTAATCTAAAGGCTGGATCTGTCATTTTAAGGGTTTATGAGTGTTTTTCACCTCAGCACTGAGTTTAGCTCCGTGCAGTCGCCCGTGATTTCTGCCCTCGATGGCTCCCTGCCGAGTTCCCACTTCAAATCCTTCCTGATAACCTTCAACATGAAACCTAAAACAAGCAAAGAATGCATGCGCCTAAAATATGAAAACATGAGTGTATTTACAGTGGTCAACACATTCACACATAACTGGGACTAACTTAAACACTCTGAGATAGCATAACATCTGAGAGTAAGTGTCTGGTTGATTTTACCTGTTATCGGCCATGACAATGGAGTCAAATAAATCATCGCTATTTGACAAAAAAGCCATTTTTACACAACTCTTATCACAACTCCCGGAATCGTCTTCTTCATACAAGTTCATTGTGACAGTCATACGTGAGCGCCACCGTCTGGACCGGATCCTAAAACTAACTAAACCAACTTGCCAAACTAATCTTGAGGTGTCAAAAGTCTTTCTGTGTAAAAATGTAAAGGACTTACGGGACAAAGAAAACTATTTTGAGGTAAGAAAGTAAAATGTCACGTTTGGATTATAACTTTATTTGCGAACTGATTGACAGGTTGAGTTAGCTGGTTTATTTGTTTAATTTGATAGGTTGTGTAGCTAATATCTACACACACTTTTATCTACATGGTAAATACATTGTGTGAGTGACACACACACACACACACACACACTTGTTTTATATCATTGTGGGGACTCTCCATAGACTTCAATGCATTTTATGGATTTTATATCCCCTAACCTACACAGAAAACTTTTTGCATTTTTACATTTTCAAAAACAAACAAACAAACAAACAAACAAACAAACAAAAAAAAAAAAAAACATAATTTAGTATGTTTAATAAGCTGGCTGGGCCCCACAAGGTAGGCGATCTTAGGTTTTAACAACTATCCTTGTGGGGGCATTTGGTCCCCACAATGTAGTATAAACATAGCACACACACACACACACACACACACAGACATACAGACATACGCACGTTGGGTTTTCATGTTTTATGAGGACTCTCCATAGACATAATGGTTTTTATACTGTACAAACTTTATATTCTAACCCTAACCCTACCCCTACCCCTAAACCTAACCCACACAGAAAACTTTCTGAATTTTTACATTTTCAAAAAACATAATTTAGTATGATTTATAAGCTGTTTTCCTCATGGGGACCGACTGATTGACCCCACAACGTCAAAAATCTCAGGTGTTACTCTACTTGTGGGGACATTTGGTCCCCACAACATAGGGAATACCTGGACACACACACACACACATACACACACACTCTCTGCCATGTTTATAGAATTGTTAGACAATGCTGACAATGTTAGACAATGTTGTATTTGTTTGTTTACATTTTATATATATATATATATATATATATATATATATATATATATATATATATATATATATATGAAATGGAGTAGGGTTGGTGATAGGGGATGGCATAACAAGTAAATTTGACTACCATAATACATTTGCTGCATGCACAAAATTTGAACTGAAACCTGTGTTTATAGATGTCGAAATGTGTATTTCAGCTAAGCTGAGATCTAAAGCCCTCTATTGTGTCAGCATTAAAGTTATAGTTCACCCAAAATGAAAATTCTCTCATCCTTTACTCACCCTTAGGACTTCCTTTCTTCTGCTGAACACAAAGATTTCTTTGAAGAATATCTCAACTCTGTTGGGCTACACAATGCAAGTGAATGGTGGCCAGAACTTCGAAGCTCCAAAAAGCACATTAGTAATCCATATGACTCCAGAGGTTAAATCCATGTCTTCAGAAGCGATATGATAGGTGTGGGTGAGAAAAAGAACAATATTTAAGTCCTTTTTTTTTACTTCGGTCAGATGCGAATGCTCAGCATTCGCGTACAGGATGTGTGACGCAAATCTCATCATCAGCAGAGTGCTCGATCTCTGAACGCGTGCAGCCTGATTTTGCTAACCGTGTGTCTTTGATCGTGCAGAATGCGCCTGAAATTATTTGCACGAATTAGTAGATCCACAAGGTGGCAATACTCACATTTGAGCCGTTGCTGTCATGAAGAAATGCTACAAGAAGATGTAATCACCAGTAAATAACAGGAGACGAAGGTAAAAACAACTACAGTAGATATGCATGTCAAGTGCACTTGTGTGAGGTCAGGAGATACCTGCATTTGTATAACTCGAGTCTGAAGGAATATAAAGACATATTTATGGGTCTAAACTCCTAAAGAGAAATTGTCAGGCGTCTCATTAGCAGTTGTAGCTTGCATGCACCAACTGCCTGTGTATGCGTGCACCGTCAAATAGAGTATACTTTGACAGGCTCGCGTTCGACTCTATGCAGACGCTGAGCGTTCGAGTCAAAATCGAAGCATACTTTGGGCTTAAGTCTCCACTTTCACTTCCACATTCTTCTTCTTTTTGTTATTGGTGATTCGCATTGTTCGTGCATATCACCACCCACTGGTCGATGCAGCTAAAAGGTGGAGATTTATAGTAAAAAGGACTTAAAAAATTGACCTGTTTCTCACCCACACCTATGATGTCGCTTCAGAAGACATGGATTTAACCACTGGAGTCATATGGATTACTTTTATGCTGCCTTTATGTGTGTTTTGGAGCTTTGAAGTTCTGGTCACCATTCTCTTTCGTTGTATGGAACTGTAGAGCTGAGATATTCTTCTAAAAATCTTAATATGTGTTCTGTAGAAGAAATCATACACATCTGGGATGGCATGAGGGTGAGTAAATGATGAGAGAATTTTAATTTTTGGGTGAACTATCCTTTTAAGCAGGTTAAAACAATGTAGACTAAATGCCTGGAAATCTATAGGGAAAGCCATTGTCAGAGTCTGGTAACCTCCATTAGTAATTACAAAGTGATCTACTTATATGACTTGGTTACTAAATAAGAACCTGTGCTGTTCTCTTGTAGCGCAGAAGATGGACCCCCACATTTTTTTTACGCAATTACTTTACATTGAGTTAATGGGTGCCGTTTTCTGATGTCGATTTTGGCATCTCTGCCTTTTAGAGTGAATCCATCATTGGTGTGACTTGCCAAGTGTTAGTAATAACCTGTTCTCCCAAAAGCATCGGTAGGCTCCACATATATAAATTATATGATAAAATTGAGATTGAGTGCATACAAATGTCACTTCACAGATATGTTTAATATTGCAGGTTCATTCAACAGGGTTATCTCAAAATGCAATTTAATTGTGCACCAGTAGAGGGAGCCACAACATTGCAAAACACATATTTATAATACATTTGCTTCATGCAAGAACAAAGTAAGGGCATTTATATGATGTAATAACATCAGGGTCAACAGTTATGACAATGAGCAGGTTATAAGGCCCTATTTGAGATATATTTAGTTTTTTCTTTATTATTCATCAGGAATATTCATCAGGATTTGATGTGGCCATATCACTTTTATATTTTTATGTTTATTTTTTTATTGTACTGTCAACAATACTAAGGGGAGAAGTAGTGTCAATTTGTTCATAATATTACAAGTTTTATGTTAAATCATTCCCAGTAATGTAAGGTGAAGAGATGCTGCTGCCTTGATGCTGCTTTTATTTTAGAATAATACCTTCTGTTTTATCAGTGAGGTTGTGCATTTGTTGACTGTGGGGAAAATCATTTGGCCACAGTAAGCGCAAATAGGCTTTTGTGAAATTGTAATCTTCACACTGTCTATGTGTATGTACTACAAAGGGTCAATTGTCCATATATAAACCATTCCAGAATATCCTCGTTTAGTCAGAACAAATAACTATACAATTAATTTATGATGAAATATTAACAAAGAATTGATATAAAAATAGAAAGATATAAAAGATGAGTTCACAGTGCATTAAATTAGGCTAGTGAATAGTAAAGCTTAAAACTATACACAAAGAGCAAGTAAAAACAAAGACATTTATACTAACAAATAAATAAATCCAAGCTGGTGTTGATGCATCATTATGGTTGATCTTGCTAAGCTTTAACATGTGGAGTGATTTTGCCTTTGTTTGCAGTCTATAACGCTGCATTTTTCCAGTAGCTGTGTCTAGTGTGGAATATGCCTTTGTAAGACTTGTAGCTTTGTCTTTATCTCTTTCTGAAAGTCTTCTTCTGCTGTTCATGGAATGACTGATTTTATACATGCTTCAGTTTCTGGGAGAGTTTTCTGGGAATGTCCACAAGTGCCGGTTCTCTGCTCATCTTTTGTTGAAACTGGGACTCTGGATCACAATTTGAGAAATATTTCCAAAATGTTCCATACTGTCTATTTGAAGTCCTAACTGATGGTCCTGCTCCTGGTCAACGGGAGAGTGCTGCTCCCCTGAGTGGTGACTGGTAGGTTCCTGAGAAAATGTGTTCGCCATAGGCAGGAACTGGGAAAGAGCAGTTCCATCTTTATTGTGCAATTTGGTTTTTGCACCGCCCAAATTCACCACGGCTCCATGCTTTTCTGAGGTGTAGATGTTGTAGCCATCTGGCAGAATTCGTTCCACAAAAGAGCAGTCGTCCTTCATGTAGATGTGCTATTGGGGAAACAAAAGGAATTGCAAAAGCATTAAAACACAAACAAACAAATCGGCCAGGTTTACCTGCCCTGCCTGCCTTTTAAGTTCTTTAATAGCTGTTTGCACACCACATGCAGAAGCCAAGGTTGTTATTGCTGTTTCTTTTCAATGAGGTTTTAGCTATGCAAACATACCCTGCCATGGGCAAAGGTTGCTGCTATGACACCAGACAAATCAGCATACTTGGGAAATTTTATGTGAATATTTTTATTTATTTATTTATTTTTTGAAAGCCAGAATGATCAGTAAACTAAATTAAGCAGTCTTGAATTTAGTCATATTCATGATTTGTGCCCATTTATCGTACTTGGCTTCACACATTACAAATAGGCTACCTTCGATTCAGTAAACAATGGTGAATGATATCTATCTAGGATATTTATTTAAACCCATTATTGGTCTTGCCCTAAAATGATGGTCTTGGCTATAACATCAGCTGGGAGGAATGAACCCATGACCAGGACATCATGTCAATAAAGCCAGATGTCCGTGGCGAAATCGGCTTGTCTACACTTCCTCAGTCATAAAGGACATCCCCAGGTGACCTTAGGATAACACGGTTATCTCTGACCAATGTGTGTAGTTCTGTTATGAATGGCGGCAGAGTGCCAGAGTTCCACCTTTTAAGAATATAAAAATAAAACTATTGCAGTAACTGTCAGATTTTACGGTTTTAGAATGTCAAAAACGTGAAATATTTAGTCTTAGTTGATCTCTGTCATTAAGACAGACCTTATTTCTGTTATGTTTATGATAGAAGTTATTTACATCATTCCCTCTACACATTTTTGACAAATAGCATAAAGCCAAGCTTTCAAACTGATGTGACATCATTGTATCACCATAGTAGGCCTAATTAATAGTGTTGGTAAACTTGAAACAGTCCAGAAACTGAAGTGCATTTGTGCAAACCAACAATAACACTTACTATTAAGAAAAATAACTGTTCTGAATAGCACCTGATTAAGGTTATTTGGTTTTTGTAACAATATCAGAATAATTTGCGGTGCTAAATAGCCTTTCCATAAGTTCAATAAAGAACCCTGTTTTGAAAGAGCAGGTGTACAGAAGCTTAAACCTAATACAAAGAAAAATTTCAGGAAAAAAGTAGATTTAAGATCAAATTGATTTAGATCAAATTGAACTTTAAGCTTAGTAGAATACGAAAATATTCATTTGAAAAACAATAGGGCCCGAACTATGCAGTTCCAATATATTTAATATATTTATATTTAATATTAGCATGCAATATAATTAACAGATACAACTATCAACACAACCAAAAGAGAAGTAAACTTGAAAGTAAAATATCGATCTTGGGATTTTACGAATCGATATCGGGAATCGGGATCGTTCAAATTAAGATCGCGATTAATTTGAAAATCGGCATTTTTACCCATCCCCATTATAGCCTACGTTTTATTAAATAAAAACTTTTGACAGTCCGACCTACCGATCCATACAATTTGCCGTTCCTGTCCATGCAGAGAAACCGGGAGCTTGCAACCCCTTTTATGACAACACAGCCTGTATCCACCGGCCATATTTCAACCAAACCTTTAGGAAACAAAATGCCATTATTTACAAAACAATAAAAACAAAATAATGGTTTGAGCTGAAATTAAACTATCTAAAGATTATGCACACAATTGCACGGAAATTTGCGCAAAATACTGGTTTGAAATTAATAGAAAACAGTTAGGCTGCAGGATTTGCAAAGTGCAAAATAATGTAATGATGCATGTGATTGCATGGACATCCTGCACTTATTGACATGTGGAGAGTGTGAATCGTGTAAGAGAGCACGGTAGCTACTATCTGCATGACGGTGTAGTGCATTTGAGATGCAATCACTTACTGTGAGAACTTTGCAAGCGCGTTCTACCTATTTTCCCATCTGTGTTTATTTGCAGATGAAAGCCGTGTCTGGCCGCGTACAGATGTCGGAGCCGGACTGCTTGTCCCCAGTCATTTGTAAAATGTGGACTTGAGTCGGGCAACGGGAGGCTCTCCACGCCGATGCTTCTTCCCCAAACAGTGAGCAAGAGTAAGAGGAGCATCATGAAGTGTTATCTGTAATAATTCGTGCCTGTCTTGTTAAGATATTAAGCCTGCGCACTCTGCCGTTCCATTTATGTTTCTCTGTTTTGGCGTAAAGCTCTGCAACTGGCCTTTAAATTGTCCTCTTATCAGATCAATCGATAAGCCTTTTTCCACCTTTGCCATTTCTGAGAACATCATAACACACCCCGCTGGACATCCAACAGATGATCAACACTGAATAAATTATCAAACCCTATCCTGTTATTAAATTATTATGGTACATCTGAGATGCACTTAAGAAAAAAAAACCTGAGGCAACTGGCAACCTGAGAAAACACAAAATACAGTTTACAAATATATATATATATATATATATATATATATATATATATATATATATATATATATATATATTTTTTTTTTTTTTTTTTTTTTTTTGTTTGTTTTTTTTTTTTTTTTTCTTGAAGCAAAAAAGTTATCCAACACCTATACTATAAAAACTAACTGCCACCTTAAACTTAATAGCTGGTTGTGCCACCTATAGCAGCAACAACTGCAACCAAACACTTCTGATATCTGGGGATCAGTCTTTGCACATCCATACTTTCAAATTGCAGAACTGATTTAGTTCAGCCACATTGGAGGGTTTTCAAGCATGAACTGCCCATTTAAGGTCCTGACACAGCATCTCAATCGGGTTCAAGTCAGGACTTTGACTATAGACCACTCCAAAACTTAAATTTTGCTACTTTTGAGCCATTCAGAGGTGGACTTACTCCTATGCTTTGGATCATTGTCTTGCTGCATAATCCAGTTGCGCTTGAGCTTCAACTCATGGACTGATGACCGGATGTTCTCCTTTAGGATTTTCTGGTTGAGAGCAGAATTCATGTTGATGAATTCAATTATTGCAAGACGCCCTGGCCCTGAAGTAGCAAATCATCCCCACACCATCACACTACCACTACCATGCTTGACCGTAGGTATGATGTTCTTTTTGTGGAATTCTGTGTTTGATTTGTGCCGTATGTAACAGGACCCCGTCTTCCAAACAGTTCCACTTTTGACTCATCAGTCCACAGAACATTCTCCCAAAAGGTTTGAGGATCATCAAGGTGTGTTTTGGCAAAATTCAGCTTAATGTTTTTCTGGGTTAGCATTTGTTTTCGCCTCGCCACTCTTCCATAGTTGGCATTTTTGGCCAGTGTCTTTCTGATAGTGGCGTCATGAACAGAGATCTTTATTGATGTGAGATAGGCCTGCAGTTCCTTAGATGTTGTCTTTGGCTTTTTTGTGACTTCCTGAATGAGTCGTCGCTGTGCTTTTGGAGGAATTTTGGAAGGTCGGCCACTTCTGGCAAGGTTCACTATGCCAAGTTTTCTCCATTTGGAGATAATGGCTCTCACTGTGGTTATTTGAAGTCCCAGAGCCTTTGAAATAGCTTTGTAACCCTTCCCAGACTGATGTATTTCAGTCACCTTTGTCCTCATCATTTCTGGAATTTCTTTCCACCTTGGGATAGTGAGCTACTGGGTAAGACCTTTTGGCCAACTTCATGCTGCTGAAAAAGTTGTATTTAGGTGCTGATTTGATTGAACAGGGCTGGCAATAATCAGACCTTGGTGTGTCTTGTCCAGCTGAATCCCATTATAAATGCAGTTTTATAGATTTGGGGATTTAGTAACTAAGGGGCAAATACTTTTTCACACAGGCCCAGTTGGTATTGATAATTTTTTTGCTCCAATAAGTAACATTATCATTTAAAAACTGTATTGTGTGTTTACTCAGATTGCCTTTGTTTTATGTTAAATTTTGTAAAAGATATACACAAAAACAGAAGAAATCAGGGGGCAAATACTTTTTCACAGCACTGTATATATATATATATATATATATATATATATATATATATATATAGCCTATATAGGCTACAACGTATATAGTTAGACCTATATAGCTAGTTACTCTGTAAAATATTTAACTTTAAGTTAGGACAAGAGCACTAGTTCTTATCAAACTATAGCACATTTCCTCTTGGTTGTTTTCCTTTTTTACATATGAGTACCTACATTGTGTATCCCCTGAGCCAAAAGAAACTGCTTTACATAGAAGTTAAAAAGTAAGTAAAAGTAAATATTCCCATTCATGAAAATATTGTGTCTCTACAGAGGACCTAGATTTCAGAGCAAGACATTCTGTAGGCATATGTTAGTAAATGAGAATCTGAATGGTCCATGCCGATTGGGCAGTTTTACTTTAATTATTTATTTATTTATTTTGTCAAAGTTTTAAAGAAGGTTTTCTGAAATTGAGACAGCCCGTTAACGGAATTCTGCAACACACTCTCACGGCGAAATCGTCAGGATTCATACGACTTTTCTAAATTTGGCTAATTCGTATGATATCGTGCGACTGCACTCGTTTGAACTCTTACGACTTTCACTACAGCCAATGACGTCGCTGGACATCGTTTCCATCTAATACCCGACAATTACTTGCTTCTGTCACACACAACAGCTTCCTATCATGTTTACACACTCTACTGATTGGTTAAGCTTAGATAAAGGGTTTGGGTAAGGGCATAATATTAATAAGTATGTCCTTAACGCCTCGTGTGCGGAACTCACGCTTACTTCCGCATTAGACATCCGTCTTGTGGCAATCGGTAGATGGCGCTCTGCTATAATGTTACTGGAGTGCACACTTATCATTGATGAGCTCGATTAGATTTGATCCACATTCAAGGGATGATATTCTCGGCAACGGTACGTGCACAGAAAAAAATGGCAGACCTAATGATAAAAAGTCTGGTGTCATGATCTAGCATTCAAGTCTGCTGAGCTTTTTATTCATCATCAATACAGAAAACGTACACTATTAATTCATTATTGCATGTAAACCATCCAGAGCTGTCAGAATAGTGCTGTTGAAGAAATTGTCTATCCAAGATTGCGAGACATCTCTTCAAATTTGGGAAAAGTTACAAATATCTAAAAGGATGATTTACAGCAACAATGCATTTAGCTGATTCTCTAATAATCATATGCATGCCACTTTTATGATGTCATATCAATTGAGAGACTACATGAATTGTACTTTTACATGTGCTTTCACCTATTGAAATTACTTGAACATTTGTCACTCCACAGGGCCATTTAAAATGAACCAGTGAAGGCAAAAAGGGGAATAAATGATGAAAAACATAAAAGAAATGGTAAAAAGTTACAGGACCAAAGATATACACTTTAATACATTGATATAAATACAGTATATCAACTTAAAATCTTGATGTTGAAAAAATGCAATGGACACATTAATTGTCAACTACCTTGATGTATTTATTGTGTTTGTACAGTTTGAGTCTCATAGTTTTCCTCAGAATTATCTCATCATTTGAGTGGCCAACATCATTCATTATTACAGTTTTTCAGTGATGTCACATCACTTGTATAGCTTGGCTCAAAAAATGTTCAGAGGAAGTAATGGGAATAAGTCTGAATGCTGACCTATGTTGTCATTTGCTTCTGGAAATTTCTTGTGTCTCTTTGCACCAGACAAAAGCACTATAGTACTAGAACAGAAACAGAAAATCTCTTATCCCTTCACCAGAACCAGCTCATATATTGGTCAGTCTCTTTTCTTTCTTGATCACACTTTCATTCATGAAAGATGCCAGCTTGCATCTATCCCTCTTGTCTGTACAAGACAATCTAGTTATGTGTAATTGTGATTATGTAATGCTAACCTAATAGATCAAAGGTGCTTGTCTGGATGTATTTTGTAATGCTTCCACATTGCCCCTTAATAACCTCTATTCTGAACAAGCAAATTGGGATGTGAAATGGGGGCTTTCTTTTTACTTTTTTCTTTTCTTTTTTTATTGGATGGATTATTATGACCATTTGAGATGGACTGTGAGCACACTATGCATGAAGACTTGTGCACTGGATTAGTTTGAGCTATGTTGGGAGATCCCTTGTAAAGTAAACAAGGATAATCACATATAGTGTTTACTTTTGGGTCGAAGGGGCTTTATGACCCACACAAGAGGAAAATACATATTGCCAGTAGTTGTTAGACCTCTTTCAGTCCACCTGCCCACCTGCCCTTTATTGCAGTGAAACTTCAACTAGGATGTAACATTTCTAAAGGCTAACACATTGTAGTATATGATCATCCTGGTTCAACCATGTCCTATTTTCCCATAATATTACATAGTAAGTGAAACTAAAACATTTGTATTGCATATTTTGAAAATCACATACAGTATTTTGAGAATTGCACAAATAAGGCAAATCGGCTGGATTAAGTGCAGTTGAATTCTGAAGTTCTTCTCGGGGATTTCCACCGTCTGCGTCCTATTATATAGTCCATACCCTGTCAAGCACCAGCGATATAAGCAAAGACAGCACATTCACAAGACGTTGGTAGTGTAAATGGACTGTATGCAATGCATTAAAAGAATAGAAAATGTGAATTAACTGCATCCTTTATGAATGCCAGGCATATTTCTATGACAGTGACACGCTCCTTTTATACGCATGGAAAGTGTGATTCTCGCAACAGATCGGGTTGGATTCTCATCAGAATTTGGATTTATGCTCAGTTAAATTATAGGGGTATTATTAATATAAATATATAAGTATTATTAATCATTTTCATCTACTGAGACACAAATCATGGCTAGTATTAACAGTGATTTTGATTTTAAAAAATTAAATTCATGTATTCAAACATGAAAAAAAATCAACCAAAAATATTTCTAAATTCAAATTACACTTTAAACAAAATGAAAATATAATCAAAACAACGAAGTGGTACAAAAATCATACCAAATCCAAACATTTTAGTCTTCTTCCACCTGACCATTTTGCAGTGACATAACAATCAGTCACAACAACAGGTGGAAAATTACTAGTAGGCTACAAATTTAATCATAAATACGATTGTAAATATACAATAATAATAATACATATAAACATAATAATAAAAAAATAAATAAGCCATGACCTCCTAGAAAGTTTAATATAAATTTCAAGCGATTACCCCTAAAAATGGCAATTGTCAGGGACATTGTTATATGTTCTGTACTTTCAGAATTTGGACATTAACTTTATTGCCACCTGCTGGTGGAATATCCAAACTGCAAATGCAGGAACTTAATTTGAACTATGCACTGAGTTAAGAGGTGGTATTGAAATGTTGTAGCACAACAACCTATTTCTCAGGAAAATAGCAAATTGCGGTTTGCACCACTTCATTAACATACAATACACCCACAGTTTGCGCACATACACTCACAATAGCGGAAACACTCCCACCCATGCCCACTTGCGCTTTGCACTGGCACGAAAATTGCACTTAGAATTAACATGAAGTTGGATAAGATGTTGCACGGCCATAGCGGTTTACCCACTCACGCAAATAGTGAATGTGATGTGATGTGATGACTATATGTAGCTGCAAGATAGCTGAATTACCACAATGTAGAAATAATATACTGTAAATTCAGAATTTGCAATATGTAAACTGAAGTTGTAATATTATATTTAAGGCATGTGTTTGTAAAGTTGGGGCCTTGTAACAAAAAGTGAACATTTACCAATTTCTTGACATTACTGTTTCATTCTGATGTCCAAGTACTACAACAGGCATATATATTAACATTACTCAATTATTATTATTATTATTATTATTTGTTGTATTATTTGTTATCTTTATAATATCACACTTACTATATTTTTCACACAATATAAATTGGTCTTTTTACATGAAAAGCCACCTTTGTATTTTAGGAACTGGGTCCCTTGCAAGTTGATTATCATATATGGGGGCCCTTGGCCAAAAATGTGAAAACCCCTGATTTTAGGTAAACAATAATAATTAGATGTTTAAATTTAAGTAAAAACAAACTGAGTACAAAGTAAGCCCTCTTTCACCACTGCTGCCCACTTAAAATGAAACCTCTACCAGTATGTATCATTGCAAAAGGCAAGCACTTTATGCAATCATCTTTTACTTAATCTGAATTTTCCATAATTTCAAACATTAAATGAATGAAAATGTTTTATACTGCAATTGCAGAATTTACACCCTTAAAGGTTGATGCTTAGTTGTGAAAATACTGCTTGCACCATGTATCACTATTTACAGTTTGGTTCTTTTTTTATTTCATTTTGAGCTGTACATTTAAGTAGTTTCAAATGTTTAAGAAATTGATTTATGTGACAAATACCCTGTGGATCTGGATAACACATTAACATCGATAAAAGAAATGAAGATTGTGATTTGTGTCACATTACTGTCAAGTAACATGAATGAATGAATGAATGCATGGCAAGATTGTCTATATACTTTCAGTATAGTATGTTTTGAGGCCACTACATCTGCACACTTTTTCTACCTATCTGTTGCCCTCTTGTGGAAAACTTAAATCCTTTCTGCTGCAGAATAGACTTGATTGGTATAGATCTGCCCTGATATAATTCAGAGGATTTTTTGCAATTAATTTACACTACCCTTCAACAGTTTGGGGTCACTTGCCTGAAATGTTTCTCAAGATCTTAAAAATCTTTTAGTTTTGTAGACAAAAATATAATTGTGCCACCATATTAATTTAACTACAAAACAAATATTGTATTAAAAAAAAAAAAAACAAGTTTTTGAAATGGATGACTTGGAATAATAATTAAGAAAAGCAGCAAATAAGTGCCCAACATAGATGGGAACTCCTTCAATACTGTTTAAAAATCATCCCAGGGTGATACCTCAAGAAGTTGGTTGAGAAAATATCAAGAGTACATGTCTGCAAAATCTAGGCAAAGTGTGACTACTTTGAAGATGCTAAAATATAACACAGTTTTGATTTATTTTGGAATTTTTTAGTCACAACATAATTCCCATAGTTCCATTTATGTTATTCCATAGTTGTGATGACTTTACTATTATTCTAAAATGTGAAAAAATGAAAATAAAGAATGAGTAAGTGACCCTAAACTTTTGAACGGTAGTTTATATGTAAAAGGACATGCTTGAGTTCATGATGGCTAGACTCATAGATGAGGTGGTTTATGTTGTTGAACACAGAGCTGAATAAGCTTTTGAAGTAAATGTTAGTGAGCTGTCTCATCAGTGCTGCATATGCAGGCAGTCACAATTCATTTTGAAGCCTCTAATGTATGTTTTGACTGCGGTGCCTCTTGTTTCACGTTGTGCCAACACGAGACACTTTGTTTGTGTTACTTTAATTAAAGCCAAGTGAAATCCACCTATCTTGTTCTGTTAAAAAGCTGTGAATATTATGGAGCTTTACTGCACTCTTCATACTTCAGTTCGTCTTGGCTTCAAATAAACAGCCATAGCACATCATTTTAAAACCATTGGTTGAACTATTAAGAAATAGTACAACATTTGACATGATGTTTCATAATGTGAGTGTGCATGTAACAATGTAAAAACACACTTAAAAAATATAGATTCCAAAAAGAACAGCCTGATGCCATAAAAGAAACGTTTCAAGTTACACAATAACATTTTACTCTCCAGTTCTTTAGAAAACCATCAACTGTAGGTACTGTTGCTTTAAAGGTGCACTCAGTAACATTTTGCGTATGTTATGCGGACACGTAGTGACGTAAATGCAGCAAGATGCAAAAAAGGTTCTCAGTTATGTAATTGTAAAATACACTATTCACAGTCAGCCACGATTAATTTGAAATCATTAAATAAAATTAAATGAAAGTGTCCAATTAGAGGGGATTATCAATATAAAGCAAGTAATATTCCGCTTGTCATTTGAGCTCAACATAGCAGTGCTTTCACTGAAATAAATGGTAAACGCAGGTTGTCCGATTTACTAAATCATATTATTTGTGATCTACACAACAAAACTGTGTTTCTCTTCTAAAGGTTTTTTTTTTTTATGTAATTCTCTAAAATGTGCACTTTACTAGATTACATTATGTAGGGTAAATGTTAACCAGTTAAGTATGTTCAACAACATGGGTAAGGGGATTTGGACCCAGCATGCTTTGCAGGTGAATGGGCACTTAATAGTGTTTAATGGTGTTATTTTGGGATTTAGAACCAATTTGGTTACGCTCCGTTACCATTGTGGCAAAAAATGGAGCTTTTGCTTAGTTTGAGGAAGAGTACACAAACAACAGGCATATGTTGCTTTACCCAAGAAGCAATTACTACATAGCATTTAGCATGCTAATGTATGCTACTGCTAGCTTAAAGATAGCTTAGCATAACTATCAAGAGGAAAATCAAGAGGAAAAAATATGTTGATGTAACTTCATTGATTCATGTGGAACTGATGTACATGAATAAATCATGTAAATTCAATGCATTTCTTGTGTGTGTTTGAAGGTGCGTCCAGCGCCATCTGTAAAATAAAGCATCTTTTTCTCACACTGTAAATTTGGTGACAGTAGGTTGAAGGTTTTTCAGCTTACCGAAATTCTAACCACTTCCCGGCCATGTTGAACGTATCGGCATTTGTGAGCTCCAGTTTCTGGATGAAATGTTCACAGAATGGCGCCCAAAGCGAGTTGAAAGGTAAGTTCCATTTAGTTGTAAATAATGTAGCATCAAAAGGAATGCATATTTTGTTAAGAATATGCCCTAACTCAAACCCCAACTCTAAATCTAACCATCAGTGAAGGAAGGTAATGTGCTGCAAATAACCACTGAAAAACCTTTATTTTTAAGACTTTTTTTTTATTTGTCAGCAAGCATGTTCTCTGGAAATCAAACCCATGACTTTGGTGTTGCTAGTGCATTGCTCAGCTGAGCTCATTTGGTTGTGTGTATGTATTTTCCCAGACAGGAGGCCTTTGATTCAAGTTCAAGTTCCCAAGGGAAAGGTGAGAAACAGGGAGTTTCAGGGCTTCCCCTCACTGCTTGAAGATGCAGAATAGAAAGTGACTGGCAGGTTACCTCCTCTTCCCCCCGACATGCTGGCCAGCCGGCTCCATGATTACAGGGTAAAAGTCAAAGTCATTTCCCCTCTGCTAATGCCCCAGCATACACCTCTAAACATGGTGGAAGTGCAAGGGGGTTAGGATGTTGTTCGTAGCTGTTTGAAGTGCCTTGTCTTTATGGGCAAACATCTGGAGTATCGCAAACAGAAAACATACAGCTGGCCCTACAAAGAGGGCACAAGACACAAACACCCGATCTAAATACAACTCTCATGCAGATTGCCTCAGGCATCTGAGTCTCTGTACTCTCCCTCTGCAGTAACATGCAAAAACACACCGCCAAAATAAGTGCTAATATTTATACATGCACAAAAAAAAAGCTCTTATTGTGATTAGAAATAACTTCAGCTTGTAATTAAAAGCACAAAACCTGAAAGCATTGCCTCTCAGTTGAATAGTATCTCGCATGAGAATTCATCAGTAGTAAGATACAGTTCTGAGTATTGTAATCACTTTTGAATTTCTGCTGTTTATGTTTGCTTGATAACAGGTGTGCATTGGTATAACAGTGATTGTGGATTCGTTGTCAGTGGAGGTTGGAGCAGATGCATTTGTGTGGATGCTTGTGGCTCAGACCAGGTGTGGAAATTTGAATTTTATGCATCATATTTGCTTCATGACTTATTTGCTTCAGCCAGCCCATCCCCCTGCTGTTTGTGTTATCATGCATCGCTGTGGCCGTTTTGTGTTTGAAGGACATAATCTGTGGTTTGATAAAGAATTAAGAAATAATTTTCACAGATTTTCCCCACAAATGCATAGAATTTTAAGGACTTCACATGCTAAAAGACCTAATAGATTGCTAAATCAATATGTATGTGCAGAATTTGCTGTTGAAAGTTCTATCATGTGATCTTACTTTTGTAAAATGTAGGTGAATATTTTTTTAAATGATAAGAGAATTTCCATGACAACACCTGGAATGCATATGTGGATCCTATATAACCCATGTGTATTTCCTATGGTATTCAATGCATTTTCAATGCATACACTGGTATTATTTTTGTAATACATTGATTGTAGAGTAATATAGAAATAAAATGTCATAAAGCAATATAGAGTACATAAGGTTGTAATTGTAAAGTTTATAACAAGTTTTTTTTTAATTTATTTTTTTATTATTTTTTTTACATTTGATCCTAGACCATTGAAATTGTACTGTATGTAGCCTGGACTAGTAGTTGTAGTTGAACAATGTTATTAGGTATTCATGAGGTATAATTTTTTTTTAGACATCTAAAGGGATAATGCACCCAAAATTAATATGTGAACCTAATAACATTGAGACTTTTTTGTTTTTGGGTAAACTGTCCCTTTCATTAGAAGTGGAAACATTTTGTGTGCTCCCAACAGGGGCCCTGTACGGATATTTGGGCCCCCTGACAACTTTGCAGTCTGGGCCCCCTATCTTTTTGCACCCCGGTTTTTTTTATTTTTATTATTTATTATTAAAAGTTATAATTAATAATTAACGTGAACATAATCATGATTGCACTTTCAGTAAGAGACAATAAACAACAAAAGGTTTGAGAAGTTCATTAAAATAACAATGCATTTAATAAATATAACTATACAATACATTTATGTCATTTTAGTGAGTTGCAACTGTGTTTCTAATGGAAATAGTGGGTGTTTTAAATAGTGATTCAAACCTAGAATGCATATGTGGGTCAAAAATGACTAAGCTTCTAGTTTTTAAGACAATTTTTACATAAAGTGGTCTTTTCATCTGCCACTCCAGATATTACTTAAAGTTCTGTCATAGAACTACTTTTGTAAAATGTAGGTGAATATTTTTTTAAATGATAAGAGAATTTCCATGACAACACCTAGAATGCATATGTGGATCCTATATAACCCATGTGTATTTCCTATGGTATTCAACGCATTTTCAATGCATACACTGGTATTATTTTTGTAATACATTGATTGTAGAGTAATATCGAAATAAAGTGTCATAAAGCAATATAGAGGACATAAGGTTGTAATTGTAAAGTTTATAACAAGTTTTTTTTTATTTATCCTAGACCATTGAACTTGTGTTGTATGTAGTCTATGGTTTTGTGTGGGTAGAATGGTTAAGACATTTCATAGTTTACCACCAAACATGAAAATTGCCCATATTTCTGTTACACAGGCTTTTTTAGACTCTCTGTAAAGAGCTATATCAAGAACAAACAGACCAAAGAGCAGAGGAAATGTTAAAAGGATGTTTTAACAACAAATAAGAGCAGTCACTGGGCTGTGGAATGTCGAAGATCCCGGCACCGGCTGCAGCAGCAGGAAGCGATCTCTGATAGCGTGCACGCCAGTCCGTGAAAAGTGTGTTCGTAGAATGAGTGTGTGCATTGTGGAAGTCAGGAACAGACTTGTAGAATCCTCCGTTGAACCTTAGTGAGGTGCAGAACAATGTCCAGCTGAGATGGGCGATCTTACTCCTGACACATGGGCAGAGACGAGGTATCCTCCGTGGAAGACCAGCTTACACGCAGCAAAACTGGAAGGCAACCACACACCCGACACGTGTGCAACCAACAGATACAAAAGACAGGACCAACTAGATAGAGAGAGCGAGGTTAGTACTCAACATCAAACAACAATCTAGCAAAGAAACTGAGAACACAACAAGCTAAAGAAGGGAGTGAATTAGAGTACAGGTGTTGCTCAGCATGCTAATCAGTGGCATGATCAACATTCCCCTGGGAACAGTCAGTGTTCCCATGGAAACGCCGATCATGCATGTTGGCCGTGCCTGCGAGACATGAGGAAGAGAAAATGACAAAACATATAAAACAAACCGACAAACTCACAAGAGCTGGGGTGAAACTCATCTATGAGGATGCGGTCCAGGATGTCGGGGACCAAACATCTCTCCTCAGGTCCATAACCCTCCCAGTAAACCAGGTGTTGGAACCCTCTGCCCCTCCGCCTGACATCGATCAGTCTCCTGACCTTGTATGCCGGAGAGCCATCAACAAGACACGGAGGAGGTAGGACGGGTGTGGCGGGGTGTAAATCAGAACGTAAAACAGGTTTGGTTTTGGAGATGTGGAAAACGGGGTGAATACTCTTAAGGTAAGTAGGTAGTTTGAGACCGACTGCCACCAGACTAATGACCTTAGTGGTGGGAAACGGCCCGATAACTTGGGACCCAGCTTACGTGAGGGGAGTTGGAGCGGGATGTTCTTAGAGGACAGCCTTCTGCCCGCACACATAAACTAGGGCCTTAGCCCGGTGCCGGTCCGCCGACCACTTAAAGTGAGCACCAGTCCATATGAGGGCTTCTCCAGGGGCTTTCCAGGTTTGTCGGCACCTCTGCATAAAGGCGTGGGCGGACTGAACTTGTACGTTGGGTTCTTGTGTGGGGAACAGAGGGGGCTGATAACTGAGGCTGCACTGGAAGGGTGATAACTCCGTAGATGATGACTGCAAGGAGTTGTGGGCGTACTCGACCCAGACTAAATGATCGCTCCAAGAAGATGGGAGGCCACACAGCACAGGGCATTTTCCAGCTCCAGATTCACCCGCATAGCTTTCTCATTTGTCTGGGAATGAAACCCAGAGGACTATATCCCCCAGCTGTCGACAGAATTCTGCCCAAAAACATGACACAAATTGGGGGCCTCTGTCAGAAACCACATCAACCGGGAGGCCATGGATGTAGAAGACGTGGTTAATGACTGCTAATGCTGTCTTCCTCGCTGAAGGTAATTTGGGGAGCGGAATAAAAGGAGCTGCCTTCGAGAACTGGTCCACTACAGTCAAAACGACTGTGTTGCCATGGGAGAGGGGGAGACCACTTACAAAATCCATGGCTATGTGTGACCTGGGTCTCGAAGGGACAGGCAGCAGTTGGAGAAGCCTGGCTGGGGGTTCACAGGATGTCTTATTAGATGCACAAATGGGGAAAGCGGCTATGAATCGATGGACGTCCTGCGCTAATGATGGCCACCAGAATCGCTGTCTAATGAGTGTCTGAGTGCGAGTTGCCCCTGGTTGACAAGCAGCATTGGATGAGTGACCCCACTGTAGGACATGCGTCTGGGCAGATCGCGGAAAACAAATAACCAGCCCGCTGGGCATGTGGCGGGGGGTGCGGTGTTTCATAGCACCGCACGGACTTTAGCCTTCACCTCCCAGGATGGTATCTTGGTCTTGACCTCAAAATATCGAGATAGGGAGTCGGGCTTGACGTTTTTTGAGCCCGGGTGATAAGACAGCACGAAGTTGAAACGCATGAAAAATAGTGCCTGATGAGCCTGTCTAGAGTTGAGGTGTCTGGCGCTACGAATATACTCTAGGTTCTTATGATCTGTCCAGACCACGAAAGGTACCACCGAACCCTCTAACCAATGATGCCACTCACCCAAGGCCAAGCGGACAGCCAATAATTCTCAGTTGCTGATGTCGAAATTCTGTTCAGCTGATGTTACACGGATGTATCTTTCCTTTCCGAGGGGGAGCGCTGCGACATGAGTACTTCGACACCAACCTCAGATGCATCCACCTCCACCACGAACTGACTTGCAGGATCGGGGTTAACAAGGATGGGTGCGGTAGAAAACAGCTCCTTTAATTTGGAAAACATGGCCTGAGCTTGTAGTGTCCAACAAAAGTTTGTACATGTGGAGGTGAGGTCCATCAGAGGTGTGGCGAACTGACTGTAGTTCCTTATAAACCTCAGATAAAATTTGCGAACCCTAGAAACCTTTGCATTTCCTTGTGAGAATCTGGGGTTGGCCAAACGGAGATGGCTTTAACTTTAGTTGGGTCCATGCCCACTCCCTCGGATGAAACGATTAACCTCAGGGACGGAATGACTGTGCATGAAAAGCACACTTCTCCGCCTTGACAAACAGCCGATTCTCTAACAGTCACTGAAGCACCTGCTTGATGGGCTGCACATGGTCCTGGATATTCTGTGAGAAGATCAGAATATCATCAAGATAGACAAACACAAAGTGATCGACCATGTCTCTAAGCACATCATTTACGAGCCCCTGGAAGACGGCGGGGGCAATGACCAATCCGAAAGACATAACCAAATATTCAAAGTCCCCCTTTTGGGTGTTAAAGGCCGTCTTCCACTCGTCCCCCTTCCTAATCCAGACAAGGTGATAAGCGTTGCCTAAGTCCAACTTCGTAAAGACGGACGCTCCCTGCAAGAGTTCGAAGGCTGAGGACATCAACGGCCAATCATAGCGATTCTTCACCTTGATGTAATTCAGCCCCCGATAATCTATACAGGGTCTAAGCAAGCCATCCTCCTCCTCCATGAAGAACAACCACGCCCCTGCCAGCGAAGAGAAAGAGTGAATGAGACCGGCTGCCAGAGAATCATTGATATACCTGTTCATGGCCTCCCTCTCGGGAGCTGGGAGCAAATACAGCCATCCCCAAAGGCTGCGAAGTGCCAGGAAGCAGTTCAATAGGACAGTCGTACAGGCGATAAGGATGAAGTGTCGTGGCACAGAACCGGCTGAACACTGCCCTCAAGTCATGGTATGTCAATGGTACTCCGGATAAGTCCGCCGGTTCATCCTGCAACGAAACATTAGACTGGACAGGGGAAACAGCATAGTTAAGACAGTGCGACAAACAATACGGACTCCAAGCAAGGACAGTGTTGGTTGACCAGTCAATGTGTGGGTTATGCATTACCAACCAAGGATGCCCCAACAATACCGGATCAGATGGAGATTGGATAAGGTAGAAGGACAACTTCTCCGAAAGATTCCCAGAGACGAAGGTGACCGGCTTTGTAGATTGAGTGATGATGGAAAGTGGTGTGCCACTTAGAGTGTGGGTGGTGATGGGTCTTTCAAACTGGACCATAGGAAGTCGCCACTTAGAAGCCAATTTGAAATCCGTAAAGTTCCCTTCAACTCCGGAATCAACCTAGGTGGAAACCACGTGACAGGCAGATCCATACTGCAGCCGGGCCGGGAGAAATATCTGAAGTCCAGGGGTTTTGTCCAAAGGTGTTGCACTCGCCAGTAACCCCTCTCCTACTGAAGAGCAATGTCTTTTACTGAAAAGGAAGTAGAGAGATGATCAGAAGCAGCACAGTAAAAACACAGTCTATTAACGAGACGTCGCTGTTTTTGCCTGCGTGATATTTGAGTTCTAGCAACTTGCACAGGCTCAGTGTCAGGCCCTGATACTGGTGAGTTGGCTGGAGAAGCAGAACGGCTACAACGGATCAGCCGTTGATCGACTCGGACAGCCAAATCCACCAAGTCATCGAAGCATGGAGGCAAATCCAAAGAATAAATCTCATCCAGAATGTCGTCGGAAAGACCATGCAGAAAACGATCCCACATAGCGTGGTCATTCCACTCACAAGAAGTAGCTAGGATGCGAAATTCAATTGCATAATCTGATTCTTGTCGATCTCCTTGAGACAGTCCAGATAAAAGCCTCACCGCCTCCCGACCTTGAGCTGATAGATCAAACACTCGGCAGAGCTCTGTGGTAAAGGCATGATAGGAAGCACAGCAGGGATGTTTATTGTCCCACATTGCAGTGCTCCAATCGCCAGCCCTTCTGGTGAGGAGTGCAATGACACAGGCTACCTTCATCGTATCCGAAGTGAAAGTGGAGGGCTGTAATGTGAAGAACAGGGAACACTGCAAAAGGAATGCGCTGCAGGATTCAGCCTCACCTGAATATGGGGCTGGAGGGGGAATGCAGGCTTCAAAGCGTCCGGGAGCCAGAGGAACTGCCAGAGCCAGTAAGGAAGCTTCCTGAGATGGGCTAGTATCATGAGATAGGCGGAGCTGCTGAACAAAGGAGGTGAGCTCGGCGAGCTGCGAAGCCATCATCTCCAAAGCCCAGTTCGAGGCAGCATGTCCCAGCAAGACTCCCTGCTGAGAGAGGGTGGAGCGAAGAGTGGATTCCTCCACTGGGTCCATACTTGGCTAGGTTGTTCTGTAATGAGCGATAGCGAGAACAAACAGACCCAAGAGCAGAGGAAATGTTCAAAGGATGTATTAAAAAATAAGATCAGTCACTGGGCTGTGGAATGTTGAAGATCCCGGCACCGCCTGCAGCAGAGGGAAGCGATCTCCGATAGCGTGCATGCCGTGGCCATGCGAGGGGCAATCCATGAAGAGTGTGTTCATAGAATGAGTGTGTGTGTTGTGGAAGTCAGGAACAGACTCGTAGAATCCTCTGTTAAAGCTTAGTGAGGTGCAGAACAACACCCAGCTGGGATGGGCGATCTTAGTTCCGACACGTGGGCAGAGATGAGGTATCCTCCTTGGAAGATCAGCTGACACGCAGCAAAACTGGAAGGCACACCCAACACACGGGCAACCAACAGATACATGAGACAGGACCAACTAGACAGAGAGAACGAGGTTAGTACTCAACATCAAACAACAATCTAGCAAGATACTGCGAACACACGTCTAATGAAGAGAGTGAATTAGGGGAGAACAGGTGTCGCTCGGCACACTAATCAGTGGCATGATCAGTGTTCCCCTGGGAACGATCAGTGTTCCCATGGAAATGCCGATCATGCATGCTGGCCGCGCCTGCGAGACATGAGGAAGAGAAAATGACAAAACATACAAAACAAAGCGACAAACTCACCGGAGCCGTGACACTCTCACCTAAAAGTGTATGCTTCATTTTCATTGTAACTGAATGTCTTCAGAATTGAATAAAATATATATAAACTATTTAAAAGTGTAAATTTCTTAAAATAATAAAATTATTATTAGTCAATTTACCTTGAAAATATAAGTAGTTTTATGCAGAGTAAGCCTCTAGATTTCACCTGGTTCTTTTTTGACCCACATACAGTATGCATTTTAGGGGGGTGAAGTTACATACAGTACATGCGTTCCAGGTTAAGTCATCTCTTGAAATATCTCAAGGCAAACAAAACCAACAATTTTCCCTACAAGAGTATTAGAATAACAGATTTTATGCAGGTGGAAAAGCTGATAGCTTGGCCCATAATTCAAAGATGTCCAGGCTTTAAAGCCTTTGATCTTACTTTTTTTATTTGTAAGAATTACCACAGGTTTGACCATGGAAAGGTTAATAAAGTGGACTTCTCCTTCACCTTTTGTAGTTTTAATATGACTCAATAACATTTCTGTCTAATCATACCCGTTACTACAGTTGGTGTAACTACAGAAATGGCTGTATGCAGATGCTAAAATTCTTCTTTTCAAAAAGACAAAAATTTTAGGGACAATTTTGGGGCAGAAGCGGCATATTCTTAGTCATTAATGTCACCTTAAAGCTTACGTGCCAGTGAAACATGGAAATGCTCTGACTAGAATGTCAGTTTAAAGGGTATTGGCAGTTGTTCTAGAGTAATAGCCAATCAGGGTGTCAAAGGCAAGTCTGACATATCCCCTCAATTAGTCAGGACACAGAAAAAGGAAGTTTTTCCAAGTTTTTTTTTTTTTTTTTTTTTAATGTTTCATCAGCAGAATTATCCAAAACACATTACTTTAATACTTTAATTTTGATACTTTAATTCACCAAAGTGGCATTCAACTGATCACAAAGTATAGTCAGATCATTACTGATGTAAAAAACAGCACCATCACTGTTTGAAAAAAAGTCATTTATGATCAAATCTAGACAGGCCCCATTTCCAGCAGCCATCACTCCAACACCTTATCCTTGAGTAATCATGCTAAATTGCTAATTTGGTACTAGAAAATCATTTTCCATTATATCAAACACAGTTGAAAGCTATTTGGTTCCTTAAATGAAGCATTGTCTTTGTTTTTGAGTGCCACAGTATGCAATAGACTGGCATGTCTTAAGGTCAATATTAGGTCAAAAATGGCAAAAAAAAAACAGCTTTCTCTAAAAACTCATCAGTAAATCATTGTTTTGAGGAATGAAGGTTATACAATGCTTGAAATTGCCAAAAAACTGAAGATTCCATACAAAGGTGTACACTACAGTCTTCTAAGGCAAAGGACAACTGGCTCTAACCAGGACAGAAAGAGATGTGGAAGGCCAGATGTACAACTAAACAAGAGCAAAAGTATATCAGAGTCTCTAGTTTGAGAAATAGATGCCTCACGTGTCCTCAGCTGACAGCTTCATTGAATTCTATCCGCTCAACACAAGTTTCATGTACAACAGTAAAGAGAAGACTCAGGGGTGCAGGCCTTATGGGAAGACATGCAAAGAAAAAGCCACTTTTGAAACAGAAAATCAAAAAGAAAAGGTTAGAGTGGGCAAAGAAACACAGACATTGGACAACAGATAATTGGAAAAGAGTGTTATGGATCTTAACCCCATTGAGCTTTTGTGGGATCAGTGGACTGTAAGGTGCGTGAGAAGTGCTCGGCAAGACAGCCACATCTATGGCAAGTGCTACAGGAAGTGTGGGGTGAAAAGTCACCTGAGTATCTGGACAAACTGACAGCTAGAATGCCAAGGATCTGCAAAGCTGTCATTGCTGCACATGGAGGATTTTTGATGAACATTTTTTTCAAATTTTAAGTAATTTTCATGTTATTAATGTCCTAACTATACATTGTGATCAGTTGAATGCCACCTTGTTGAATAAAAGTACCAATTTCCTGCCATAAGAGCAAAATCTGTACTTTATTCCAAACCTTTGTCAGTATATATGTATATATATATAATATACATACACTCACCGGCCACTTTATTAGGTACACCTGTACATTTTATTCATGCGATAATCTAATCAGCCATCATGTGGCAGCAGTGTAATGTATAAAATCATGCAGATATGGGTCAACCATCAGAATGGGGAAAAAATGTGATCTTAGTGATTTTGACCATGGCATGATTGTTGATGCCAGATGGGCTGGTTTGAGTATTTCTGTAACTGCTGTTCTCCTGGGATTTTCACAAGCAACAGTCTCTAGAGTGTAAAGAGAATGGTGCAAAAAACAAAAAAACAACCAGTGAGTGCAGTTTTGTGGACAGAAAATGCCTTTGTTGATGAGAGAGGTCAACGGAGAATGGCCAAACTGGTTCGAGCTGACAGGAAGGCTATGGTAACTGAGATAACCCCTTTGTACAATTTAAGTGAGCAGAATAGCATCTCAGAATGCACAACATGTCGAACCTTGAGGCGGATTGGCTACAACAGCAGAAGACCACATCGGGTTCCGTTTCTGTCAGCCAAGAACAGAAAATTGAGGCTGAAGTGGGCCTACCATCTGCATGTCGCAACAGAAATCCAGATTCGTCAGACCAGACAATGTTTTTCCAATGATCTACTGTCCAGTTTTGGTGAGCCTGTGCCCACTGCAGCCTCAGTTTCCTGTTCTTAGCTGACAGTAGTGGTACCCGGAGGGGTCTTCTGCTGCTGTAGCCCATCCGCCTCAATGTTCGACGTGTTGTATGTTCAGAAATGCTTTTCTGCATAGAACTGTAACATCTGTTCATGACTTAAAATTAAGAAGATGTATTTTAGATTCTGCACTAATCAGGTCACTAATCAAATGTAAGCACATTAGTGACATTGACCATGTTAACTCAACAAAAGGTAATATTTCTTTTGTTGTTGTTTTTCCATTGAAGCAGACAAGAAGCTCTTTGGAAATTTCTTAAATCATGCTGGATTACATGGATCATAAGGTTTTGCAAAAACTTGTGTAGTCCTTGCCAACTCAAGTGCATGCTGTCATTTAAAGAAAAGGGAGACTAAATACTAAGACATTTATGTACATTCTTTTAATTCAACTTTTCAATCAAATTGTTATGCTGATAACATTAGAAAGCCTAATATCTTCAGCCTGCTTTTACATTTAATACAACACCATTCTTACGATTTTATTTTTTAACTTGAAAGTACGAAACTCTGAAGTATTATGCCTTTGGTTGTCTTCATTGTTAAACATGCATTGCCTGAGGTCATGTAATGTGTTATGTGTATCCTACAGTAAATACTTTGTGATTTGGAGGTTGCAGTGATCCCGACTTGCCCCTGAAGAGCTCTACATGTGTCACATGCTCTCTGTCCTTACAGAAGGATGGGCCGTAGACAATGCTAAAGTAGTTTCACCTTCCACCTCTGCTTCCTTCTTTTCTCTTCTGTCTTCAAACCAGCATCTGGCTGCCAGAGCATCAGCAAGTGAATTACTCTCAATATACTTTTTGTTAGCGGACACATTGTTGTGAGCTGTTAGGCTGCTGGCCTGCCCTGTGAAGTCTATTGTGCTTGAAAGGCGTGTTATGATCTAAAGACTTAATGGAGAAGAGGCACTTGAGAGGGGGAGGAATGTTTATTTGGGTGACAGACAATGAAACTGATGCAGATAGGTGGTGCAGAGAAACACATTTTTTGGGGGGTGGGGGGCTTTACAGCTCTCAGAGTTTATTGGAGCAGAAAGCTGTCATTCTTTTAGGCAATGATAGGTCTCTATTTAGCCCCAGCTCATGGCCAGGAATACATGTGTATTAAGTGACCACACCTGTCTCACTTCGCCTGTCCTGCATTTCAGGGATCTGTTTATTTGAATGGACTGAATGCATACAGTGTATATTGTCTTCTATTTGGGGGTGTCTGCATGTTGCCAGCCATTAACCTGTGTGATGTGAATATTAAAGTGGCTCTTTAATTGTTATTTATAATATTTACAAAGTTTAATTTTTAAATAGATTTACACAAATCAGCTGGTTCCGAAAGTCTGAAACAGACCACTTGTGAAAATGCTTCCATTTTGCATCCTTGTCTAATTTAATACAAACATTTTCATGGCAAATTATATTATCAGCATAACAATTTGAGTGAAAAGTTTCATTTCTTGGTATTTGAAATGTCCCACTTTTGCTTTACTGACAGCATGCACTGGAGATGGCATAGAGTCCACAAGTTTGTGCAAAACCTGATGATTAAAGTTAATCCAGCATGATTTGAGAATTTTCCAAGGAGCATCTTGTGCGCTTCAATGAAAACAGGAAAATCTGACCATTTGTACAAAGGAGTTAACATGATCAATGTCTCAAATTTGCTTTCATTTTATTAATGTACTAGAACTTTTCATCTAAAATATTTATACTGAATTTGAATTATAAACGTTTTCTCTTTTTGTCTTTTTTTTCTTTCAAAATCATAAAATCTTCTGTTTATTAATAGATTTAAATGGGGGAAAAATGTGGTCTCAGACTTTTAAACCTCACTGTATTTAGAAACTTTCCAGTTTATTGCAGCAGTTGCTAAAATTCCTCTTTTCAAAAAGACAGCTGATTTTAGGGACAATTTTGGGGCAGAAGCGGCATATTCTTAGTCATTAATGTCACCTTAAAGCTTATGTGCCAGCGAAACATGGAAATGCATAACTCTGTTTGCATAGAATGTCAGTTTCTGGATTGCAAAAAGGGTATTGGCAGTTGTTCTAGGGTAAAAGCCAATCAGGGTGTCAAAGGCAAGTCTGACATATCCCCTCAATTAGTCAGGACACAGAAAAAGTAAGGGCCCATACCACTTTAAATGGGGTCCCCTTTCATGGAATTGCATGCTTGGAAGGGCTACAGTGGAGTCCACCATTGAACCTTTAGTGAAGTTCATAGAAGTAAGGCAGAGGATTCCACTCCCAAGAGTGACTTCTTGGCTCTGTGTGGATGGTAAAACCACACAATTTGTACACTGGGCTTGGGCAAGGTAAACAACAGAATGAGAGTATCTTGGCTGTGCTGCCCTTGTAGAAATATCAGCCACAGCACTCCAGATGGGCCCACATAATCTAGTGGCACAAGTCTGTGAGTATATTTTTAGCTTGACCAGGGAAAGGCCCCATTCTATAGTTATATGCTGGGAGATGTTGTCGTTTTAGGTGTTTTATTGTAGCTGTCAATGTGGTATTACTGATCATTAATGAAAACTACAAAGGAAACTAAATTTAAAAAAATGTCATTAACTGAAATAAAAACGAACCTGGATTAACACTGATGCTAAACTAAAATAATTTATAACTCCAAAACGAATTACATTTTATTTAGTTTAAAAAAAAAAAAATTTAATGACCTTGAAGTAATTTTGGTATTTTCTAAACATGAAAATTCCACTGGACAGCAAAAACACTAGACGGCCCTGCGAAATTTAATGTTGTTGAACATTTTTAAATGAAATCAGTTAAAGCATTAGCTTTGGCAGTCATGAAATACTAAAAAATAATAATAATAATAATAATAATAATAAAAACAAAACACTCAAATAAACTAAACTGAAACTAGAAAACAGAGATTGAGTGACAACAAGGGTCAGAACTTAACTTTTTTTATTAAGGGGCAATAATTGCCCCTTAATATTACCTCTAACCCTAAAAATTCAATCAACGTCAACTCATATTTTATGGCAGAATATGTATGTAGGACTATAAAAATAGGATCTATATCAGATGTTACAAATAAAAAAACAGAAGAATTCATTGCAAGGGCACTTTTTTACCCACATTTTGAAACTCTGGGGCATTTTTATTATTTTTGGTAGCATTTTTGCCCTGAGCTCCCCTTAATTTCTGAATCTTTGGACAACTAATGAAAACTAAACTAAATTGGAATTACAAATTGGAAATAGGAATGTAATTAAACATTCAAAACTATATCAACCCTGTTTCATTGAACTTTTATTTCCTTTTGTTGGTGCTTGGAAGAACTGAACAACTCTCAGATCAGTATGATTTACATATTTATTAACTTCCATTAAAGTTAGGGTATCATCATGTGCACAGCACATACATCACAATATTTAACAGGACCTGTATAAAACTACAGACAATATTTGGTAAATGTCAACAGGATTCAGAGCACACTACTACAGAACTCAAACATCAGCCCAACTGCTATAGAGCCCTGCAATGGATGCAAATACAACTGGCAGTTAATGGATGATAAGACTTATGGGAATTTGACAGAGAAATGGTTTATAGTTTATTTCAATACACTGCATTCATCCCAGCTCCAAAAATGTCAATTTTTTCACTGTTTTGGAACATTGTTGTTTTGAAGTGGCAGTTTATTAGCGACGGATGATGAATTTCTGTTTTCTCTAATCTCGTTACCCTCAGGCTACTAGGTCATGCCTGTTGATATAGCTTCTTTTTTTTTTTTTTTTGTTAAACAAATCAAGTCCAGTGATTTGTCTCTACATTGTGATGAGGGTCAAAGGAACTATTTGCCTTCAGTGCCCATCCGGACTATTGTAAACAACATCCACACTGATGCAAAACATGTCCAATTGGAAAGAGGTTTGACACGGCTGTGAAAAAGGGAGAAATACAGAGAAACCCTTCTTCAGCTTTAGTTTAGGTAGCTCAGAGTCATCACCTGAAACTAATTGATCAGCGCATCCACGCAGGGCACACCAATTAACAAATGGCAAATCTGGACATGTAACAACTCAAACAAGGTTTTGAGATTGCATTCAATAAAATAAAAAATACAATTTTGAAGAATGGGTTTATGCAATTGATGACAAATTTATCTTTTAAAATTGACCCATCTTAAGATGTTCTAAAGAAGTTTTCTCCACTCTCCATCCATTTTTAGTCCAGTTTGACACTCATTGCAACTAATACGGAAAGACTTAACAAAGGTACATTTTCATATTCTCTCAATTACCTGTAGGCCTCTATAGCCACAGTGATGACAATAAGGAATGCTTTACTTAAAATAACATCTCGCAAATATATGTTTCAAATGTTTAAGGTGGAAAGCTTATTTTTCCCTGCATGAATGTATATCGAAATATTTACTTTGCCAGCATGCAATGCCATGTTTAAAAGCAGCTTCCCAGTTTTGCACCGTATTATATTTACAAAATCTATAAAGAAAAAATATAGGGTTACTGGTTGAGCATATAGTATAGTCTAACAGCTGTTTGCAAATATTTCCAACATGATTATACTTTCTAAAAGTAAATCACAGGGTAAAGATAGCTCAAACGTGACAAGGCGCAACTAGGACGCTATGGTCGCCTGAACTTCACAGAGTGGTAGTAGCCGCCCTCAGAAGACTTAGAACTAAACATTCAGCTGATTTTCAATCAGTTGGAAACTGCATGAGGTAGTAAAAGACTGAATAAGCCTCCATATGCCTCCTCTTAACTTACTTTGAAAGTTGTGACATTGTTTTTACAATAAACTCTAAGGTTACTAACACACCACAACATTTTTGTTTACATGTTTACCCTCTTAGAAGAATACTGATCTTTTGGTACCCCCTCCCCCCAGACACCTAGTTCCGGTTCCGGCCCTATGCCACATAGAAGACTGAATTGAACTTGGCATTGAAAAGCATGTATTTTTAAAAGGGGATCAGGGTACAGTATCTGCATTGCAATGCACACCGATGCCTTTGAATTTTTAAATTCTTCCAATGTATGTTAAAGACGTTACCTCTCTCTACCCGGAGCCTTAGAGATGTGACAAAGATTGACTGCGGATAAGTTGAAAGTTCAACCCCCCGGCAGAGCTAAAAACAGATTTGAAGGGGTAGAACTTCAGTAAGCTAGAGTAAGCCGACACTGCTTCAGTTAGGTCCAAGCTCCGCACAAAGGAGCTCAGACACTGGACAATTGCTCCAGTGTTAATACTATGGGGGTTGATACACCTTAACGAGTCGGAAGCTTGACCTAAGACTTTCAGATATGCTTTCCAACGAAGGACAAATACCACCTCTCCAAAACGGTCATTTTAGAACAACAACAAAAAACAGTGCAAAAACATAGTGTGTACATTGAAGGAATTTCACTTGTAGATGAACACGTATAGTAGCAGCAACGAGGATAAATTAACAAATAAATTAATTGTTTTCTCTTCCACGTGATGATGCAATATAAAATCAACAGTTATAAATAGTCTAATATTTATACACATGACACGATACACTCAACCTCATATGTAGGTAACTTCTGTAGAAAGTGCATCGTCCGGAGTTTCCCCGCATTCCGACATTTGCGCCCCCTTCAAATGAGCTCAGATTCTAGGCAAGAAATGTGTCACCGTCATGGCTGTTGATACTCGATTTCCTTTTTTTGTTTTGCCAGTCTTGCTCAGTCCAATGTACATCCCAGGATGCGCCACCGATTCGTACGCATTGTAGTTGTTTGCGAGGAGCTTTTCTCTGAATTTGCACTCACTTGTGTACTGCACCTAAAATGTGGGAAATAACAATTATTAGTATTTTATTCGACATTTTGAGACTGCCTTATAATTGTAGTGATTCGTTTATAGGCTGTCGCTGTTCCTGTGCAGCACAATATCTGTGAAGAGGTAGCCTAGGTAGAGTTTGTTTGTTTTATTTTTTGTTTTTTTTGTGGAACACACAGAATCAACTTTTGCCATATGCATTATCTAATCAATGGCAAATAAAAAGAGACAGTCTCGGTTTGTTCTTAAAATTGCTTTGAGAAAATCGAGTAATTAAATCCTTGACTTTGACAATGCTAAATTTATAGGGTAAATACAGGTAAAGTGAGACACTCGAGCTTAATCATCTTTCTTTATAAATCAAGATCATTCATACTAATCTAGTATGGAATGACATTGATGTAGCCATTTGGATCATATTTATAAAAATGCAAGTGGCAAAGTGTTCAACTTTACCTGCATGTATACTGTATCTATATCACCAAATATATGCCTAGTGCTATTTTTGCTTAGATGCATTTTTATTTTTTTGAGGCCTGGGCTAGCCTGAGCATGAAGGAATCGAAAAGGGCTGCAGCATACAGTTTGGGTGGTCCTCTTTGGCCAGTTCATCTTTACTCTGAGAAGGACAGTAGGTGCATGTGTTGGCTGGCAATGCTAAGAATGGAATGCGTAGTCTGAATGATCTACTGCGCTACCGTTCCTGGGTTTGTCCGGCCCACAATGAAAACACCACTAAGCACTGGAAACACGCCATAACTGAGTACAACAATGTAACGCTGTCGGAGACTGCGAGGTGGGGAGGTTGGGGGTTTGGGTAACTCAAGTACAGGGTGATATGTCATCGAGCTCTGATAAGAACATTCACGGGCGGAAAGCTGTCGTAAATCATTTCATACACTTACAGATCCGTAAAGCTTCCCCTTGCTGTTCATGGCCACGAATAGACCGCTCCGGACGCCAAACAGTGTCACAACTCCCCTCTCCACCGGAGATATCTCGAGAAGACCTGAAACACACAACAAAGAAAACAAATGACCTTGTTTGGCTTACATCTTTAGCCCTGTCTGGCAACTCCCAATGATGAGTGCCTTTCTAAAAATTGGAAGTGTTTACGTTTAGGTAGCCACAGCATCTTTTTAGAAGGAAATGACACTTTCCGCCTCTTCAGATTTCCCGAAGTGCATCTGTTCTTTCTCTGAAACACCAATATGTAGGCTATCATATAGGCACTTCTACTTTTTTTTGTATAAATAAAAATAAAAGCATCCTTTTGTCATCGAAAGTGTCATGCATAGCCTATATGTTTTTTCGGTTTTCCCTCAGCAAACAACTTTTGAAGATCCTCGAAATATTGCCTTGACCACTTCATAACAAGGCTATTAGCCTGTATTTACACTCTGATGTAAGGTATGTAATGTATCCCAGCTCAGTCTTATTTAATAACAGAAATAGCGCAAACCATTTGTTTAACTTTGGAGACGCACATAAAAGCGCGTCATTGAAAATAGACGTTCCAAACTGCATTGCAAATGCATTTGTGCCTTTATTGAAAACACACGACCAAGGGGTTAATCCGCCGTAAAGGATGAGTTTATCTCGCTCCTAACTTTAGGCTTTGGGATTCTGGCCCTGTTCCGACTCTGCTTTGGTTACAGAGACCTGTTGCGTGCGTAATGCAGGATGCCAGATGCTGGGGCGCACTAGGCTGCCACACCTGACTTGATTCGAGAAATGTAAATTAAAAGTCTACAGCAGGGGTTTGTTGTTGTTTTCCATTTAAAACAGCACGATGTAAAATGTATTTATTGTCAAAGTTATTTATTATCCCTATATCTCAATTGAACAAAATTACCACTGGAAAGCGTACATTTTATTTAGCGATAAAGTTTTGTCCCATGACTTTTTCGTAATTCTGTAGGCTAATTCGCATTTCAGTTGGGTGCCAATTTTAAACATCACTTAAAGTGCGTTACATGTTTAACTATCCAACAACCAGTTCAACATGCATACATTTAAATAACCAATAAAACTCACTGTAGCGGTTTTCGTTGTGCACGCCGGTTATACGACCGTCCGGTAATACTTGGAGATGAAACCCAATGCCAACATTGCAGTAGAGACGTCGCAGTCTTTTAATGCCCGTAAGATAATCGCTGTCCCGGCTGATATCTCTCTTTTCCCCGGGGATTCGAGCTAAAGAGCGAGAGTAGAGTGTCTCCCAGCGTCGCTCCACGGGGCCGCTCTGTCTGCCGGGCAGCGGAGCGCAGCGCACTGAGCTTGTCACAAGTCCCAAGACCAGTATTGGTAAGAGGGCCGATTGAACACTCATCCTTCTGACCAGCATGGACACAGGTGAGTGTCTGAAGAAGTTGAAGACTCTAAAAATGTCGTCTTTCTTTGTGTTGGCAGCCAAAAAAGACGCACAAATGCCAAAAAAGCTTACTCACGGACAGAGCTAAGGTCAACCCAAGTGAGCGGCATGAAGTCGCGCTCTGTGGGTTTCCTCTCTAGAGACTACACTTCAAGCTGTTTTGCTTTCACACAAAAGTTGGAAAAAATTAAACAAATAAATGTTGACCGTGAATGTGCTAGCCCAGCTCAGCCATGCCACTTTTCCCTGGCCGACGATATTTATATCTGCAGCGAAATTACATCACACACTACCTAGTGCATGACGGAGCAGCCTTCTGCGCCACTCTGAACACACTGATTCCTTATAATGTGCGCACGTATATGCCGTGGGCAGTGAGACTACAGCTCACGTGTGCGCGCGCGCGCGCGCCTGTGAGAGAGACAAACGTCATTACTGCTCCCTTACAACAATAAAACAACTTTCGCGTTGTAAAAGCATTGCCAGTGGGAATAATGCCTTTATCACTTTCAGATCAGCACAAATGCTTAGAAATAGCCCCGGCTTTTCTTTGTGCAAAGCTTCCTTCATAATCGGACAGAAATAAAATAATTTATGTATGGGAGGATGTAAATTCGGAAATCACAAAGTGGACAGGCTGCAGTGTCAGACAGGAGACAGTTCTGTAAATGAACAATAACAGGAAAACAACAAATTCAACGAATTGCAAATACTACTGATTTAAGAGGAAAAGTGATAACATAGAAAAAGTGTCCATGCCTTTCGGAAAAAAAGAACACCGTGACAAAACAGAATAGGAAAAAAACAAACAAACAAACAAACAAACATAAATTGTGTTACAGAATGTTGGTTTGCAGAATTACACAGTGTGCGTCGCCTCACTCTGCAACTGGATTGCTTAAAGAATCCCACTGTCATCGTTTGAGGACTGCGAGATAATGCAGCCTGACAATTCAGTAGCTGACTTTCTTACGAGTGTTCAGTATAGTCAATGTCGTGCGTCATAGCATTGTGGGGGAGAAAAATGTAAACCGCTGGAAACATCACACTGTGAGTCAAGCTTTCTCCGCGGCCCCCGGGTAATGCGCGCTCCCTGCTGCTTGTGTAGAGGATGCGACGTAAACGGAAAGACAATGGGGGATGGGTGAGAATACTTATCAACATAAAAGTAAGGCACCTTCTTTCCCTCCTTGAAACCTCACAGGATTGTAATTTGCGCAACTGTTGAAGGGACGTTTCGTAAGGAAAGTGCACCTCTCACAACACAGGCAGTTTAGCTGTTGAATGAATATCTTAAGTGAAACTTGTCTTGAGGGCGTATTTACCATATTGTAGCAAATTGCACTGAGGCTTTAAATACACATCTCTTCATAAAGGGCACTGTTATTCTTGTATTATTGTTTATAGCCTACTCAATTAGTCACTTTTTCAAAGGTGAGAGTATACCTATATGCCCCCAAGCATTTTTCTGTATAGTGAATTTGTATTTAAGGGAATAGTTCAATAAAAAAGGAAAATTTCTCTCATCATTTACTCACCCTCATACCATTCCAGATATGTATGACTTCCTTTTTTCTGCAGAACACAAATTAAGATTTGTAGAAGACTGTTTCAGCTCTGTAGGTCCATACAATGCAAGTAAATGGTGGCCAGGACTTTGAAGCTCCAAAAATACAGAAAGATAGCATAAAAGTAATCCATACGACTCCAGTGGTTAAACCAATGTCTTTTGAAGCGATATAATAGGTGGGGGTGAGAAACAGATCCAAATTTAAGTCTTGTTTTTACTGTAAATCTACACTTTCACTTCCACATTGTGGTGTGTTAGTGACTTTCACTTTCACATTTAGCCATCCACTGGTTGGGGTTGGTCAAAAGTGGAGATTTATAGTAAAAATGATTTAAATATTGATCTGTTTCTCACCCTCACCAATCATATCGCTTTTGAAGAGATGTATTTAACCTCTGGAGTCATATTTATTACTTTTATGCTGCCTTTTTGGACTTTCTGAGTTTTGGTCACCATTCACTTACATTGTAAGAAGAACCTACAGAGCTGACTTTTTCTTCTAAAAATCTTGGTTTGTATTCTACAGAAGAAAGAAAGTCATTCACCTCTGATGGCATGAGGGTAAAAATGAGAGAATTTCCATTTTTGGGTGGACTAATCCTTTAAGGATAGGCCTACATGTATTTACAAATGATAAAGAATAAATGAAAATCAACAATATTAGCAACTGTCATACAAAAGTAGTTCAAACAGCCGCAGTGATGCACTTTATGAGTGAAAAATGATCCAAAAGTCCCAATTTAACTTAATTAAATTATGTTTTGATATTGATGACTTCTGTGTCTTCATTTTGGCTTAAATAAAATTCAAAACATTTCTTCGCCTTAACTTGTTTAGCTCTTGTTTGTACCTTCCCTTGTTTCACATGGCGACGTTTCTCACATTCATTTTCGGTTAATTCTCAGACCTAATTATATCACACTCTCTTCAATTCAAAATTTTGATCCTGTTGTTACCCAAATTCCTCAACCTGTTGCTATAGCGACCTCTCATCCAAGCTCTGACAGTTCACTAAATGTTGCTTGCTGATAGGGGTCTTCTGCACATACTCCAATCAGCCACAACATTAATACCACCTGCCTTATATTGTGTTGATGAAACATTAAATATAATGACACTGAGTCATTATATTTAGACTCACATTTGCATTAAGGAATAGGAAACTAAGGAGTCTACTTATGTATACGGGACCAGTTGTTCACTTGGAATATTAAACATGACAGTGTTTATCTAGCCATTGTGACCACTACTTTTTCATGTTTCAATCTCTTTTGAAGAAAAATCTTTGACATTTGGAAGTGTAGAAATAATTGTACAGAGCGGTTATTTGAGTTACCGTAGACTTTGTCAGTTGAACCAGTCTGGCCATTCTCTGTTGACCTCTCTCATCAACAAAGCGTTTCCATCCACATAACTGCTGCTCATGGGGTGTTTTTTGTTTTTGGCATCATTCGGAGTGAATTCTAGAGACTGTTGTGCATGAAAATCCCAGGAGATCAGCAGTTACAGAAATACTCAAACCAGCCCATCTGGCACCAACAATCATCCATGCAATTATCTATTCAGCCAATCGTGTGGCAGCAGTGCAGTGCATAAAAGCCTGCAGATATGGGTCAGGAGTTTCAGTTAATGTTCACATCAACCATCAGAATGTGGAAAAAAAATGTGATCTCTGTGATTTTGACCGTGGCATGATTGTTGGTGCCAGATGGGCTGGTTTGAGTATTTCTGTAACTGCTGATCTCCTGGGATTTTCACACACAACAGTCTTTGGAATTTACTCCGAATGGTGCCAAAAACAAAAAAACATCCAGTGAGCAGCAGTTCTGTGGACAGAAACACCTTGTTGATGTGAGAGGTCAACAGAGAATGGCCAGACTGGTTTGAACTGACAAAGACTACGGTAACTCAGATAACCGCTCTGTACAATTGTGGTGAGAAGAATATCATCTCAGAATGCTCTTCTAAGATGCGGGTTGATGTTGTTTTGGTGGCAGGAGGGGGACCTACACAATAATAGGCAGGTGGTTTTAATGTTGTGGCTGATCGGTGTAGGCCTATAGGCCATTTGCATTTGTCAGGCGGTTCATTTGATCTAAGAGTGTCAATACAGGCATATTTGGACACTCAAATAAAAGAGGCGCAGTTGCCATAGCTGAACTGTCATGTGAAAATGTAATCCTGAGGTGATATTTAGACATTTAGAACCACGCACGCACTGTGCATGTCTTTTACACGTAATTGCAATAGTTATATGGTTTAGTGGAATAGATCAAACAATCAAGGCTTTATATGAAACACAATGTGTATTTTAATACATTTACATTACATTTACATTTATGCATTTGGCAGACGCTTTTATCCAAAGCGACTTACAGTGCCCTTATTTAAGGGACAGTCCCCCTGGAGCAACCTGGAGTTAAGTGCCTTGCTCAAGGACACAATGGTGGTGGCTGTGGGGATTGAACCAACAACCTTCTACTGATCAATTCAGTGCTTTAGTCCACTACGCCACCACCACTCCAGTACAGGTTCATTTAACATATATCAGTGTTCATTTACTGTATAAATCACGCCTTTGCAAAACCAAAATAGCAAGAGTGGAAGTCATAGCACTAGTAGCTTAACTAACACCATTACACATTTTAATGACAGTCCGATGTCTTCATTGTGAACTAATCTAAAGCGTGAGCGCTGTGAACGCAAGCAGAGGAATGAACTGAATTTTATAATAACGGGGCGCTCAGCCGCTCTCCATGGTGCTGCAGTGGCGCTCAACCGCTCCAGTTCCATCTCTTTTGGAAATGGGACTGTGGTGAACTAAAGCTTTCTTTACTTTTCTTCATTTTTTTTTCTTTTATTTCCTTTTGTTTTTTGTTTTTTTGTTTTTTTAAAGGACAGATATACAGGGACAGCAACTATACAATAAACGCCACAATGACGCCAGAAATGTTCTATTTTTAATCAAAGGATTGAATTACTAAGTTTAAGTCTTCATTTTTTGTACGTTTAATTTTTTTAAATAATATCTTAAATAAATTGACATGAAATACGTAATTACCGCCCTTGAGCACTTGACTTGTTCAATTCTTAATGCTTAATTTTTTTCTTAATGCACAAGATTACTTTCAGTGCTAGAACGATTGCTCTCCGCTCACACTACTAGATTTAAGTTCAAACTACTTTTATAATTTGCTGAGCAGATGTTTTTAAAGCCCGCTTTAAACCCAAAGCCCGGTGTGCCGCCGAAGAGCGAATCTCTGGTACCTATATTATCTCTTTTTGTCTTGCACCTCAAAGAGACATTGCTATCAAACACCCGCTCTTCAATCCCAAGATTGATTGCGAAGACGAGTTGCTCTTACAACCCTATGATAGCCTAATGTCCTGTCGATTTCACAGCAACTGGTCAGGAGTCAGTGCTTCCCTCTATAGGGCGATTTTGGAAATTACAGTGAAACATTTGGAATGCCAAATAATGCCACTGCAATTGAGACTTCATCGTAGAGTGCATTACCTTACTCAGCGTTGACTAATTAAAATCGGAACCCTTATGCGCTCACGAGATGAATACAAGGCAACAAATTTCACCGGATAAATTGAGTGACAAATAAGATGTAATCTAGCCTTCAAAAACATTATTTGTGATAGCCTAATGCAATGCCACAAAGCACTGCTGTCTAAAATCAAAACTCTAAAATGTTTTAAAGCTTAACACAACAGTTTCCCATTCATCCATCACATTAATGGGCTTAACGTATCACTTAATAAAATAGTAAAGCTGGAAGCAATTTCATTAAGATGGTGTGGTGCTAATGCAGAGGTCAGCAACTCATAGAAGTCTAAAAAGATGGCCAGTAGGAGGCCTGCATGTACGAACAAAGCCCCCTCAGGCTTCGCTGGGTCAATACTTGAGGAATTCCTGACGATACCAATTAGATGGGCACGAGGAGCAGCCCTTTGAGGCCCTCGGACCAAAGAAGAATGAGGCTGAATCGCAGTGATTTTAATTGGAGCAGTTTTTTGTTTTTTGTTTTTTTTTTCACCAGCGCAGGACTTTCTGAGAAACCACTCCTTGAGTAATGTAATCAATAGGGTTGTAATCCATTTAATTTGTTTTCGGAATTCATATTTGCGTTTTACATTGTATTGTTCCTTTTTTTTCCCCTTATATTTTGTGCTGCGTGCATGCAAACGGTCTTTATTGCAATTAAATGCGCAAATTATTATCTTTAGATGAACTCTGCTGGCCTTGAATAGTTCTAGCAGCTATACGTTAATGAGCGCCCCTTGACATGGCGGCAGACGCGTCATTGTTGAATTGCAGGTCATCAGAAGTCGCTCGATCGGGACGCTGAACCTTAACCCCTGGGTCTCTGTTTACTTGTTATATGCCACTGAACTAATAGGGGCGTCGTGTGCCTGAATAGGTACTTAAAACTAGGAACCAAAGAGCATGCACACATTTTCTTTTATGGGATAGACAACCAGAGCTCCATAACCTCAGTGCATTAAATATTTTTCTACATTTGTACATTCTGTACAAGGCAAAATATAATGCAATGCATAATGAATGCAGAATATAACGCATATAGGCCTATACTCTTCTGTTGCCCATATAGATTATATCTGAGCAGGTGCATTTGTTATTTGTAAAAAATGAACACAAAGCTACTTAAAATATTTATTTTCCTCGCTCAAATGATGTTAGGAAAGGAAGCAGTCTTCTACTTACCCCGGTTGATATGAGCGATTATAAAATATATTAATATTTGATTTCTCTGAAATATCTGATCACGCCCCCCATGCACTGTATTTATGTAGACCTACTGTGTATGCGAACAGATATCCACAGGGCTGTAACCACCATAGACACTGAGGGGGACATGTCCCCCCCCCCCCCCCCCAATATTCATAAAATATTGGGTCTACTGATATGGGGTTTTTCCATGGTTGATTATTAAATTATTACAGTTGGTACCCCCCAATCCTGAATACGTGGTTACATCCTTGGTTATCAGACAGGATGTGAACAAAAAGGTTTATTCAAAATGTGACATTTATCTAGAGTCCTGCATTCCTGTTGAGTAATATTAGAGTTCGGCTTTCATAAACTACACAACATGTTACACTTTCTAAGACACTTTTTTTCATCGGGGGATTGCCTTGTTTCTCAGATCTCAGGCTCTAGCCGTTTAGAAAAAGGAAGAAGAATGTCTCAAGCGACACGGCTTCCCAGGTTCCCCCAGAGATACTCCATTGTGACCGCCAGGAAGCTCTCAAACCTGCGAAGTATAGAATGACATGTCTTTTTTTTTTTTTCTTTTTTTTTTTTGCTATACAATTCAAAGGCATAGATCTCTGTTATAGTTGTAAGAAGTCACTCTTTGAGAAGCTAAAACACAGATTTAATTGGTTTTTTTTAATGAAAAATATTAGCACTTTATGAGACTAGGGATTTTTAGAAATTAGTCCTTGCTTGCTTTCTTCAATTATTATTTTAAATGCACTTTTCCTAGATGATGTCACTTGAGGCAGTTTAGGAGAAAGAGGGGGATGGTCCCAAGAGACAGTCCCTTTTTGCTGGACTTCAATACCTATGCGATCACTTTCACAGTTGGGCTGAATATATCTGCAACCTGGAACAGGATGCCTCATTCACCAACATTAATTAAACTCTGTATAATATGTATTTATATAACATCATGCTGCTGAATAAAGAGTAATGCACACTAGAACTTAGCATTTAAGTAGGCTAAACTAATAAATTAAGCCATTAATCATTTACAGTAACATTTGTCTGCATCTTGCACAGGAAACTAGGCCAAATAAAGTCCAAGAAATGGCAAAAACAGAGTTGTTTATGCTTAACAGTAAGACAAAAATATATATATTTCTTATAATTTATTGGTGACATTCCTCCAGATTTTTAGCTTTCAGTGTTGAACAATGCATAATGCATTACTCTGCTTACAGTGCTCCATACATATGACATTTATCAAAACAATGTCTCAGAGTTGATGTCATTATATTTAGACTCACATTTGCATTAAGGAATAGGAAACTAAGGAGTCTATTATGTATACAGGACCAGTTGTTCACTTGGAATATTAAACATGACAGTGTTTATCTAGCCATTGTGACCACTACTTTTTCATGTTTCAATCTCTTTTGAAGAAAAATCTTTGATATTTGGAAGTGTAGAAACTATGTCATCAATAACTTAAAAACATGTGAACAAAATAAATATGTATTACATTAGTAATAAAGTACTCCTGATTGCAGTTTACGAACAGTAGCCTATCACATGTAAATTAAAAAAGCATCTGTTTTATGAGTATGTTTCTTTGTTTTCTATTTTATACTTCAGTAATGAAAAAGTGCTTGTCTGAACACCACCTATGAAAGCCGTAGTCCAATAACATAACACGTCATCGGCAATGTCAAGCACTTGTACAACATCCTAATTCATGATTACAAACATTTACTTTTATGTTATTTTGCTCAAATAAAAAAGTAAATGACTGTACAACTATATACACAGTAATTACATGTCTTGTAAAAGACTTCGAAAAGAGCCTGACATGGTGCATGTCATAAAAAGCAGAAGACAAAACTTTCAGTAGTGTTAATTTTGGTCACAAAAACGTATTTGGACTGTCTATCTCAGATGCTAGCGTTTAAAAGTGAGAAAAAAAAAAAAAGATATTTCTCTTCATGGAAGCCCGTCTTGCCAGAAATCGTCGCATAATTCCCCAAATGGTTTTCTTGCAAACAGTTCTCTCCCAAGGTGTTACGTGACTCTTTTGGTCTGACTCTCATTTCTGATTCTTGCTGTGGCTTTGGATCTCTTCTCCATCTGTCTGAAGAGAGTCTTAAATGTCAGCCCTTCTGTGGCCCTTGGAGCCCCTGTGTCGCCGTCTCCTGCGCTCTGCTCGACCCACAGGGACTTTGTGAGCACCTGTCTGATGTCGCTGGCTCTCTCTGAGCTTGCGTACCATCTCATGGTCCTTGTTGCCCAGAACACGGGGCAGAAAGAGGGAAGCTTTGTCTGTGCTCCGTGTCTTAAAGCCCCTCCTGGGCCGACCCTTTCCATTAATGGACACGTACCACTGCCTCTTAGAACTGGCACGACGCTTGCCACCTCCTGCGCCGGACCCTGCTGGGGGTGGCTGGGTTGTTGCATGGTGCCTCGATGCATAAGTGTTATAGCCTAGCTCATGAATGCGCTCCAGAAACTCACACTCTCTGTTGAAGACTTCCTGAAAGAGTACAAATGTGGTGTTAGAATTTGTGATCATTTTTATGTTATTCTTACCAAAAGAACTGAAACGTAAACTCAATCTTTTAACCATTTTTATGTCATTTCCAAATGAATAGGTAAGCTATTATTTATAATTATCTTTTTATCTACCATAAGGCTATGTTAGGCCTGTGACAAGGTGATTCATTTCACCCACAATTTTGAATAAATAAATAAATGATTTTGATGTTTATTTATTTGTGTATTTAATTATTTGCAGAATGGATGTTTAACTCTGCACATTGACTGCACACTCACAGTAACCTGACAAAAGTAATGACCATATCCTTGGATGAGGTTATCACCCTCTGATGACCAGAAATTTAAGTGACAAGGTTCCCAGAAACAAATCCCAGTAATCAAACTCTCAGTAATTTAGAAGCATGTGGGCACACTCGTTACGCATGAAAACACCACCATGTGGCGATAGCCTCAAATAGCCCCTACATGTTATCTGATCCTAGAGCAAGCCCAATTTCAGCTACTTGATTTTCCGACGTGACATAACACTTACCGAGGCATACAGACGGCCTTTCTCATTCATAGCCAGGTATCTTCCTGAAAAAAGGCCCTTGATCGCCACCACGCCAACATCCACAGCTGTGATCTCGAGTATGCCTAGGAAAATGACGAAACACTCATTATTGCGCATGCTGTAGAAATGGCATCCTGCATGTAAAAACATCCCTAATAAACTGCTCATCAAAAGCCCCTATGTGAAATATCATTTCAGATGGAATAATGAAAGGGAGATTCAATAGAAAGTCAACCTTTTAGTGAGAGTTTGACAGTTCAGTGTAATCTTGAAGGGTATGCAATTCTAAGAATTGGTTAATGTCTTCCACCTTTGGGAAATACAGGTTTTGTTTATCATTAATCTACCTATACACTTACTCTACAGTGTAACATATATTTAATAATTAGGAATGGATATGTCTCTTTTTATCAGTATGGCGTATTTTAAATGATGTTTCGTATGCTGTTGCATTTTATTTTCTTTATTTTATATAAATAGGCTAAAGGTTTTGCGTTGATTAATTCACAGTCTACACAACATATGATGTCAGGTTAGATATACAGACGCTAAACGCCTCTTAAAGAGGATGTTTATCCATCCTCTGTTTCCACTGATTAATGGCTCTCCTCATTCTTCTGTTTCGAATAATCATCCTTTTACGTTGGATAAACCAACACACTCTCACAGCGAAGTGTAAGTCATTATGTTAAACCGTCTGTTCAATCCTGTTTTCTTATGGTAATGTCCATGGGCACTCGGATTTAACTAATTGGAAAACTAATACAGATAAATGCAATAGTCTACAAAAAAATACCCCAACTCATTGACAGTGAATTGTATTTTCCAGTGTAAGCAATACAGGTCATGTAGAGTCCAAATAATGGAATAACCTTCTATTATGCTGATCCATTTTAAGCAAACGCATTTTTTATTCACTTAAAAGCTGTGCTGGATGAGCTGCACATGACCTAAAAACAGTCCGTAAAAACGTTTCAATCGTAGCTTTTATCTCCAATTTATTGTGTTAAGAATGTTAATTAGTATGATGTTTTATCGTCTCCCATTTCACATATCAAAGACATTTTAATAGGCTAGCTGGATGTTGGATGTTAAATGCAAAGACACTACTGTCGGCATTCGTTTCCCTACTAAGTTTTCCTATTTCCGAAGTTCTGCCAGCACATTCAGTTCGAGCACACCGCCCGGAAAAATTGACATTCACAAATACTAAACGTAATAACCGTGTACTCACTGAAAGGGTTATTTTCATCCAGAGATCCGTCTATTTTTCCGTTCGGGTGAATTTGCAAGTGATATTTCGTGGCGCAGTAAAGTTTTCTGCGTCTTGGAGCTCCCCCGAGGTGCTCGTAAACCCCGCCGCGTCCGCCAGCATCTCGCCGCTGCCTTGGGTCACACGCCTGGCCCCTGGCACAAGGCGCCCTTGGGGTCCTGGTCAGCCTCGGAGCCAGAGATTCCTGCAAACTTGGATCCAAGAAGCTCAGTAACAACCAGAGCAGAATTATAACCATTGTGGCATGGCGGGATATCGGCAAAAGCTCGCTGGAATAGAAAGAGATGGCACGCGGGGTCCCATCAAAGAAGTCCCATTTGCCAGTGGCGCAAACAAGTGAACCAGTTAAAAAAAATACAAAATAAAAAAATAGCGTGAAGTATCCCTCTGTCCTCTCTTTAATCTGTTTGGGGGGAAAGCCTTGGTCATCTGTAAGAGCAGGCTCGGTGACAACAGCATGCGTTCGCCTCGTTGGTGTTCATGGGTTCCTCTCTGCTTTCCAAGCAGACTGTATCTGAACCGAGCAGGGGAAAAACGCCAGTCGGATTCACAGGGAGGCTATCGTGAGATCTCGCTGATCGACAGTGTGTGCACAGAAATAAAAGAGCCCTCCTGCAACAATAGCCTGAACCCCGACCAATTGATACAAAGGAATAGGGGAAGCAAGGTATCAGTCTTGTGTGAACCAAGAGGTTGCAGCGTGGATAAAATTACACAGCCACTACACACGGTCGGCTTACAGCGGAATACCGCACCACAAAGAGAGATACATCCAAGGGTTGCAGAGTTTTCTTTCTTTCTTTTTTTTTCTCTTTCTTTTTTTTTTTTTTTTTTAGAGAATTATACACTGTGGTATTTAAGGATGAGCATGACTGGTCTCTGGGATAGCCACTATCTGTTCCGTTTTCATGGCTGTTGACAAATTTGAACAGTGATGATGACACACAGACATACACACGTGGCTTTCAGTGATGCACATTTATGTATGGAAAGTTTTTGGGACCCTTAAGTTAATAAAACTGCGACAGACAACACAAAACTGTCTCTAGAGAAATCGCTTGATAAATCAGAAGGAAAAAAAGACATGCGTTTATGATGCAGACAAATTGATTTGTACGATTTTTCATTTGATTATTATAAATGCAAAATAATCACCAGCAATGTAATCTTTTTAAATATTGCAGCAAGTTACTTGAACCAAAATCATACAGACACTTTTCTTCAGTCCGACTTCTTTAACATCTTTAGCTACATGTGATTGAACCAACACACTCTCGCGGCGAAATCGTCGGTATTCGTACGACTTTTCTAAATTGGGCTAATTCGTATGATATCGTGTGACTGCACTCCTATAACTCAACCATTCATTCAAGTGCCTGTCTCAGATATTTGTATAACCTATAAAGCACAGTTAATGAGGGCGGTCATAATTCTTTGGGGGAAAAAAAGCGATCAAGACCTGTTGTTGATGACAATCCAGAGAGGAGCACAGAAATTTTAAGCATGCCATTTGAGGACAAGAAATCCATGGCATGGTTTCCCGAAGTCCTGGATTTAAAAAAAAATCCATTCTCTCTCAAACATATATATATATATATATATATATATATATATATATATATATATATATATATATATATATATATATATATATTAACAATGTTTCTTCTTGTCCTAATCAATCTATCAGGCCTGGAAAATTAAGAGTAGCCCACAGTTGCTGATGTGCACCTCCCTTAAGGAATCTGTGACTGTGAATGCGACTCAAACCCCTACAGCTCCTGGTGTGTTGTTGAAGCTATAGTGGGCGGAAGAGTAACACACAAATGACTTCTGCCTAAATTGCTTCCATCTCGGTCGCATTATGGTTACCATTCTTGTAATTAGCACCATCATCTACAAATCTCCCTGCCCTTTGGCGCAACACCAGCGCATGCTATCAACCTCGTGGGAAGGCACCCTTTTTCATTTGTCTTCTCTTGCCATACATCACAAGGCGTCCCTGTTTGTCACAAAGTTTTGGACGTGGTAGTAGCCTAGCTGTTGCTCGTAATAACTTATTTTTCGCGCTGTAGGCCCAGTGTGTGTCAGACCAGACAGAGAGTAGCCTATATCGGCCTTCTGATGCACATCATACGACCGTTTCTGAGAGAGACTCTCTTGATGTGGTTTGATCCCGACAGAGGGTTGCATTTCTGATGTGGTGGGCTGTTTCTTTCTGGAAGTATTTTAATTACGGCCCACAGCCGCCCACAAAGCTCAGCAGTAATAATCAGTATGAGAGAGAGAGAGAGAGAGAGAGAGAGAGAGAGAGAGAGAGAGAGAGAGAGAGGCGGGGGCAGTTCACTCAGGATGTTGCCGATTATTCTGAAGCTCAACGGTTAAATTGCACCATGTTAAAGTCATTTTCCTTATCATGCACTCATTAATCACTTTACCTCCTTTGTGACCCTCTGCTGCATAAATTAAGATAACCTACTGTATGTTGGAATATGGAAATATCTTCTTATCTCTTTGTTATTATGTTGTAATTTTGAACCTGTTAGATTTTTAAAAAACATATTGAACAATAAGGCATGCACTAAAAATAGCAACATTTAAATACATCAGTTATTGCTAAAGGTTTGTTTTATAATAGTGATGTCCGATTCGCGAACGAATTGTTCTTTTGAATCGATTCTTTAAATGACTCAATCGAACTCAAACTCAATCGATTCGCAAAGCTTTCATAGATCACCCAATTGTAAGGGAGTAAAACTGGGAAATGCGAACAAAAAGGTTACATTTTTTATATTCATAATTTAAATTATGATCAATATTGGCAACACTGTTGATAGTCATTTTCTTAACAGTGTTGTTAACAGTAATGTTGAAACAATAAACATTTAGCCTAATGCAATCTATATAACCTAATAGAGAAAATATGGGTATAAACAGCTATTTTAATAACAATAATACTAATACTAATAAAAATAAATAAATAAAAATTAAAAACCGTAAAATTCAGCGCGGAGTCTTCAGAGAACACGTTTGAGTGATGATTCGTTTTTTAAACGGGTTTAATGAACGAACCGATTTGCAAAAATGAATCGGACTTAACAACGCCTTTTTTATTTATTTTTTTATTTTTTTTAATTTTATTTTTTTACTTCAATCCATGAAGCAACCCATATAAAACTCTCCCACAAGTAAATGTAAAATATTATATCTATACTGTATAATGTTTTAATTGTACACTTTTAAAAAGTCCTGTAAAACGTGAAAAGATGCCGATATCTTAAAGAGTCTATACCTGATCTAACCCTTAAAAATTATTTTTGTTGGTATGACTTAATATAGTCAGATTGATTCAGTCATATTAAGTCATGTTTTTACTTGAAACAAAATAGTTCCTCTAATAACTTTTTATTCTCTAGTTCTTTAGAAAACCATCCATGCACTGGTGCAATACACTGATCTGAAGAACCTATATGGTAAAATGCAGAGCTTTAATATCCAGAGAACCATTTAGCCAAAGCATTAACTGTAAAGAGAAAAAAAAATGTTCTTTCTTAAGAAGAAGGTATTTGCTGAATCTAAGTAGCTGCAAAAAAAAAAAAAAAAAAACAAACAAACAAACAAAAAAAAAAAAACATGGAAGAACCTGTATTTTTTTTTTTTTTTTTTTTTAGAGTGTAGCCTACATGTAATTGTCCACAAATTTTAAGTGCTAATTTTTTTCCCAGCATTCAACAAAGCTTAATTGTCACTGGTCTTTTTTCTGGCTCCTTTGCAGAAAAGGAGGTACCACAATCCAGACCAAATCAAGCTGACCTCTGAACCTTTTCTGCTGTACTTTTTCTCATGGCATTGGCTCCTTTTTTTTTTTTTTGCACGAGTGATCTGAGAGCCTGGCTAGAGCCAGACGGGAATGCCTCTCGTCCCCTGACAAATCACTGTTGAGCCCCTTTTGTCCGGGTTCACTTTGATCTCACCTGCTTGTCAGGGGCTCAGAAAGAACTCCCGTACAGTCCCAACACACTGCAAACAAATTGGCAACCACTTTATTCTCATACCTCATTACCTCGGGTTGCTTTGGAAAAATGTTAACCCCTTTAAATGCCCTATTAGGACGAAACATGTTCGTCAGTATGTATTGGAGTATTTCAACTATTTATGGAGTGTTTTGCTCATTCATGGGATTTTTTTAATCTTTTGCCAAAGAGCCCTCAACAGAAACCCCACAACCCACACAAACCTATTGGTTTTTCAGCAGATCATTGGAAGGAGAGATTTATAGGATGATTTTAAGAGACTTCATAAACGCTGGCTGTACTGCCTCATTGCACCTTTTCCATTTCATAGCTTGCTAGATGTCAAACGTTTTGAATTCATTTCTGTGGGGCGAAAACATGCCCAATTTATCTGTCAGGGTCGAACATGCTAAAGGACACTTTTATTTGCTCTGAACTGATTTTAATACAACACCCTTAATACTGATTTCTGTTCCCAAGAGACAGATCATCTACCTCATGACATACGCATTTCATAAATCTCATTGATGGCTCAAAATGATTTGCCAGCAGAACTTCATCTCTCTCTCTCTCTCTCTCTCTCTCTCTCTCTCTCTCTCTCTCTCTCTCTCTCTCTCTCTCTCTCAGTTCAATTCAGTTTTATTGGTATGACGACTGGAGTATAGTACTGCCAAAGCATTTTAAGGTTATGTAAATACAAACTGTTTTAAATAAGATAATAATACAATAATAAATATAGCAATTAGTAGTAATGGAAAAAAAAAGAAGAAAGTTTAAACATTTAAATACTAAGAATGATTAAATAGAATAAAAAGTCATATATATATATATATATATATATATATATATATATACAAAATAGGAGAATATATACAATATGAATGAAATGTATAAAGTGAATTAGACATTAGCAGCTAGTGCGACTGTGCTGTCGTCCTCTCCAAGTATATAGGGGATTTTCTCTGTATCACTGAGCATAAGGAATGATGGATTCATCACAGTGTGGTTCTTGGGACAGATGAGAAGAAAGTGTTTCTCATCCTATATTTGCTTTAGGTCGCATTGTCTGCATATTCTCTGCTCTCTCTGTGTCCAGGATTTCTTATGTCTTCCTCTCTCTATTTCTAGACCATGATCACTTAAACTGTGTTTCTCTCTTTAAATTGTTTAATTGATAAATAGTTTGCCAACTTTGTGGTTCTATTTAGGGCCGAATAGCATTGGAGGTTTTTTTTTTTTTTTTTTTTTTGGAGGTCAAATTGAGTTTTTAATGTTTTATCATGAGTATGTTTTAGATTTTTCTCGAGGTCTTTAATAATGATTTTAGAGTTGTACATGGAGTCTCGCTCTCTTTCTAGTGCTCTCTGTTTTAATTTCTCTCTCACACTCTCTCTATTTCTCTCCCACACTTATTCTTGAAACGAGATCTCTAGGTCTTCCTTATACCTCTGCAGCCCTTTGATTTTTAGCCACAGGTCTCAGATACCTTTTGGGAGGACAGAGGATTTCTCTGCACCTTCCAACAGTAAAATGATTGTGGTGGCCTGTAACTATATAAGGCATCAATGGTTGTCACACTGAGTGCTCAGGATGCAAGGGGGAGTGTGTGCTGAGCGATGACAACTGCTTGCGAAACAGTAACAATCAACACATTTTTCTAGCAGATGCAAATGCGTTTTTTTAAATCAGTGAAAAATAATAGCATGTCATATTGTTTTTATACGGTAAAACCGATCAGTTTTATGCACTATTTTTATCAGCATCTTGTGTCACTCTGGTATAATACAGTAAAAATGAAAAGACACTCAAAGCACCTTTTGGAGTTCCTCAGCTGCCACACCAGCAGAACCCTTTGGAAATCCTCCAGGCACTCGTTCAGTTCTCTGAGAAACTTACTCGTTACTGTTAACTTATTTAGTTTTCACAAGAACTTTAAAGAACTCTAAGGACTCTCAATGGCTTTGAAAAACTGGAAATACACAGTATACTGTGCAAAAGTCTTAGGCTCATTATATTTTTCACAAAACATTTGTCTTAAAATGGTTATTTTATATATTCTGCATTTATTGTATCAGTAGGAAATATGCATTTTAGATTTCAACATTCCCTTTGCAAATAGAACTGAACAGAAGAGGAACAAGGAGCCCTAAAACAGAAGTTATGGCCCCCACAGAGCTCAGATCTCAACATCATTGAGTCAGTCTGGGATAACATGAAGAGACAGAAGCAATTGAGACAGAAATAGAAGAACTGTGGCAAGTGCTCCAAGAAGCTTTGAACATCCTATCTGCCAACAACCAAGAAAGACTGTGTCCAGGTGTACCTAGGAGAATTGGTGCTGTTTTGAAGGCAAATGTGGTCACACCAAATATTGATTTAGCTTTTTTATGTTTACTGGACTTTGTATGACATTAAGTGATAAATGAAAACTATTTATGTCATTATTTTTGAAGACATCCTCACTATGCAACATTTTTCACAAGTGCCTAAAACTTTTGCACAGTACTGTACATTGAAGTTTCTTGAGAACATAACTAGGATATTTGAGGCTCTTTTACAGGATGTCTGGAGGATCTCCATAGGGTTCTCTCTGTGTGGCATGTGAGAAACCCCAAATGGTCTCTTTTGACAACTTGTAATAATTTGTGCAAAATGGTGAAATTGTAAGACATCCTACAACTTGGCTCATACGAAAAGGTGAGACTTTTATTCGCCTAGACACCAACCAATCAACAAACAGAGTTTAAATCGATACAATACATGCATCAAACTGTAAAAAGTCTCCTATCTATTTAACACGTAGTACACTCCTATCTAACACCTGTAATACTCTTTCCTCGTCTAGTTCCAAAACCCGATTTCTTTCTTCAGTGGTACAGAAAAGTTATTTTCCAATTGAAATCATGGTTAGGTTTAGGGTTTTTTGTTATGTTTTAGGTTTGGGTTAGGAGTTAAATTTTTTTATAACATAGTTTGTTGGTTTGTTTATTTTTCTCTATGGAGTAAATTTGTATGTTTTTGTATGAGCCAACTACGACTTCCTACAATTTCGCCAACCCAATCTCATGACAAGTAAGAATAGTACAAGATGGCAAAATTGCAAGAAATCGTACAAGTTGGCTCATACAAAACATACAAGTTCTACTGTTGTGTACCACGGAAGAAAGACAAACAACAATACAACAGGTGTAATGCAGGTTATTCACATAAAGTCTTTTTATTGCACAAAGAGTAGAATTTGTTCACAAATGATTCCTTTATTAAAAGAAAGTGTTGGAGAGGATGTTAGAATTTTTTTTTTATGTGTGTATTGTATTGATTTGAAAATGTGTTTGTTGATTGGGTGGTGTGTACAGTATGTGAACAAAAGTCGTATATTTTTGTATGAGGCAAGTCATACAGTATCGTACTATTATGCCATGTCGTAGGAATTATAACGATTTGAAGAACCTCTAGGCACCCTTTCAGTTCTGCAAAGCTTACTCTTTGTTCCTGCAAGAACTCTAAAGACTGTCTACGTGTACTCAAGGAACTTCAATAGATACTGCAAAGCCTCGAAGCCAAAGGAGCCATTGACAGTCTTTGAAGTTCTTGCAGGCCCAAGAAGAGTACGATTCTCAGAGCAGTTACTGGAGGATCTCTAGAGGGTTCCTGCAGTTTGGCAGATGGGAAACCCCAAACAGTGCCTCGAGTATCTTTTCATTTTTACAGTACACCGTGCCCTCCTGCTCTCTCCAGTGGAGCAGGACAACAATGTGACGCTATTGCTGAACAGCACACTGCTTAAACCGACAGTGACGAAGCAGCTGTCAATGACTCATTTGAAACTCAATGTCACCTAATTTCCCTTAAATATAAGGCCATTGACAGAGGGGATGGCGTCCCCAGCAAGGGCCTGTGCATGTGAAAGGGCTATGTTGATTGTGTAAAAGATGGATGGCAGAGGAGTGTTTGCTGCAAACAGCATTGTTCCCATTTCTCCTTTTCAAAACTTCATGGCAACATTTATATGGACCCTCTCTGAGCTTTTACTTCCAGATAGCTTTTGTTCTTCTCTATACCTCTTTCAATATGCTTGCACACATACTTACATGCACTGACACACATTCAACATGCTTCCCTTTTCTTTACGATTACTTGGATCTGTTTTTGTCACATTTTAGGTGCAATTCTAAATTAGTTTAAGATTTTTGGTTTGTAATTACATTTGACAATCTTTGCTGTTTTTTTTTTTTTTTTTTTTGCTTGTTGAAATCATTCTTCATCATTTTTATTGCATGAAGAATGACAACATAAAACCACAGATTTGTCTTAAGATGTAATGGAATGGCACTAATAAGGTGAGACAGAAACAGCTGAAAAAAATACATAATATACATACAGCATATAGTATATACATATATATATTATATACATACAGTATATGCATAGATGTATATATTATGCATGTATTTCTTGAACAACACAAAATGTGTTAACATTACCATATAGTAGGTGGGTTGTCATGTGGTAAAGTCTCATTTGTTGGTCTAAAGTATTAAGGTCACAAACGCACTAAAATATAGAAATTGAATATGCATGAACATCACAGATTACCATAATACACCCTATCTGCTTCAATACCTGGAATCACTAACCAAAGTGCAAAGGTGACATGGCTTATGTTCATATTCTTATAGTATGATAAATAGGAGCAGAGGTTGTGGTGCTGCCTGTGCTAACATAAGTGAGCAGTACAGCAAGGGTGATGACAGAGCTCATAGTGACCCAAAGAGGGCCACGTGCCGCTACCGCACGCCTGTCACTCCCAGGATCAACCCACAAGACAAAGCTCACAATCAAACTCCCCGACATCTATAGTTGCCTATCCCTTCTAATGAGTAACAATGAATAAGGATGGCCAGGTCGTTTAATTCAACTGAATTCTTTAATGTGGGTTTCCACCAAAAAGAGTGAGTGTGCCACACTTGCGAAATTTGGATACTGACAGAATCCCGTCTGGAAAGCACTTATTACCATGGTGTCATTTGTAGATGTCTTATAAAAGACAACAAGACCTCTTTATGTTAAAAACCCCATGAATTTGCTTGACGAGTGCAGGTTTCTTTCCTGTTTTGACGTACTTTCAATTACAACAGCAAGTTTGGGCGGGACATATCAAAGGGCTCGTCCTTTTTTAACATAGCCAATAGACTTTAGTTTATATTACAGTCATTAACCATGATTTGCTACTTGCTAGTCAGTTCCAGGTGGTGTTAGAGGTGGGGACATTCTCATTCTGCATTTTGACTGAAGAAAAATCTGTGTAGTGCAAGATGAGCCATCAATATTTTTAGCCCATTTTCCCGGAAGAGAAAGACTGCAAATATTAAATGTGAATATCTGCTAAAGGTAAGATTTGTTAACTTTTAGGAGCACATTGGAATACAGGCCTTCGGTCCAAACGGAATAAATCAGCCTCTGATGGGCACTTTGAAGGGAGAACATTCATGATATTCATGCTGTAAAATCGCTTCAAACAGAATTTCCATTAAAAATGACTTAAAAAGAGAGTTCCGAATGACCCTTATTTTTGAGCCCCACACCTTTTAGCCCTCCAAAGCTCTCACACTGGATGGTAAAGTCTTTGAAGCGAATAGGGCATAGGGATGTCTACTTCTGAATGGAACACACCCAAGATGTCTTCAAAGCTAATTGACATAGCCTTAAAAAGCCCGTTCTCATGAAAATTATGTAAGTGTGGCAGAAGTTCCAAGGTGAAATGTCCACTGCACCAAAAATTATTTAAATTTTCTCCTACACAGATAAGGTTTTTTAGGTTAACACTCTATCGAGTTCGAAATCAATAAACCTACCTCTCTACCCTAAACCTTAAATCTAAACCTAACCTATAGTGTAATAAATGCAATGACACAAGTGTGAGCTCATGTCGACTCGCATGCTCCTTAGGACTGGTAACATGGTCATTCGCATCGCAAGTACAACACGCTATCAGTTGAGTTAAAGTGCAATTTGATCGCACTTGAACAAGCTTGTAAATGTAGCTGGTTATGTAATGCAAATGTTAAAATATAAAAACCCTCTCTTCGATAAAATTCAATCACAAGTGGGCACAGGAGATGCATTTGAGACACATATTAATTCCAGGTGTACACAGCAATCTGTCACGGCTGACTGGATTACCCAAGGTGGATGTTATTACCAGGTGTAAACAGGGCCTAAAAGTAGACTGTATTTCCCCATAATTATGAATTAAATTGCTCCACATGATTTAATGTATCATACTACCTGCACGACCAGGAACTGAACATGATTAGAGCTGACATGATAAGTCTACTCGAAGAGTAAAAAATTAACTTGACACTAATTGTATTTACTTAAACATATGCTTACATGACAGCCTCCACTGATTTGTTCATAGACATTTGACCACTAGAGGAATTTGAGTGATACTCAACAACCCATGGTCAAACAAATATTGCTATTTAAGCGGAAAGGTGATGAATAGTCAAGGTCAAGTTCAATACTCACACTGCTGTTGTGTGTCATTATGTTAGTACTTTGGTTCATTTGGAGGGCGTATTGAATGGTCAAACTCAGATGAATTTATTTGTTGGGGATTGAGGTGGTAGGAATGATTGAATAGAGGTTGAATATTTCTGCACATCTGTTTCCAGGATCTGTCCACACACGGATGACAAATCACAGTTCTACACAACCTCTAAACCTCAACAAGAAATGAGACTTGTACACTTTACATCCATCCATTATGACATCATGAAACACTGCGGTGGAAGCCAGGCTGAATGTATGGCTCTCAGCAATGACCATGAAACTGGATATACCGCTTTATGTTCAGCAGATGTGGGGGGTGTAAACCTTCTCTCCGGCCCTTTTCTCCAAATATTCTGATTTGGAAATAAAGTGTTTCTTGGTTAGTTGTAGATTTAGTTTTTTAGTATACTGTATTGCAGTAAGCCTTGTGACCATTGACCAATCAGACCAGTGAAGTATTCCAGAGAGCTGTGTAATAATGTTTCCAGCTACTAACATTAAAATATTCACTGTTTCAAAGGTATAGCCAAAAGATGTAAACACTATGTGTGTTAACATGATTTTAGTGTGATAAAATCGCGTAACGAAATGCCATAAAGCCTGTAATTCAGGTAAAATATGATTTAAACAATTTTTACATTTAAAAAAGATTTTCTTTTTGTGATAACAGTATGTCAGAAATACTGTCGACTGACCTTAACTTGTTTTGAACCCGGAATATTCTGTTCTATTAAGAGCCTCTATAGAGCTACCGCCATTTAATCATTTTTACGGCATAATTTTGCCATAATTTTTTACATGCCATATCACATTTTGACCCTACAGATTTGTACAAATATTTGAACCGACTTGTATGTTTTTGTTGTTGTGATAACTATCCTATAGACCAAAGCTTGTATCTTTAGGTACACAATTCAGCAATTGTTCATAAATTACAGTGTAACATGCATATATTCTATGTAGATTTATGCATGTTACATTATAACATTCATAAGACCTTGTGAACCATTAATCACTTGTTGCAATCCTAAATACATTCTATGTAGACACATAGTGAAGGCCAACAACAGAGCAGAGGTTTTGTCTCCGTGCTGGTCTGAATGCTGGCTTTGAAGACGGGGATTAGGATTAACATTGAATTCACTTATTAACAAAGACTTGACCTAGAACTCTTGTAGGAGACATAGCCACTTGTCAAAACCATAAGCTAATGCTGCTGCAGTAACTCATTAATTCATTGGCAAAACAGTATACTGTGCCTTTATTAAAGAAAACAAACAAGTGTATAATATGATGGTGGTTTAATAGTGAAGACATTGCTCTTATAACATTAGTGGTGCCAGCCTGAAGTCAGCAAGGGGCAACCTGTGTGATACTCCCACCTCTCCTGTTCTTTTAGTATTGTGCCCTTCATGAACAAGGTTCTTAACCACTGGTTGCTCCGGGGTGTTGTCCTTGCAATTTAGGCACTGTAAATTGCTGTAGGAATAAAATGTCTGTTAAAATTGTGTGCAGATTATAAATAATAATGAATAATCTTGGTTTATTTATAGACTGCTTAACTGCATTCATTTGTGTGTTGAGCAAAACATTTCCATTCAGATGCAGAATCCTTTTGCTATTTTAATTCATTTTCCTTCTGTGCATGTTCACATTAACTGTCATTTCTCATTCCACTAATTGATCCACAATTTACTTCTCAGTACTTTCAAGTAGTTTCTAAGTAGATTCAATATGAATATTCATTACTTTAATTATTACTCTAATTACTCGGGTGGTACTGTAATAGTTTTAATTTACCAAAAAGAATCAGCTCATAAGAGTCATTCGTTCAGGAGTCAGAATACTGTAGTCGCAGTGTGTGTTTCTGATTCAGTAAAAACAATCAGCTCATAAGAGTCATTCGTTCAGAAATCGAAAAACTGTGGTCGTACTGTATGTTTTAGATTCACTGAAAAGAAATAGCTCAAATAAGTCATTAGTTCCTGAATCGAACGACACTGGTCATGCTGTATGTTTTTGATTCAGTAAAAAGAACCGGCTCATATGAGTCATTTGTTTGTGAATCGAACTGCACTTGTCACACTGTATGTTTTTGATTCACTAAAAACCATGAGCTCATATAAGTAATTGTTTTGGCTTGTGGTTCTCTAAAAACAATTGGCTCATAAGAGTCATTCGTTCGGGAATCGATATACAGTGGTCATACTGTATTGTTTGGATTCACTAAAAATTACTGCTTATATAAGTCATTAATTTGTGAATCGAACGACACTGGTCATGTTGAATGTTTTTGATTCAGTAAAAAGAACTGGCTCATAAGAGTCATTCGTTCGGGAATCAATATACAGTGGTCATACAGTAAGGTTTGGATTCACTAAAAATTACTGCTTATATAAGTCATTCGTTTGTGAATCAAATGACATTGGTCATGCTTTATGTTTTTGATTCAGTAAAAAGAACCGGCTCATAAGATAGATTCTTTTGTTCGTGAATCGAACTGCACTGGTTGCACTGTATATTTTTGATTCAGTAAAAACAACCGGCTCATATAAGTCATTTGTTTGGGAACCGGACTACACTGGTCGTGCAGTATGTTTGTGGTTCACTAAAAACAATCAGCGCATAAGAGTCATTCATTCAGGAATCTAAATACACTGGTCGTTCTGTATGTTTCAGATACACTGAAAAGAACCAGCTCATATAAGTAATTAGTTCAGGAATCGAACTACACTAGTCATGCTGTATGTTTCTGATTCAATAAAAAGAACCGGCTCATAAGAGCCATTTGTTTGTGAATCAGACTGCACTGGTTGCACTGTATGTTTTTGATTCAGGAAAAATAACTGACTGATAAGAGTCATTAATTTGTGATAAGACTAGACTGGTCACACTGTATGTTATAGATTCACTAAATAGAACCTGCTCAAATTAATCTATAATTACTATAATTAGCAGCTTTTGATAAGGCAAGCATCACTATAAAAACTGCTTATACGTTGAGTTAGACATTTTCAAAACCTCGGGCATGTACACTACTGGTCAAAAGTTTTGAAACACTTACTCATTCTTTCTTATAATTTTTTTTTCACATTTTAGAATAATAGTAAAGTCATCAAAACTATGGAATAACATAAATAGAACTATGGGAATTATCTGGGCCCAATCTTCAAAGTAGCCACACTTTGCCTAGAATTTGCAGACATGTACTCTTGACATTTTCTCAACCAACTTCTTGAGGTATCATCCTGGGATGCTTTTTAAACAGTATTGAAGGAGTTCCCATCTATGTTGTGCACTTATTGGCTGCTTTTTTTTTATTATTTGGTCCAAGTCATCAATTTCAAAAAACGTTTTTTTTTTTTGTTTTTGTTTTTTTAATTAAATTTTAGTTTTATAATGAAATAAATTAATATGGTGGCACAATTATATTTTTGTCTACAAAACTAATTTCAAACATTTAAGCATATGCCTTCAGATCAAAAGATTTTTAAGATCATGAGAAACATTTCAGTCAAGTGTTTCAAAACTTTTGACAGGTAGTGTAAATTGTGCACCAATTGCGGCTTGTTGAGGAGAGGTGTGCAATTTGCCTACGATATTAAGCAATCAGATATTTGCCCACCAAAAAAAATTAAAAATAAATAAAAATCCTATATAGACATTCAAAAAGGGGAATTTACACATATCTAAGGACCAGAAAATCATAGAATCTTGGGGGTGGGCTTTTTTGTTGTTGTTGGTGACTAAGCAACCACCTAATAACCATCCATAAAACACTCAGAAACGCCCTTAGCAGCTACATAGCAACGCCCTGGGAACCATCCACAACACCTTCATGACAGCAAGTTTTGTAAAGGCATGCTCCCCTCACATTTTCTTCAGAAAGCATAAAAATCACATTCTCTACTACAGTTGCAAGCACTAGACACCTAAGATCCAACTAAGCAAACTAACAAAGCTGGTAAACCCGGCTGGTGTCACCTCACTCTGGCCTGAGTGGTGCTAAGGGCATGGGAGCTGGCTGTGGAGGTGATGCAGCCAAGCTGTCTTTTTGGGCTGTGAATAATGACACAATTGTTTGACAGTCAGTCTAAGAACAGGTGTTATGGAGCTGAAGACTGTAAAGCTAGAGGCCAGTAGCCTTGCTCTCTGGTTTCGATGTGGGGGTGGAGGTGGGTTTGAAGGGGGGTTAAAATCCTTCAATACCTTTGACATGCTGGGTGGTGGTAACCCTAGAGTATGTGTTTGTGTGTGCTAACTTAGAATGCTCCATTTGAGGCTAGTCAAGCTAGTAGTTCCATGGCAAATTTTACTCTTTAAGTCATGAAATGTAAAATTTGACAACCAAGTTTAATCGAATGCTTGAACATTTCAGAAGCTTGCATTGATGTGAACGCATGTGGACAGCAAACAGAGAGTTAAACCGTTCAGCTGTTGTGATAACTTTGGAAATGGTATTGAACTGTGTGCAGTGCTAGCCACAGGAATGATAATGTTTTCCAACACCAGCTCTCATTAATTATCCTTCACCAAGACACTGTGTAATTCCTCCATATGTGTTGTAAAGAGGTGTCTGGATTTGTGAGTAATTAAATGTGACAGTGCAGTCCAGGCAGAGTTTGACTTAAGAGAGGTAGACGTAGAGCCCGACATGTCGGAGGAGGCTTTACTTATTGCTCTTTTCCGCTTTGCGTGACACTGAGACTACGAGGAGGCAGGGAACCGTTGTCGACATCAGCAAAGGTGAAGGGTTAAGTGTTGTTGGTTCACCCCAAAAATAGAGTCTGGGTTGCAGCCTTTGTATGGCTGGAGACTGCCTCTTACTTTCAATACAAAGCTCTATTTTTCTGTCTTTACCACGACCAAAACAACATGTTAGCTTTGTATCTTATCCTGCTAGCCCTATGTAAATATGTGCTTTTTGGTATTATTCTAGGTAGTGTTTTTGGGTACATCTTTTAGTATATTCCTTATAAGCAATGTCATTTTAGCATGCTTTGTCCTTTGCAAGAAAAAAATAAATATTTTTTTGAAACAAAAAAGACATTTTGCATTACAATGGTATTAGTGCGCAAAATGCCACAAAGAAAGCAATTTTTATGGTATTTAAAGGAATAGTTCACCCTAAAATGAAAATTCTGTTATTATTTACTCACCCTCATGCCATTCCAAACCCAATTGCCTTTGTTACTTATGTGGAACTCAACAGGAGATGTTTTAATGAATATTGCGGGTTATCTTTTCAGTACAATGGCAGTGGATAGTGACTCTCTTTAAATCTTAAAATGAACCCAAATGTGTCATAAAAGTAGTTCATGTGGCTCATGCATCATATTCCAAGTCTTCTTTAAAGTTTTGTGAGAAACCCTAAATTTAAGTTAAAATGTTCGTTCATGAGCGGTATGAGGGAAGAACACAGCACGCATGTTCACGGCAGAACTTGAGAACTTGTTTGGCGCTAAAAACAAAAGAAAGAAATTCACAAAGGTATAGAACGACATGGCGGTGAGTATATTATGACAGAATTTTCATTTTTAGGTGAACTATTCCTTATATATTCCCTTTTATCAACAATGGGACTGTCTGGGTGTCAATGCCACCCATTTGCTTTCATAAAAAGAATGCATATTTAAACCAAAACCAGATTTTTCTCCTATGACTCCTCCCCCACCTCACCAAAACAGACCACTCGCGCACACATATGTGGAATGCTTGTTTTTTCACCCTCAGAAATAAGTTGAGTTGCCGGCTTGGATGATGCTGGGTGGTGGGGTTAGCTAATGAAAAGCAGAGCTCCTGTTCAATGAGCCATATGCTACTAATCCCTTTTTCAAACTCCATGTGAGGAAGTGTTATGCTGTAATGCTTAGCATACCCCAATAAAGTCCAAGACATCCTGTTTGAAGATTCTATTCTCATATCAAACTGAGCTCAGAGCTGCGTCTACACCCCCATGAAGGTGTGCTTGTCGGCAGGAGCCATCATTTGTATTTGTCTTGTCTTGATTAGTGTCTCTGGGAACTGGTGGCATTCAGCTAGTAACTATTATAATGATGTTACAGTGAAGTAGGAGATCTTTAAAGGTCTAACATGGCACATGAACTACATTTGGTATGTGCATCAAAATGCCAGAGGAGCTGGCAAGTAATCAACACAACCAAAATAGCCCATCTTCTGTTGTGAATATAACACAAGCTTACTGATTCCGCCAAATAGAACAAGCTCTTGGATTTACATGCTTTCTGAACTTGAAACAACATTACTATGAACCAAACAAACTAGGGATTGTTTTTGGCTTTGGGATGGAGGGGATCTCAGAGCTCAAGGCCAGTCCTGTGCTCGAGCCCCTCCATTATGGACAGCACGCCAAACCTGTTTACCTTAATGCGCTCCAGGACTATATGGACAAGCGAACCTATGAGATTACTATATTTAAAGTATTCTGAAGTCATATGGTAGCTTTGGGTTAAAAACAGACCAAAATGCTGAAAATATTTCCATCCACTGTAACTCTGTAATCTCATTCACATTTGAGCACATTCAAACTTGGCGCCTCACAACACATTGATAAAAGGTAAAAGTCATTGGGTCCTGCTTGTGTCATGGCCAATCGTGAAATGTTGCATGTTACAAACAGATTTTCATCCATTCTAATGGATTTCCTATTGTATTTAACAGGAGATTAAAAAAAATCACACAAGTTTGGAATGACACATGAGGGTCAGTAAATGATGACAATTGTTTTCAATTTTTTGGTTTAAAATTTGTATTCATGGGTAAGGGGTTAGAGTTAGGGTTAGGTCTGTGATTGACAGGAATATTCTTTCCAAGATGCACACAAGATGTTGATGCAGGAGCACGTCCTATTTGGCAAAATCTCAGTCACCATACTGAAATCAACATATTTTCGTGATGTCAATATGTCCAGTTTAAGTTTCAAGTTCAGTTATTGCACATTAACAATAAATATTATTCCAACGCAGCTTTACAGAAAAAAATAAATAAATAAATGAAAAATTGTGCTTTACAAACACCCCAGTGAGCAAGCCAAAGGCAAAAGTGTTAAGGAAAAACACCCAAAGATGTTACACACATGAGGAACAAATCTTGTGAGGAACCAATACTTCCTTTTAGGTAGTTTATATGATTAGGATATTTTGATATTTGGCAGACTGATCTCAAAGTGAAATCGGAAACAGTAGGTTGACTTTTCTTTAGCTTAAATTGGTCTGTGCTTACTGACATGCGAAACACTGCCTCCAGTGGCCAAAAGTGTTAAGTGTTGTTGGGCAATTGGGCTCCATTTTCCAGGTGAAATGTGAGCTCCAGGTGAGCTCCATTTTCCAGGTGTAATGTCCATGGAGGGGCACCAAAAAAGTGAGTTGTTTTTAGTTGAAGAGGATGTAATACTGTGAAATGTAATTTTGAAAAACTGAAATTAAAATGATCTGACCACGGCAACTTTTTTGAGAAAACGAAATGACGTGCTTCATCCAGTGAAATGACCAGCGGGGGACGCCAAAAGAGAGTTAAAGGTTTTTATGGTGAAAGTGAGATGGAGGTTTTAATGAATGAAATAAACAAAACAGACATCCTTACCCTAAACCAACACCTAAACCTCACCGATAGCATCATTAAATCAAATGTGACATGAAAAGCACATTTTCTGAAGCAACTGCGTCATTTGCTGACACTTTCATCTCGCATGTCTGCTTGCTTGCTTGCTTGACTGGGCTGGAGCCTCGGTCTTCCGAGTCCAAAGTCCAGCACTCAATCAGGTGAGCTACCACATAAGCTAATCACATTGAAAGAAATGTGTAATTGTAGAGTGGGTCTTTTTTAAATAATGCATTAGAATAAAAGTGTTTTGATATTACAGTGTGTGAGTAACAGAGCGCAAAATAAGTGTTTATAAAGTCATAATCAACTGTTGTACTCGTGATTTGTGTGAAAGTGAATAGAACGTACATTTGTTGTAGTGCCTCCAAAGTAAAACTACAAAAATGTAATTATTGTAATGTTCATTCTGTGAGACTAGATTGTTGAAGACAGACCTACTGTGAGGTCCGAGGTTGTTAATCGATGTTTCTGTTGAAGCCACTTTAAACATCATAAAAAAAGAAAATGTGTTTAATAGTGGAATTTCTGGTATTTCTGGTACACTACCCATGATCCTACAGAGAAAGAGCCACCAATCATGCAAAATAAAACCCCAAAAAACTCATAAGCAGCAAATGCCCACTCCCATGTCGCACTGTGAATGATGCAACTGAGTCAGTCTCCCTACCCGCTCAAATTACTTATAAATTTGCTTATATCTGTATATTTTGCAATGTACTTAAAATACATTGATTCTATAATGATCCTATTCATTTATATTAAACAACTTTAAATCAACTATAAAACTTTAAAGTTTTAATCAACCATTACCTATTTTCAACATTACAAAATGTGAAATTAAAGGTTGTTGTGTTGTGATTCACCTCAGAGCTGGCTGGTTTGGTTCATGGCTTAGAACTCTTTTATGAAGGATTATATGAAATCCCTATGGAAAAAAAAAAAAGAATACTTCCGGAACCAAGATGCCTGAAAAAGTGGACAGGCACTGTTGTGCTCTATTGGCTAAACATTTGCCATTGTAAAAGCAATTGTAAATTTGCTGCTTATTAAAAAGCAGACAGCACTGAAAGAGTTGATGTTGTTTAACTGTAAAGTTTTTGCTTGAGTGTACACGACCATGGCAAAATCAGGGTGTATCTCTTGAGATAATAAAGTCATCTAAACTTAGTAGAGGCTGTAATTTGATACCCTGAATTAAATCATACCTGTTCCTGATGGAGCAGTACTATTACAGTACTTTGATACCAACACCTGGAGGGCACGTTTCACATAAAGGACTGTCACCTTTTCTTTTAAGAGTCCTTGCATGTAGAGTATTTGTCAGACATCTCATTGGCTGCATTGCCTAAAATGTATGGCACAGACAGTATTGGTGTAGTTTGGTGCAGTGTTGTGACCCTAGGTTAAAGGACCAAAATGTCCAAATGATTGCCATGCAGAGGGCAGTAGCAGGGAGCAGCCAAGCAGGTGGGTCCGCCCCTCCGAAACCGAATAGGACTCGTGGGACAGGCCTTTCCTTTTGGACCAGCTCTGCTCCAGAGGGCCAGAGCCATTAGCTGCCTTAATATTCTGCATTACCTTTCCAGCCATTTGTTGCCCCTTTGTTGTGATACCTACTTAAAATATCAAAGCCGGCAAGAGCCTCAATGAGACATTTGAAAACTGAGAAATGCAGGTTTTATGTGTCAGCGCTGCATCCCCTCCCTCTGTCCGTTCTCTTTACACAGCTCCATGCAGGTAGCACTGGATGAAAAAGGAATCAAAAGGGGAGAGAGAGAAAAAAAGTTTGGGTGGGACATCAATGGCTGACATGGTTGAAACAGAACAAAAACTGAAAGCTATGCAGGAGGGACCAGTAAGACACAGAGAAATAATCAAAGCACACCAACAGAATGGGAGAAGTGAGAATTTTAAAACACATAACCTAAGGGGCCGTTTACACGACAACGTTTTCAACTAAAAACGGAAAACTTTTTATGCGTTTTGGCTGTTCGTTTACACGACAACGGCGTTTTGGGGCCTGAAAACGCAAATTTTTGAAAACGGGTTTCAAAGTGCACGTTTTTGAAAACGATGCCGTTATCGTCTCCATGTAAACATACAAAAATGTGAATATGTGAAAACGATGACATCATGCGCACGCGTATTACGTGTTCAGTCTATAGGCATGAACTTCGAGAACTTTGTCCTTACCTCCAGGGCGAACAGACCAACATGAGATCACCAGTTGGAGTCCTTAAAAAGGTGACGTGCTTTATAGTCTAGGGTCACTTGTAGTAATAAAGCAACCTCATCGTCTGTCCAGACAAAATTGCTCGATGCTTTTGCCATCATTGTTTGTATTCACCGCTCTGTGGAAGAATGCTTATGTGCGCAGGCGCGTAGTGTTTCTTAACAAAGTGACATCGCCAACTACTGGCCTGGCATGCATAATACAGCGTTTTTAGTCGTTTTCGCGGATCCATGTGAATGGGGATTGTTTTGACAACGTTGCCGTCTGTACGCGAAACTTTTCTAAAACGCGAAGGAAAAACTTTTCCGTTTTTAGTACATGTTGTCGTGTAAACGTATCTTAAATGCAAACCTTTTTGGCCTTTCTTATTTGAGGTAAGCGGCAAATACATGGACCTTATTCAGAGTGGCGCCATGTTTAATTTTTGATGGGAGTGAAAATGAGGCTGTTCAATAGGTTGCACTGCTGTTTAAATTGGTGTTGATCATTCAGCTGACAAAACATAAAAAATGCATCTGTCCAAAACTTTTTTAATAGACAAAAAAACTCTCGTTTTCATTCACATAAAATTCAACATGCTGTCTAGCCTGACTACGGTCCCTTTTAAGGCAAGTCAGGTCACTCAGCGACATATTCATAATGCCTCCGGGTAGCTATTTTCTAGTCATACAAGCTTCTACAGCTTCTATGTACTTAAACAGGGAAAAACCCAAATCTCAAAAACGGTTGGAGAAGACTATGAGCAAAAAACAAATTTCAAATAAGCAAAAAAATCTGACAACAACAGTGGTGTAGTGGTAGTGACAGCGGCGCTTCTTTAGCTCAAATCATGCAAAAAACCAGGGGCTGTTCTAGGTTCAGTGTAAATTCCGTGCTTGGGGTCCAACCAGAAGCTGGGGCCATCCTTTGATGAAATATGACATATTGTATTTTTATTGTATTTAATACTGACATATTGTATTTTTAGTACAAGTTTAGATGTTACTTCTGTAAGTTGTCATTTATATAAAGTAAATCCGTAAATATTACTGGAACTAAAACTAATAGGTCCCACTAACCTTAAAACATGTTTAAAAATAAAAAAATAAATAAAAAAAAACTCTTTTTGACCCTTTCAGCTTTCTGCAGTTCAACCCACATTGGGTCATATTGTGTGTTTTTAAGTAAGTTTAGAAGTTAGCAGGCTGTAAAAAGCCTAAAATAGGTGCAAAAAAACAAAAAAACAATAGTTGCTGGATTGCCATAGCTTGCGAGGTTCATGGCATCGTGTCTTAATAAAACAGTTTTGCTAAAACACACAAATGTCCTGTCGAGCGCACCTTTATATTACTCTGTTTTGTTCGTAATCTTGACCAACCGTTTTTGAGATTTTGGTCTTTCTCCATTCAAGTAGATATGAGCTGCACTGGCATGACTGGAAATAGCCTCCCTGGAGCGTTCCAAAGATGGCCGACAGTGGACTGACTTGCTAGAAACAATTTGGCACATGTCTCCATTACATCGCACATGTAACTAATTAAATATTTATATATTTTAAAATATTCTACACTTTTTTGTCAAATCACTATTCATTTGATAATGAGCATTTTAAATAGATTATTGACCAACACTAACAATTCTCGATTCAAAAATCATATTTCAAGTTCGATGCATATAAATCGGCAGAATGCATAGAGAAAACGAGTGAATCGTTACACCCCTAATTTTGAAAACACACACAGCTGCAATCGCAGGTCACGAGCGCTCTTCTTGCATGCATGCAAATATGAGTTCAGGCTAAAAACAGTAAACTGTGTGGGTACCGAACTCACTTGTTATTTGGTATTACTGAAATAACTTTAAAAAATATATTTATATTTTAGGATGTACTTGATACCAAAGTACAGGTACTTTTCGCATACCTACAAGATGATAAAACATTCTGGGCTCGGGGCCTGGGTAGCTCAGTGGTAAAAGACGTTGACTACCACCCCTGGAGTTCGCTAGTTCGAATCCTAGGGTGTGCTGAGTGACTCCAGCCAGGTCTCCAAAGCAACCACCCGGTTGTTAGGGTGGGTAGAGTCACATGGGGTAACCTCCTCATGGTCGCTATAATGTGGTTCGTTCTCGGTGGGGCGCGTGGTGAGTTGAGCGCGGATGCCGCTGTGGATGGCGTGAAGCCTCCACACGCGCTATGTCTCCGTGCCGTTTTCATGCTGGTTAAGCTAATGCACATGCATTAAACAGACAAGTAAATGTCTGTCAAAAAGGTGGCTTAAAAACCACACCAGCTTGGAAGAACATTTAACTCACTTTTAGCACCACACAAAAAACATTTTACCTCTTAACATTACGTGTAATGAACCGTGCAATAACATTTTTCCAAAATGACACAGTCATGAAATTGTCATGATATCAAGCTTGGTTGGAGAGTTGAATAGTTGGTGAGTGGCCCTTTGCTAGTCACAATGCCAGCCTGACTCAACTACAATTTAATTTCCCTCCCCACAAGGAGATCTCTCTTCAATCCTGCTGGGTACACACACAAACAATTACTAAGGGGAGGTATGTGTGTATGTGTAGGTGAACCTGAGACCATCATAACATTACAAAATGGAGCTCACAGCACAACTTTACAGATGCCTCAACAGGTCCAATACATTAGCATTTGAAGGTGTGCTGTCTAACAGGCCTTTGTAGTGGTGACATGCTGAAATGTGTTGTACATCTGGTCTCATGTCATTGAGTGACAAAAGGGTGGTTTCCATAGGATCGCATTCCTGGGAGACTTATGAACTTTGTGTGTGCCGCGAAAGTACATCCTGTTATCGCTATTATCTGATCTCCTGCCACTGATCTTCATTTTTGTTAGTATTTGACCCAGTTCCAGTCCAGGAACAGGTCTAAATCTCTCACCTGTGTTTCCCCCTTTTGATCCTGACCAGAGAAAACCTTTTTTTTTTTTTTTTTTTTTCAGTTTTTCCTGAAAATGATCTGGAAGATGCTTTAGCCCTCTTTTCCTCCTTTGACATGTGACTTGGCTAAGTTCTTGATTGTTATATAAAGCGTCTCACCTGTGTCTCTGCATTTGAGTCTGTAGTGGCTAATCGGCCTCTTGTTGTTTGATGATGTCTGTCTCTATTGTGAGTCTGTTGACTGTTAAAGTGAGCTGTGCTTGATGTGGTCAGAACACGGTTGTAGCACACGCTCCTTGTGTCTACAGCTCAGAATGCATCATAACGTGCCAGCAAGTGCAGCGATCACTATGACAGATATCTTTGATTTTCAACTTCGACATCTAAAAATGTTGCCATCAAAACATTTATTTGTCAGTGTGCTGACTGGGGCTGTTGTGGCTTTCATCGGACAGAACTGTGTGTGTGTGTGTGTGTGTTGGAATCGAAGTGAATGGGTCTCTTTGTTAGCTGTAGCCAGTGAAGGTACAGAGCAAAGGGGACAAGGACATTGAAGGCTACATATACCTCTTGGAAAGTTAGTATGGCGGGCTGCTGGCCCTTCAACCCTTGCCCACATGGTCGCCTCTAATATAATCCCATTTACATGCTGTGGCTCATGTACTTATAAATGACTAAGGACAAGGAATGAAAAGTATGCATTGTTTAGCGGTTTGCTGAATGTGTCACAAAATATGATGGCAATTTAACATACAGCCTCATATACTGTACACACACACACACACACACACACACATACATATATATATACACATCTGTTTATATATTGCTTGTTTGATATACTTGTTTGCATAAAAAAACTACTATTCAGAAAACTAAGTAGGGCCAATAGTCAGACTATCACAGTCCATGTAAATGAAGATTATAAACAGTGCTTGATGTTTGCTGGCATGCACCTGTAGTCACCCATAGTACAAATTAACAGCACAATTCCATAACATATTAAGAGTTGTTTTCAGAGAAAGTATCTTGAATAAAAGTGTGTTTTGTCCATTGGTGCATTTTTCCATTTTTAAAGCATAAAAGTCACTCATTAAGTTTTTAATTGTATATTTGAACGACGTTTTCGACTAAAGTTTTATAAATTAATCCATATCTTTACTGATACTTACTCTAAGTTTGATGTAATTTGGGTTCAAGTAATCTAAAATTCCCTTTTATGAGAGTTTCTTTAGCTTCGTGCACTTGTTGTACTGTAGACTTCTAGAACGTAAAGTTAGTTAAAAAAAATGTTCACACTCAAGAAAAATGTGTCTACTAACAATGTCCAACAGATGCACGCATCACAGATTTATGTCGTTTTTGTCTTTTATTTTTTGACAGTTATAAAATAATTCCCACCACAGTGTCATTTCCACCACATCTCAAATTCTGAATTGTGTTTAATTGAATTCTGTGGTGGAAATGATGGTGATAGAAATGTTTTTCAAATAAAAGGCCAGACTCCTTTAACTTCCTAAGGCTAATTTCATAGCAAGAATTCTATGTATCTCAATTAAATAATATTTGTACACTTTTTGCATAATTTGGCAAAATAACAGCTTGATTGGAAATTACGTCCTATAACATACTCGGCTCACAAGAGATATTTACCTTGTGAGCTAGGTTTAATTCGGAATATTCATTTCAATGCAAAATGTTCCGGGTTTGATACATTAAGTTAAGCTCAATCGACAGCATTTGTGGCATAATGTTGATTACCACAAAAGTAATTTCAATTTGTTGCTCCTTTTCTTTAAAAAAAAAGCAAAAATTGAGGCTACAGTGAGGCATTTATAATGGAAGTGAATGCAGGCAATTTTTGGAGAGTTTAATAGAGTTTCACTTTTGAAAAACGTTGAGAAATGTATTTGGTGTGGTGAAAATGACAGCATAACTGTGACAGTTGTAATTTAATTTTTTTAAAAAAATAAAATCATTGTCACACATTAAATATTGAAATGGTTAGTGTTTATTTCACTCTTTGTTTAGATTGCCATAATTTAAAATATGTAATAATTTGTATTTTTATGATGGATTTTCATTGTTTAATATTGAAAGTTTGGGTATTGGACATGGCTAAAACAGTCAAGTCTATGCATGAAAGGCATTTGAAAAATACCAAAAATAAATGATAAATGGCCTGGAAAAAGTTTCCAATTTAATTTTATGTTACCTTAATATAGCAAAAAGAAAAACGTTCAAATTTGTTTGTTTTAATACAACAATCAACCCCTGGGACATGATTGTGCCTGACGTTGAAGAAAGACAAAAAAAGTCTTAATAGGGCCAATAGTCAGACTGTAGCAGCCCATGTAAACGAATATTGTAAACAGTGCTTGATGTTTGCTGTCATGCACCTGTAGTCTGAATATTGCAGCATGATATTTGCATAAACAGATATAAAAGTGACTATTGTATCTCACAGGCTGCTTACTCTGAAAAATCAGTTACATCTTGGCATAACTCATCCACAGAGGCTATGTAACATTAACATAAAATGTAACATTACATTTGATTCTTTTGTTGTGCCAGTGTCATCTCTAGGTTAAACAAGGCTTTTGGGTTTTAATGATAACCTGTCTTTACTTGTAACAGCACTTCATATAGGCATCAAAACCAGTGTTTTTTTAAGCTGGGTGTGGCGGCATGAGCAGAAACCAGCCGACTGTTTGAAGTCCTTTTCCGGCAGTGTTGTTTCGTCTCTGTGCGGTGGGGAGTGGAGAGACAGCCACTGCAAACAGCAGGTGTGGCTTTTGAACGAAGCCATGACATGGCAGGCTTTCTAGTCTCATCGCATGATTCTTGTTTTCATGAAAAGAAGAAAGGCCCTCCTTGCTGTTGTGTTTCATCTTCGGGAGACGGCCTCTCCTTCATTTTGTCCCTTTTGTTTGTGTGTTGTCCCTGGGCTGCAGCTTTGTGGCTTTCAGCAGGTGTTACTATTTAGAAGTTTGGCTGAACATAAGAGATAGTTCAGAACCGCCACACGGCCGGGGTGAAGCACTTAATATTTAAGTACCAAGACCGGGAGTGTTAGAGATGTTGAGCTCTCTGGGCAACATTTACACGCTTACTCAGGTGGGCCCCATGTTGCACCATAGTAAGAGATGGTCGGACAAAGATATGACATTAGAGCTCTTTATCCTATCCACTATTCACCCTACAAAGGGAAAATGCAGTAACTACGGCAACACTTATACTCAGTAAATGCTTAAAAGCTTTTTGATTGTCCATTCAAATGTGTATTATCAAATTTTCAAATCAGGTCTCGTGACAAGTCGTTATAATAATACGAAATGGGAAATAGTAAGAAATTGTACAGGCTGGCTGGTACAAAAACGTACATCTTTTACTCCCATCGAGAGAAATAAACAAACCAACAAACAATGTTTATATATTTTATTGAGGTTTAACTCCTTACCCAAACCCCAATCTTAATTGTGATTTTTAATAGCAAAATAATGTGTACCACAGAAGAAAGAAGAAATCAGGTTGGGAAAAAGACAAGGGAAGCGTATTACAGGTTATTGGCATACGTCAGTCATTTGTATTGCATAAATATGAAAAGAGTAACAAAATTTCTTCATATACTGTACATTGCCTTTCTTAAAATAAAGTGTTGTACAGGAGGCTAACTAAAGTTTGATACCTGTATTGTATATGTATTGTACCTGTATCGATTTGAAATTATGTTGCTCCAAAAGTCGTATCTTTTCATGCGAGCCAAGTTTTACGATATCTTTCGATTTCACCATCTTGTATGAATTAATATGAATTGTCATGAGACTATTTTGCCATTTTCACCCAGTTTTCTCGAAATCTAAGCATTGTTGAGCCAAAGCTGTCTGTCACAGGATACTTCATAGTCTAAGAGACCCGATTCAGGTCATAATTCAATTTTGACAAAATGCATTGTTACTGTATTTTTTCCTTTGTAGTGCAGTGTTGTTTGACATTTTTGGAAGCCTATTGAAGATCAGCTCAGCCCTCTAGAGGAAGATTTGGAGATGAAAGATTCCAGAACATTTGTTGTGTTTTAAAACACTACAGACAGATTTTATGAATGCTACCCCACCAGTAGGTCTTTAGGGAGGGCTCTGCACTGTTCAGATGCCACAAAACACTCTCTGGACCATGTGCATACCTCAATTGCGACAATACCAGTTCTACCAGGGTGTCCAATGCTATGTAAACAAGCTGGCGTGAGAGCTATAGACAGATTTATACTCCTAAACATCAGCTGTACATAGCTTTCGTGCTGTTAAACAGATTCCAGATGAAGCTGAGTTGTAATATGGAAACCAAAACTGTTTGACTGTGTTTGTAAGGAAAGAAAAATATATCTTTTTCCTGATACTTTGAAAGTTGGTAACTCGGTTGACCCATTCAGTGGATGGAGGCAATTCTATGAAAAGACTTTAGCTCTGTCCCAAATGTCAAGTCATTTTTATTTGTATAGCTCTTTTCACAAAACACATCATTTCAAAGCAGCTTTATGATGCACTATGTACTCGTACATCTAGTTTATAATTTATCTAAGGGTAGTATTGTCTCAAATGTAACACAAAAAGTTGTTTTAAGAAGCATACATAGAAGCATTCGCCATTTTTCAACTGACGGAAGTGACATTTCAAATGCACGATTGCACAGTGTTGCCGTTTGCTTTAGTGCATTAGCCAACCTGTCTAACACTTCTATCTCAAATAATGTAGATATTGACACTGTGTGGGGTGATGAGAAAGCATTCAACTCACATCTAATCTCTCAGATGGCAATTGTAAAAAATAAAAAAAAAAAATAAAAAAAGAAGAAGAAGAAGAAGAAAAAAGTGTGTACCCTTTTAATCTGTGTCCATTTTGGTCTGCTCAACTGTTGAGCATGGTGCTAGAGATGCTAAGGTCAGGGTTTCAATTCCCAGTGAACACACACACTGCAAAAATGCATACCATGCCATAAGTCACTCTTATTATTTTATTTTTTCTGTGGGACATAAAGGAGATGTTAGGCAAAATGATAGCCTTAGTCACCATCTATCTTTTTTCCATACAGTGAATGGTGACTGGGGCTCACATTCCGGCTAACATAATTTTAATTATTGGGTGAACAATCCCTTTAAATCATTGTTGTTTTGTATTGTAGAAAGTTTGATATGTCTGGAATCTGGATGGTTTTATGATAAAACCATCCCGTTAAAGTCGATTACAGTGACGTATATGTCCATTCTCTTTACAAACATACCATGCCACCTAGCTTCAGTTCAGGACATCTGTGTGCTTGTGATGGCTTTTAGGGGGCAGACTTTGTTCAATAGCTCAACCAACGAGTCTCCCTTGAGTTTTCTTGCTCAAACAGTTTGCCAGAAAATACTTCTCTTGGCTACAGTCAATAGAAACATTTACTGATGCTATTTATGTCAAATGGGTGCTTTTAAAAAGGAAACCACAATTCACAACAGCCCTTCTAAGCCAGAGATTCTATTCAGTGTATGCCTTCATGATGCCATGGATTCCACGGATAGCTTGCACTTGGGACAACTACAAGAGACATTGGAGCAGCTAGAAGAATGATACTGCATGTATTTCCAATGTGTCAACAAGAATGTGGCCAGTCAGTTGGGTGGCGCTTTGTTTAGCCCTCTGTATTTTTGTGTCCTTGCTTTAATTTGGTTCTTTTACGGCAGCTTAAACAAGCTGTTACTCCAAAGGGCACCAGCAATTGACAAGCAGACGATAAAAGGTGTCCGTGTGTGGTAGTCTTGAATAGCTCAGACATGTAAATGGATGTAAACGTCACAGCTTCATTGGGAATCTCATGAGTCATAACTAAAGAGCGTCAAAAGATGCCGTCCTGCCTTTCATACATTCTGAAATGGGTGCTAAATATTCAGATAAGATCTTTCCAGGCAGGTTAGACCTTGAGTAAAGCCGGGGAGTCCAATTTTTACAGTCCTTTACAATTGTTGCTTGTCAGACTGTATGATATGATCCCAGTGAGATGACACACTGTGCGCCATAATGTCTAGGGATGGAATCGTACGGAATTTAAAAGGATAATTCACCCAAAAATGTAAATTCTCTTATCATTTACTCACCTTCATGCCATACCAGATGTGTATGACTTTCTTTCTTCTGCAGAACACAAATGAAGATTTTTAGAAAAACTTTTCAGCTCTCTAGGTCCAAACAATGCAACTGAATAGTGGCCAGAAGGCCCAGAACTCTGAATGTCCAAATATCACATAAAGGCATCATAAAAGTAATCCATACGACTCCAGTGGTTTAATCCATATGTTCTGAAGCGATCTAATCGATTTTGGGTGAGAACAGACCAAAATTTAATTTCTTTTTCACTCTAAATCTTGATAGCAGTCTCCTTGGCAATCATGATTTCAAGCTTGGTAACACTTTCTAGAGTGCCATCTAGCGGTCTGCGCATGTTTCAACACTAGGAAGTGTAATTGACTTTAAAATTATGATCGTGCCTAGAGACTGCAATGGCAAGATGCACAGTAAAAAAAGGAGTTACATTTTGGTCTGTTCTCACCCAAAACCAATTGGATCACTTCTGAAGACATGGATTAAACCACTGGAGTCATATGGATTACTTTTTTGATGCCTTCATGTGATATTTGGACCTTCAGAATTCTGGCCACCATTCACTTGCATTGTGAGGACCTACAGAGCTGAAAAATTCTTCTTAAAATCTTCATTTGAGTTCTGCTGAAGAAAGAAAGTCATACACATCTGGGATGACATGAGGGTGAGTAAATGATGAGAGAATTTTCATGTTTGGTTGATCTATCTCTTTAAGGATTCCAGCTTAGATTTCTCTTAAAGATTCTGGTTCCTTAGCGATTCTGTTAGCTATTATATTAGTACTTTTGAGGAATAAATATTTGCAAATAAGAAATGCAACAGCAAGGTGTGTTTACACAGACTTTTTAATTTAGATATTTTATTTGTTCAAGTACTTTTATAAAATACCACTGATTTCAACAAAATTCATTATCTGTAGCTTTAAACACACATTGTCATATCAACAACCATCCAGTAATTACTCTGATTTAATTCTCACGTGCCTGAAGTACACATAACATGGTAACAGTTCTTGGGTCATTTTGAGTTGAACATGATGAAATGAATGATATGCAGTTCAGTACATTTTTGATTCACTAAATATACCTGGCTGATAAGTGTCATTTGTTTGGTATGCAGGGCTGTATGGTTCGAGATTCAAAAGAATCGACTCATAAGGGCCATTCGTTTGGGAATTGGGCTACACTGGTTGCATTGTATGTTTCATTCTGTAGATTAAAAACATCCGGTTCATAAGAGTAATTGTACTAACATTAAATACATTTACTGTGTAACTACATGTTGTTCTGCAAAATTCCCACATTTGCTGCTACTGAGGTTGATATACGGCTAGGTTTATGAGTAAAGGTAGGGTTAGGGTTAGGGTTAGGATTAGGGGTTAGAGTTAGGTTTTGGGGTAAGGGTTGGGTTAGGGATAAAGTTAACAGTGTTACTACAAATGTTATTAAATGCAAGTACTTTAAATGTAATACTTTAAATTGTAATACTTTTAGAGTATTTTCAAAGTATTTTGGCACCATATTGCATCTGCATCATCAGAAGATTGCACGTTTGAGAACCGTGCATGGAAACAAAAGTCTTAACAATTATTTGGTTGGAGTTTTAAAAAAAAAAGGAACTGGTACTAAATAAGAAACAGTTCTTGGAATAATTCCGTCAGACTGGAGGATACACATCGTAGCCAAGGCTTTAGCCCCAATTGTCCCGATATTATCAATGCCATCGTAGGAGCAGTCACATTGGACAACTGTGACGCAGAATTTCTACCAGAACTTCGAGGCTGAGATTCATTGTATATGCAATTAATCGGTCCACTAATACGTTTTCCTTTGAAAAAGCATCTTTTTCTCTACATTTGGACTTCCGTCCACACTGAAAAAGCTTTTTTAACAGTGAAAACTGAGCTTTTTGAAAACGCTCTCTCAAGTGGATAAATTTTAAAATGCCATCTTTGCGTTATTGTGTTGCATAGGGAAACGGAGATATCTGAAAACAATGACTATTTGTTGTCATTTGATGCAGTTATGTGATCCATTCATCCCAAAACAATCAAGATGGTGGCCCATGTTGTAGTGCCGTAGTTGCGCCTGCTGTTTACTTTTGATAGTGTAGTTAATGATAAATGTTACTTTGTACAACCTTCACATTGCATTCCTTCAGATGTGACGGGAAGTTTACTCGGAACTGCTGTCCGGGGACGGAACACGAGGACAATTGCATTTTACACCGTACACTGTAAAAAATTACTGTAAATTTACGGCCAAATTCCTACAGCAATCTACTATGATTCTTAAATACAGTAGTTTGCTGTTCATTTAATGTAAATGTTGCATTCTGGGAGATCAAGAGCAGGCTCACTGTGAAGTGACTAGTTTTACGGTAAATAGCTATTCTATGCAAGGCAGTAGGGGAAAATGAACATTTAAAATCGTGATATCATCTTGGTGAAAGCTATAGTGACATTTTGAAACGTATATTTGAGCTGGCACCTTGGACCTTCTTTATTATTATATTATGTTCTTCCAGCCAGTCAATTTGTGTTTAAGTAAAACACAAGTTGTTGCACTGTGCTACTTGGAAGACAAAACCTAAGGTCAGACTGAATATCTGATCCTACCTTGCAAATAGCACTATATGTGGCAATAGTGATGCATTACACAATAAAACACAAAAGCAAAAACAGTAAAGGTTATTTCAGCAAAATTATATCAGCAAACTGAGTGTTTGATGTTTTTGATGAACTTACAGCATAACTCGAGTTGTTATCAAGACACACAGAAATCAACTCTTGGCATACAAAACGCAACAATGGTGACAATTAACAAACATACTTTTACATAAAAAAGTAAAAGCTGAACATTAAAATACAAGTAACTTAGACTACAACAAAAACAATGTCAAAATAAACCAGCAAATAGTAAAAAATCAAAGTAAATTCTTCATGCCGCAGTGCATGCTGGGAACATAGCTGTTAATTTCAACAACAGTAGACAGTATGTAATTTAACAGCAGTATGCCGCTAAATTGCAGTTGTATATTGTAGCTGTCAAAAACAGTATCTTGCTGTTAATTTCAAGAACGGTAACACACCGTATTTTTACAGTATAATGCTGGCAACCAGAGCTGCCAGTAGTTTACTGTTTTTTTACAGGATTATTTTTTACAGTGTACATGGAACGGCAATTTTTCGCATGTGCATTAAGGGGGTTTAAGCGTTTTAATGCACTTTAGTGTGGACGGAGAGCGTGAAAAGGCCGTTTTCAAATGTATCTGGATTAATGTAGCCTTAGCATTCAAAGACTGCAGATATTGCGGTGTGAACACTTAATCACAGTTAACCACTTCCAAACATACAAATATGGGTAGTCTGAGGTGATAAAAATTAGAAAGCTTTAAAAAAAAAAAAAAAAAAAAAAAAAAATCATTTAAAACATGTCAAGTTCGTAGAAATGTAACCTTTGTGTGCAATTTGGTTCCATTCACTTTTGAAAAATATTTATAGCATTTTCTAAAAGAAAATAAAAAGAGAAAAAAAACTAAACTTAACTTTACAAATGTCATGTGGTGTTACCATCAAGTAAAATGTATTAAAGTACTGCATTTTTCAATATAAAAATGTTACAAATATAATTTTTGAGTCAAGAATATCAAGAGGTTTTCTCAGGGTTACACCACATGACCTGAACAAAATCTGTCTTTTCATAAAAATGTCAATATATTGGATTTCTTTTTTTTTTTTTTTTACCTATATGGTGGTTACACAACATGACTTTGATTGATATAAATCATATTTTAAAACACAATTGTTTCATTGCTTATTAAAAAAAGAATATAAAAGAATATTATGCACTAATCATGCCAACATTTGTTTTTCTTTACTGTCTCTGGATGGTAACGCTGCACGACGTCTTTGACTTTAAGCCCTAGAATTTTATTTATTTTTTTAATATACTCATAATAGAAGAACTCTATTCAAGTAATTGTTTTGTGTGAACTGCATTTTCTTTGTATTTTTGAATAATTTAACTGTCTGGATCAAATAATAAAAAAATGGAGCATCACAACATTAACCCATTTATCAAATGTTATGTGGTTACCTGTTTTCTGAGGAATTTTTTTTGCTCACAAACACTCTCTACATAGTAGTTCTTCTAGCTGTATTTTGAGGTATTTTGGTTGCTTGGTACATTCCACTGGTCTCTAGGACTGTCTTTTCTGTGCTTTCTTACAGAAGGTGGGCAATCCTGTGTCACAGAGAAGCTCGTCCTCGGTTTGGCCCTTACCATGTCAAGCCGCTCTGTAATGCTGAAGAAATCAACACACAACTTCAGACTGGATTTGGCCAATCTACGTGGGGGGGATAGATGCTTCTCAGACATGTAAATCAAAGCCTCATTCGGAAGAAACATCCCGCTCCCATCCCCCTGTCGAGACTCCCAGTGAGGTGGCTGGGTGGAGATACCACTGGTTATACTGTTTGATTCCAGAACTCCCTAGAGACAGTCAATACACTAGAGTCCACATTTCTCTACGGCCCCAGTAGCGATGCATTCCTGTCTGGTCTCCCACCCACCCCATCTCAGTCACATCAGTATGGTTAGGGTGTGCTGTTTGCTCTCTGCGTACTGTTTCTGTGTCATTATTGTAATTCTGCTTAACTGAAGTGATGATACAGACATTAGCTGCCTCAGGAGCACTGCCGTGACCCAGTGACTCTCTGGGGCCTACTCATTTCCGACTGTCGTAATGTAAACAGGAAACTACCACACATAATCCAACAATGTAATTTGATCTTTGAGTTAGATCAGGATATTTTTACCCATCAAAATCAGATGCTAAATGTCTTTACATGTCCAAATGATTTGTTTATGATTCAAGATATCTCTCAAAGTTGATTATGTAAATGTAAAGGTGAAGTGTGCAATTTCTTCATTACTAGTGGCACCAAACAGAACTGCACAAACAATGACTGTTTTCAAAAAGATTTCTCAAACACTCTCCCCATCTGACCATTGGTTAACCAAAGTTGCTGTGTCATGCTGGTTGTTTTGAAAGCACCACAAAACCACTCTTCCAATGTAACATAGCCAGCTGGTGCGTGATAGATGTGCACTGTGTAAAACGTACTCTTCTAGCCTTAAAAAGATGCACTAGCGACCGAGGATAGAGGCCATGGCTTTTATAGCCTCCTTGATAGCGCATCCGGCTCCCATGCTGGGGATTGCCTGTCCGAATCCCTCTCGGGGTGGGTCGAGTAGGACGGCGAAACCAACATAGTCTCATGACAACTCGTAATAATTCATACAAGATGGCGCAATCGTAAAATATCGTATGAGTGTGAAAAGGTACATATTTTGGACCAACCAATCAACAGAGAGAATTTCAAATCAATACAATGCAGACATCAAATTTTAGCTAGCCTCCTATCTGTTTGAAAAAAGGAAACGTCTGTGAACAATTTTGGCTCATTCCATATTTATTTATGCAATACAAATAACTGATGCATGTCAATAACCTCTTATACACTTCCCTCATATTCCTCCAAATCTCAGTGTTTTCTTTCTTCCAGGGTACACAATTTATTTTCCTAATAAAAACATGGTTAGGTTTGGATTAGGGGTTAGACAAACGAAAAATCGTAATAACATTTTGTTTTGTATAATTTTTTTCTACAAGAGTAAAAGTTGTACATTTTTGTATGAGCCAACTCGTAAATTTTTCTACAATTTAGCCATCTCATATGGGTCAACTCTGCTTACAATTTTTGTTTAAAACTCTGCTTACGGCAATATTAGCTCAACCAATGTGGGACTATCTTTTTGTACAACCAGTTGAAGACTGCAGATGTTTTCTGGAATCTGTTCTAAAATTTTTATTATTTTTGCAATTCCATTTGCTTACACAAGTGACGCAGAAATTACACACTTCAGCTTTAAAAGTAATCGTTTACCATTACCGCCATGCTCTTGTGACACCATAAACCCACACTGGCAAGTCAGAGTTAAAGATTTACATCCGAGTTTCCAAGTTGGAAATCCGACTTCAAGTGGCATTCTCTTGAACTTTTCCAGGTAGGAAGTTGTAAATTCCTACTTTCTGAGTGGAATGGAATTCAGCGTAATGCAACGTAACTGGGCACCACACGTCAAGACAACAAAAAACCATTGTAGGTATGTGTCGGACCGTAAACACATTCATTCTTCAACCACTTTTCGCAGAATGTCTCTGTCGGGAAAACCCTCTGAAGGTGTACTTATTTGTTTGCCCTGCTGAAATAAAAGACTCATGAGTGTTTTAAAGGGGAAGCGGGGGAGGGATCAAGGATCTTTTGAGCATAAATGGATAAATGTCTCAAGATAAGTGGACACAAAGACACAAAAGGACAAAAGAAGCCGAGGTCGGGAGCGCTCCATCACCGCGAGGCAGCATTATCTTAGAAAGAGGAGAAAGACACCTCTGCATGTCACGCTCTTAACTCCTCTGTCACTGTTCCCCACTACACCCCCTTCTCTTTATTTAGGAGAGGATAAGACTGCCGACAGAAGCTTCTAGATAAGACAGCCATTCTGTCCCCAGTGGAAAGTGTGGCCTGTTAGCAGGTATTCAGATTACTTGACCTCAATCCAAAAGGCTATGGGATCTTTCAGTGGGATAATTTAGACATAAGCCCTTAATAATGTTGTGATTTGTTGAACACATTGTTAATCAGGGTGAAAGAGTTTGGTTTACGGTGTTGGATCTAGGCGCTGCACATCACTCGCTCGATTCAAGCTCGAAGAAATGACACGAGAGGACAAGCCTCTTGTGTTCTCTAGGGCCCCATTGGATTGAAAGATCCTTCGGTATCCTCTTCCATTCAGTTTTCCTTAAGCTTGAGGTCTGTATTCATCTCTCTTAATGGATCTTGGCTCTTCACAGGCCTGTAGCTAAACATAACAGCAATGTAAAGAGGGACACAAATGCACAAGTGAGAAAAATCATAAACTAAACTAAACTAAATCCATATGAAAATAACAGGAATTAATCGCGATCATCGTTTGAATGATCCTGTAATCTATTATTAAAATTCCAAGGTCAATCTTTTAATATAGTTTATGCGAAGTTCAGCACCAAGAAATTGTATCGTAGTTTAAATGCTCACTATTATTTCCTCAGCAGAGAGATCGATTTCTGTATTCATTTATTTATTATTTTTGCAGGATTCTTCCTCCATAGGGAATATTGGATCGCTCCTATTATAATTAATAAAGCCATTCAATGTAGCTTTCTGCGTGATTTGCGAACAAGGTAAGGATTTATTTTTTAATTATAAAAATACTTTTCTTGTCTCTTTCTGCAGCTCCAGCTACTGCAGTCCAGTACTGCAGATATTGTTGACTTTTGTATGACAAATTGCTTATGTTCCTCATTTGTAAGTCATTTTGGATAAAAGCATCCTCTAAATGACTAAATGTAAAAGTAAATGGCTTGCACATCTTCATTCATTATAATACGAGTTATAGTCACTTTTAGAGCTCTAGCTCTCGAACTTACAATCAGTTTAAATAAATGTTGGGCACCTACCAGAGATAGGTGCTATGTTTGTTAGGACTGCACGTATCCAGCCATCTCACTTCATTGTAGTGGTTCTATGTCCATTTGTGGTTGCTTTTTCTGAGATGTAAACACTTCAATTTCTATTAGTTCCAGGCATCCAGGGAACATCCAGCCATCGAACAACATAGTCCACATTTTCATAATGACATTCTATTACAATCGTGTTAACGTTAGTAACATTAATCGTGTTAAAGTCACAATGAATGAAGTGCCCCCCGTTGCTGTTTTGAATGAGTTTGACAACTAGCAGGAAATGTTCAAGGAACAAAGACATCACTTCCCAAAACCGATTAATATTCCTTGAGATGGTCTATAGACTACTCTTAAAATTATGATTTCGAGTTAAATGAAAAGCACAAATGAAAAGCATGTTTCTTTAGTGTATTTAACACAATACCATATAATTCATAATTTGTCACATTGCCTGCATGCGTTTTTCTACTGGTTGATGACATTAAATGATATTTAGTTTTTGGGTCACATCTTTGATTTTGTGTCGATGAAGGGGTACTTGAGCATAACTGATGGAGCTGTAGGGGTACTTAAGGCAAAAAAGGTTGGGATACACTGCTTTACTATTTCAATCGTTTCTCCTAGACTGCAGTGAGAATAAATGGTGAGTAAATTGCGACTTTTGCTTTAGTCTCCAGCATGTCAGATTGTCAATTTAGATCAGAAGTTAGAGATTTCAGATCAAACATTTCTCAACAAATTCCACTAGGGGTGCACCGATACAAAATGTGTGCACCGATACCGATATACCTTGTTTCAAATCACTGATAATTAATTACCCAACTTAGAAAAAGATATTAAAATAATAACTTTATTCTCTATGTCTCTACATGTCTTTATTACTAGTTTATAACTAGTTTCAGTTATAAACAAAACACTGAAACAAAAAGCACATAATTAACTCACATTGTCCTTAGCTCACATTAACTGTATTCTACCTCTTGTTAGGTTTCATATTTAATTGGAAAGTTCTTGATTTTGTTTTTTTTTCTAAATGGGTTTTTCCGCCACCTTTTGCAGGAAAAAATCAGCCCTGATTATGTTCTGTTTTTAAACAATAGGCAGATGTCCGCTAATTGCTTTTATTGGCAAATACTGATATTTAGACGACACATTGGTGTACTAATCTACTATCTGCATTAATTTGACAGCTCTCTACTCTCACTGTATATACTGTAAGTGGCTTGTTTGTTTCTTTAAATATTTCTCAATTTTAGTAGGTATGTCTAAGACAAAGTTCAATGAAACCTAACTGAGCTGTCTCCAATGTGAGCAATAACATTTTTGTTTGGGCAGCATTGGATTTGTAAAGTATTTTGTGAGCTTAACAACTCTGGCTTGATTGTTTTTTGCACATTCTCTGCCAGTGCTCTGAAAACATTGTATTTATGTGGCCAGAGGCAAGTGGATTTAGTGCTGGCTTCTTAGATCTATGCTACGCCACATTTGAGCTGGCACTCTGCCAAACCAGAGAACCTACTCGACAATTTGCAAACAGCCGAGTTCTTTTGGCCACTCACCACAATCTAGAAATGTGCCTGGCAACTTCACATGCAATTAAACCAAGGGAAAAAGTACCAAATATAACAGGCGCTAAATGGGAGGACAGTTCAGAGGTTGTCTTACGCAGAGTGCAATTAGCCAATTGCTTAGTCAGTTTTCCTATGTATGCTGTGTGGATGTATGTTTTTACAGGCTGAATGCACACATTCTTGTTGTCAATATGTTCCATCACAGGGTGTAATTTGTAGTGTTTTGAAGGGAGCTCTACTCATGGTTATCTCCTGAAAAGCTGGTGGAAATGTTGCATGCAAACAAGTCTGATGGCTAAACCATTGACATCTGTTCGACCAATGGAGTCTTGATTCGCAAAACATGTTTACTCACAAACAGCATCCAGGCCAGCAGCCTCTCTCACTGGCATTCATTGAGACCTAGAGGAAAACTGAATTGCTCAGAGGTTGCTCTTTCATAGCTCAGAGGCCATATTCAAGAAAATCTTAAAAAAAAAATAGAAAAATAAAAAATAAGAAGGTTCTTAGGATAAATTATAAGACATTTGTAAGAATGTTCTTAAGTGTAAAAAAGAAAGAAAACAATTTGAATATTCTTAAGAAGTCTTATCAGGAATGCAAAGTATTATTTTTTCTTAAGTTTGAAAATCAATTGAAAATATTTGAAGAATATAACAAGAATTTTATTCTAAAGAATGTCTTGTGAATTTGGCTCTAGATGAGACATAATGGAGTTCTCATGATTTATTTAAAGGTGTCAGGACATGAGGAATTCAATTTTCATTGATCTTTTGACATATAAGAGGTCATTGTATTATAAAAACATAATGTAAGTTCCAGAACTCAAAACTTCATCCTCACTGCAAAAATAGCATTTGTTGAAACCAAGCTGTCACAACGACTTGTTCTCTATTTCTGCTGTGGTTGTTAACCAGTTCTACATCATTATCTATGTTTGCAATTTGTGGTTTAACGCTGTGCACATCTTTTGTTACAATACTGTCGTAAAGTCATGTTGGTGTGCATGCTCCGCAGTTGTACCGTATTTTGTGAGTTATTGCAGTTTCTGCAAAGTAAAAAGGAGCATTCAGCTAAACCGTTGGTTTTTGCGTCTTTCCCTGAACATAACATTTGGCGACGAGGATGGCTTTATCTCTACCTCCTCCCAAGCCATTTCTGCCTGACACTGGTGAACCTGTCGTGCCGTGGGAGCACTGGTATGTGTAATTTCAGACGTACCTCATTTCCGTGGGCTTGTATGATGTCCCAAATGAGAGAAAACGTGCACTTTTCCTATCTTTCAGATGCTGGGAACTGCAAATACATACGCCGACGCTGTTGCACGATTAAAGGGACATTAACACTTACACTCATAGCATGCTGCTGAAATGTTTAACTTTCAGACAAAGATGCCAGTGGTTGGGTGAGTCAGCCAGCCAGTTTGTTGCTGATTTAAGAAGCCTTGCTGAGCCATGCAAATTTGGTGCTCTCCGTGACGAATTAATTAGAAAAACTAACAGCGCATGAGTCAGAGAGAGACTGCTTATTGAAGATGATAAACTTACTTTGGATAGGGCTCTCACTCTGGTGCTTCAAGTTGAAGAAGCTACATAGTGTGCAGCTAAAATAGCGGAGAATAATGCAGATAAAACAAGCTCTGATGTCACCACTGTACCTGCAAATGCAGTCACTGTTGAGGGGCTCCAGCCTGCAGGTGCAATCATCCAGAAAACGCAGCCTCAGTCAGGTCAACATAGACGGAGGTGTGGGAACTGTAGGTCCACTCGTCATGCCGACAGGTCCTCAGACTGCCCAGCAATTGGACGAAAGTGTAGGCAGTGTGTTAAGCCCAACCACTTTGCAAGGTGATACAGGTCAAAGCTCAGCTAAGGCTCACTTACCACATCACAGCCCTCACCAGCTATAATCCACACAGTCTGTCCTCACTCAGTCACATTCTCTACATTTGGTGTATAGCTGAAAGACTGTTGCATTCCGCTGCTCCTTGACACAGGAGCTTAAGTGCCATTGCTTAATATGGCCACCTACAATACATTTTTCTCGGACATTGAGTTACACCCATCACCTCTGAAGCTCTGTGGTTATGGCCAAGCCAGCATTGGAGTGACTGGATTAGTTAAACTGTCAGTACAATATGGGCAGAAATGTCTTGTAAAGTTCCCATTCTACATCACACAGTACGGTGCAATATCCTGGGTTAAGTTCTGTTCATCAGTCTGGGGTTTTCGCTGCATGACAACAGTGGAGCAGCTATCCTTCAGGTGGACTCTCCATGGCATACACAGTTTCCCACTCTCTTCGGTGGTTTAGGCTGCCTTTCTGCTTTCGCCCACAAACCCCTGCTTAACCCTGATATGCCACCCGTCATTCAGCCAATACACAGTGTGCCTCTTGCCATGCGTGACAAGGTCACTGCTGAACTACTCGGGATGCTGACAGCAGACATCATTGAGCTCATTGATTCCTCCCCATGGGTCTCAAATCTTGTGATTGTGCAAAAGAGGTCAGGTGGCATACATTTGTGCATCGACCTTTGGGGACCCAATAAGGCAGTGGTGCTGGACAAATACCCACTGCCGACAATTGAGGAGCTCACAACACTTTTCCATGGCTCCTCAGTGTTTACAAAGCTGGATCTTAAGCAAGGTTACATGCAGATACCACTGCACAAAGACAGCAGAAACCTGACTGCATTCGTGACTCACATGAGGGTGTTCCGTTTCAAGAGGATTCCATTTGGCCTGAGTTCAGTACCTAGCTGCTTTCAGAAGATCATGGCCACTGTTATAGCAGAGCTCCCGGGCATGGCTGTATACTTAGATGATACTGTTGTACACAGCAAGGACGTGTCCACCCATGATGAATGCCGGAGACAGGTTCACAACTCTGTCCAGAAACAATCTGATGCTGAACGCAGAAAAATGTGTGTTTGCAGCCCTAGCAATAGACTTTGTGGGTCTTCAGGTGTCCAGCTTGGGCATCACACCGCTGCAGTCCAATGTAGAGGTAATCCTAAACCTCCCAGTGCCAGCCTCTATGTGAAGAATCCCTCACTTTGTTGTCTTCCTCTGTCTTCCATTGGCGCAATGAGGTCTTTCTTTCTGTGGGCTGACAGAGTCACTCTCCCATGCCATTTCCAGGTGTGAGGCATCTTGTAGGACAAGACTGATGACACAGGGAGGGGCGCCAGGGGTGAGGGGTTGGGAGGTGGGGCAGCACTATGTCCATTTATTCAAATCTTATATCCTTCCTCAGTATGACTGCTTACTATCTCAGGTTCTTACCTCAGTATTCTGTGATCACTGTCCCCCTACGACAGCTGCTCAAACATGACACCCCCTGAGTAAGGACAGTGGAGTGCGAGTGCGCTGTTCAACAGCTCAAGCACCTTCTCACGTCACCACCAACACTAGCTCATTTTGATCTCTGACAGAGGCCTATAGCTTTCGCTTCACGGGCTTTGAACCCTGCTGAGCAGAAATACTCAGTGGGAGAGAGGGAAGAGCTGGCATGCATTTGAGCATGTGAGTGCTGGCACATGTACTTATATGGACGATTCTTTACACTCAGAACAGACCACCAGGTGCTCACTGCCCTCATGTCCACCGCAGGGACTGGCCACAAGCCACTCTGGCTCCACCGATGGGCTGACAGGGTGAATCAGTACAACTAATAGCTGCAGTTCAGCCCTGGAAAAGACAATGTGGTGCCGAACTTATCATCATGGTCAGTTGCGGACTCAACCGACACAGCCATACAGCCGATGTCAGACATGGAGTGCGACCTTGTGCAGCTTGTTATGAGCCCCTACAGACTGCAGTGTCTCTGGAAGAGCTTCAGCGAGAGTCTGCAGAAGACCCACTTGTCATCACCCACAGCACCTACATTTGGGAAGGCTGGCTAGCTCAGGTGAGCCCTGAACTGGCACCCTACTCACGAGTTAAGAAAGAACTGGCTGGAGTGAGTCATGCATTGTGCGGGTGCACTGAGCAGTCGTTCCTCTGTCCTTTAGGGGGCGAGTTCTGTTAATAGCACATGAGGGTATTGTGGGGGTGGTCAAACTGAAGTAGAGATGCAGAGACTTGGTTTGGTGGCTGGGGATTGACAGAGAGCTAGAAGCTCTTGTGCGTGACTGTGCACTTTGTCTGCTTAATGGCAAAACAGGAACTCCAGCCCCGCCACCCATGCAACCCATCAATTGACCCTCCAAGCCATGAGAGCATCTCTAGATGAACATCTGTGGGGAACTCACCTCTGTTCTCCACCATCAGGGGTTTCTAGTCATGGTGTATGACCGCCACTCAAAGTGGCCTGAGGTCGTGTCTATGGGCTCAGTTACAGCCTCTGCAATAATTGATGTTCTGGAGCAGCTCGTTTCCCGGTGGGGGGGTCCCACAGGTAATTACCACAGACAACAGACTGCAGTTCATTTCCAGTGAGTTTTCGTCCTACCCTGGCAGCCAAGGGAATTAAATAATTTATTTGATCAAAGTCTGAAAAATGGCATACGAGCACACCTTGCCCAAGGTTTCCCTTTTAAGGCGGCTCTCTCCCAGATCCTCTTGCATTATCGTGCCACCCAACAGGCCACAACATGTGTGTCCCCCACCAGTCTCATGCTCGGCAGAGAACAGGAACTACCATTGATAAGGCTGTGCCCACCTTGTCAGCACCCAGTGAACACTTCGATCCGTGCACGAGTTCATCAGCACCAGCGTGATATGAGAGCCAGGTATGACGCAAGTATCATGCTTGGCCCACCAAGATAAGAGTACAGGACTGGGTCAGAGCCTGTCGGCCCCACCACAGCAATAAACTGGGCTCTTTCCTGTCCGAGCACCTCCAGGTCAAACGGAAGCTAGGGCCAGTCACATTTGAGCTAGCTAATGGGTTCCGCTGGCATGCAAGCTGCCTTCGAAGAGTGCCCGCACCTTCAGCTACAGAGGACAGCCTGAACCGATCTATGGTCATGGATCCTGTGCTGCTGCCGCAGAATCCAGATCCTGATGCAGTCGCCAGACATGAAGTGGTAGCTGATCGCTACCAGGGCCCGCAACCTTCAGCGGCCCCTGTGACACCTCGTCCAGTGAGGGCGAGGGCATGTCCTGCACACTTCCAGGACTTTGAAACTACATTTCATACTTAGACTCGGTGGGAGGGGGAAAAATGTTATGGTTGTTAACCAGTTCTACATCATTATTATCTATGTTTGCAATTTGTGGTTTAACACTGCACATCTTTTGTTACGATACTGTCACAGTTGTACCATATTTTGTGAGTTATTGAAGTTTCTTCTAAGAAAAAAGGAGCATTCTGCTAAACCATTGGTTTTGCGTCTTTTCCTGAATGTAACAATTTCCTCCACATTGTGATGTCACACTGTGGTAGGCATTTGCATCTGACTGCCTCCACAACAACACATCAACGCCTACTTTACCTTATCACTTCTGTAGCTCTGCCCAGTAGTGGTGACCATGAAATGGCAAGGAGAGAGAGAGCAGGTAAGTCAAGAGCAGAGAGCCAATCATAACAGTGGGCGTTTACTGTCAAGTCTTAATAAAAACTAACCAAACTACATTGAAGACAGCACCTTACAAATGTTATTTGAATGCTTTACCATCACCCCACGCTAAGTGAATATAGATGATATTTCAGATTCAAGTGTTGAGCTGAGGATGGCTAATAAGCTAGCAGCAACACATTGCATGCGTTTGAAACATCACTTCCGTCAGCTGTTAAGCAGTGATTGCTCCCGTGTAGTAAAACAACATTAAGTGTTACATTTGGGACAATACTACACTTTGAAAATTCATTTTTAAATGTTTATCGTTGCATAGCATGTTGTATACAGTGCATACTGTTACGTGTGCAGCATGATAGCATTCCATTCCCAGCATAGCCTCTTGCTCTCTCTCCTTCTTACAAGGGTGCAGGTCTGGGGCAGAGGTGTAGTCACTACTCTCTACACCAGAGAGAGGCCATTTACAATGCTGCTGTACTATATCATGTTGCAGTTGTTGCGGCTTGTGATTGATGTCACAGGGTTATAGTTTCAGACATGAGCGAGCACAGAGCAATGCTAAACAGCTAGGCCTGTGAACACACTTAAACTGGGGCTCTATGTTCGGAATGGAAATATTAACTTGCTACTTAAAGGGATAGTTCATCCAAAAATAAAATTCTGTCATCATTTACTCCCCTCATGTTGTTCCAAACCCATATGACTTTATGTCTTATGCGGAATACAAAAGGAGGTGTTTTAATGAATAATGCAGTCTGTCTTTTCAGTAGAAATACAGTTAATTTTGCCTCATTTTAAAGCTCATAAAAGGACCCAAGTGTATCATAAAAGTAGTCCATGTGATTCATGCATCATATTCCAATTCTTCTGAAGAAGAAGACAATATGTTTTGGTTTGAAACAATGTGAAATTTAAGTAATTTAATAGTTAAAAACTTGATGTCTGTTGCACGTTCGTGAGCGCTGTGAAAGAAGCTTGCTCACATTGGCTCGGGTGTTCACGCGACAAACATTTTGAACAGTAGTAAACTACTGTAAATTGTTCTCAAATAACCTCAACACGTTGCTTGTGAGTGCCATCTAGTTATCACTTTTGAAATAAAAATGGTTATTTTGTATTATCAATTCAGTTTTGTGTAAAACTTTTCTAACTTTAGGTCTGATCAAATAATGAATCAAAAAGATGCTATAAAGATGTAATTTATTTAATTACACTGGAAAAGGAAGGCATTGCATGGGATATGGTACCAGTGCATTGTGCTTTGTTGTATACTGCACATTTTGGTAAATGCATACAGAAATTTGACCATTTCTGATTATAAAATACTTTATCCTATCCCAGCTTAATATGCAGAGTCAAATGTAAGTAAGCTATTTGTTCATTGATTTCCCTGCTAAGTGTAACACTGTGGCTCTGTGGCATTTTTAAACATTGCTCTGATAATTTGAGGACCCAACCAGCCCGACAAAGTAACATCGGCTCAACCAATGGTGTGAGTTTGGGGTGGAGCTATCTGTTTTTTTGAGCAACTGAAGACATGGGGAGTGTTTAGGAAACTTGAATGAATGATTTTTAAGATTTCCATTTGGTGACATTTCACCTTTAAGTTTAAAAACACAGGCATGCAAAAAGATGTCAAAACATGCCTCTGCTTGAAGCATTTTAAGTCAGTATCTGCTCACATAAAGAGCGAAGGGTTTAATATCTGCTGCCTAAGGTTTAGTAATTAAAACAGGCAAAGCCACCTGCATACTAGGCCTTCTAAAATGTTGGTTGTCTTGGAAATTATTTTGTATTCTATAGGTCAACTCAGTTACAGAAAAAATAAAATGCACACCTTTTTCTGTGTAATGCACCCAAAATGCAGTGGTCTCACAATGTCATTCACTCTCAAGCATTCCATTGTGTATAATGTGAGCTACAGTTGCTGCCCCTTCGAGCTGTAATCGCCCATTTTCATCAGCCAGTTGATCTTTATTAAGCAGGAAATTTGCACTGGTAACTGAGTCCAGCTTTAGAGCCGGTCTTCATGGTTTGAGAGGGTCGACCTCATGTGGGCGAGGTGTGTGTGTACATCAGTGTATCTTTGTGAGGGTGTGTGTGAGAGAGAAAGTGAGTGGGTGGTTGCTTGAATGGCCTTGGCCAGCAGAGTCAGTGTGTTCCACCTCTTGTTCCACTAATCGATCAGCAGATCGCATTAACAAGGCCACTGAAATGAATGGACACGGTGCTGCCCCACCTCCCAACCCCTCACCCCTGGCGCCCCTCCCTGTGTCATCAGTCTTGTCCTACAAGATGCCTCACACCCGGCAATGGCGTGGGAGAGTGACTGTGTCAGCCCACAGAAAGAAAGACCTCGTTGCGCCAAAGGAAGACAGAGGAAGACAACAAAGTGAGGGATTCTTCACATAGCTTCCCATTTTCATGCACTGCTGCCAGTAGAGAATCAAGTGTGTCCCCCTACTCTGGCACCTCGCTAGATATCTCTTGGCTCCCCCAACCTTTTATCTGCATTCAAAGGTAGCCCTATACCTTCCATTCTTCAAAGGAGTTCAAATGTGACCACCTTGCAACCCAATGCCATTTTTTTTCAACTTTCTCATTGGCCGGGGGCAAAAAGAAAAGACCAATGTGCCCTTTAGAGAGCCGTCATTCCCAGGCACTCTTTGAAGCAATAGAAAGGTCTTAAGGGAGCTGAAACAATTGGACATTAAATTGAATTACAGAACTTATCTATGTTAAACATGATTATGCATGCAAACTTGTGTTCCCAGAGCCAAAGATCTGCTGATATGAGCCTAGATTAAACCCATTTCTTTTTTTAAGAAACATACTGAAACTATAATGGCCATACTTTGCTCAATAGTACAATAAACAAAAGTATAGCCCCAGCAATAAATGTACATACCATTCTTAGGTCTTTAGTTGAATATGTTGTTGTTAACTTATTAATGCATTCACAATGTGTTAGATTATGAGTGCATAATCTGAAAAGAGTCTAAGACTCTGGTTTTTGTAGTTTGTAAGCTTTAATACACACAGGCACTGACAATGACAATGTTCGTATTAGACTGGAAATGCTTTCTTTTTCCCAATATATTGAGATTCACTTTAAGCACAAATGCTTTAATGGTCATACTACATGACTAAAAGATCCCAATATGTTATGTTGCGATGGACTTTCATTTGGCCTTAGTCATGAAACACGAGCAGAACAAATGTCATTGTAAATCAAGCATAAAGCCATTCGAAGGGAGGTTAAATGGCTGGCTGTCAGGTGCAGCCACAACAATATGGAGCAGAACACTCTCAAAACAGTGGAGATGATTGTGGACTTCAGGAGAAACAACCCAGCATTACATAGTATATAGTATAGTATAGTATAGTATAGTATAGGACCGTATTATAGTAGTATAGGACAATTGTACAGTATAATATTGGATAGGACAGTATAGTATAGTATAGTATTTTTTGAACTATTAAAAAGGGTTTTGGTGTCTCTCAAACCTCAAAGAACAAGAACAGTAATGAACCAAAACAAAGTGATGGAGGAAGTGAGAAAGAAAGCAGAAGAATGAGCGTGTGATCTAGCAGCTGATCAGACAGCTGATAGTGTAATGTTTTCTGAGCTCTTTGATGACAGTGGCCACCAGTTCATGTGTGAAGTGGGCCGTTCAATTTTGAGTGCACTTGTTCCTCACGGGTGCATCAGTACATAGTTTTAGGATGTTGACACATGGATCCTTAGAGATACCAGTTGGATTGAGAGCTTCTTCGTTCCGGAAGCTGTTTGAGAGTGCTTTACACAAACAAAAGGCAGTAATTAACAAAAACCTGATGTTTTTGTAACAAAAAAAAAATGCTGGTAGTTTGTTCCCCCTCAGTGATATCAACAGAGTCTCCTTCCTGTCCTGCATGTTAAAACAAGGAGCAAGCAGCAGCTTGATCGAGCTTCGAGGTTAGTTTGTCAATATGACTGCAGTCATATTTACAAAAGCTACTGATATAAAGACTAGGTTATGTTTTCAAAGCACCCACCACCTGAAACTTTCAAGCAAAAATTGTATTTCATGATTTGAAAGGAAAAAAAAAATGTGTGGGTGGGTGGGTTGGTGTGTGTGTGTGTGGGGGGGGGGGGGGGGGGGGGGGCGTTGGTATCCTTGAATTTAGTAATATAAGCTGTGGTTTTATCATCACTTTCTTGACTCATTATTTGATTGGACTGCCAAAAGTTAAGATGTTTTACACAAACCTGGATTACAAGAGCAAAATGACTAATTTCCAAAATGACAATTGAACATTCAATGTGGTAAAGTCATGTTATGAGGACGACAGTGTGGCATTATACATTTTAAAGCGTCTATTATTCCATAATGCATACTGTTTCACTTACTATTTTTAAAAAGTATAGGATACAGTATACAATATGCAGCATGCAGCAAGCAGTACACTAGTATTCCATTCTGAACCAAGCCTATTATTTATCTCATTATCTTTATGTTAACAGTTAAACAATAGTGTACCTCTTCTCAATTGGTTTCCGACCTATTTAGCTTTCACACTGTACTGTACACTGTTTCTGGTTTGGTTTGGTGCCTGCTCTGGTTTGGTCTGGTTTGGCCAAGCCATGGAATCTGCTGCAAAACATCTGTCTTAAACTTTCTCATGTCAGTCAAGAGCAGCTTTAAATGTATTTACTGCAGAAACAGCAGGAATAAGCCTGGGCTCTATTGTCATGCATGCTGCCCATCTCCCCCTGCCAATCACCCAGATAGAGAGAGAAAAAGATGAGGCAGGCCTGCGGTGCCAGACAGTATACATGTTCAGTGTGGATCCAGCCTGTAATGAGGTGGCAAATTACTGTGTTAAAGCCCAGTGAGAGAGAGCCCCTACTGAAGCCCACAGTCAGTCAATTTTCAAAGAAAGAAACAGACCCCTGAGGGCCTGACCTAAGAAGGTCCCCCATACGTCTACTTCTGTCAAGTGTTCTGCAACAATGCTGAACACTTTTATTGATCACCCTGGCAGACTTTTCACTGACTTGTCATTTCCTTGCAGCATTTGAAGTATTGATGTCTTCTCTTTATGGGACAGATGTGTGGAGAAAACAGTCATCTCTACAGATTGAGCACAAAATTCCTCACATTGCCTCTATAAAGGGGATTTGAGGTCATTAAATCATTCACACCCCATTAAAAAGCTTTTTTGATGGGCTTGTTGTTTATATAATGTGTTCTTTAAAGGAAAGGTTCACACAAAAATGAAAAGTGTCATCATTTAATCACCCTCATGTTGTTTCAAACCTTATTTCTTCCATAGAAAACAAAGTAGACATTTTAAAATGTCTTAACATAGTTTATTTGACTTATAACAAAAGTGAATAGTGACTCTGGTCAGTCAAGCTCCAAAAAGAACAACAAAACACCATAAAACCACAGTAAAAGGATTCAATATGACCCATGCCGTATATTCCAAGTATTCTGAAGCCATACAATCACTTTGTGTGATTAACAGAATTTTTTTTTTATTTTTTATTTTGAAGCCTTATTAATTACTTTTACTGTGATTTTATGGTGGATTTGTTCTTTTTTGAGCTTGACAGACACTGTTCACTTTAATTATTTGGCAAACAAATCCTTTGAACCCTGTTTTGTTTTTATTATTATTATTATTATTGCATATAATGACAGAATTCGAATTTTTGGGTGAACAATTCCATTGATTTCCTGAGTAGATATTTTTGAACATATACATCTTTGATAAACAAAAAAGTAGGGATGCACCAATGTATAAGCCACAGATATTTACGGCCAATTATTGTGCACATTAAAAATAGGCAGATGCCATTTGCACCCTGGTGCAAATAATGGTAAATACTAATTGCACCCTGGTGCAAATAGTGTCAGATATTATTTGCACCCATATTTAAATATTAACATACAGTATGGAGATCACTGCAGTTTTTATTTAGAGTCCCACAGACACATTACATTAACACCTAAACCTAACCTTAACCTTACCTTACCTTAGAAAAAATAACGTTGGTTTTACTACAGTAACCATGGTTTCACCATGGTATTTTTTAAAATTTAAAATAACCACAAAATTAACCATGGTTACTATATTACCACCATATTACTGTACTAACACCATTGTTAATTGCATTAAAGCTATGGTTTCTGCCAAAAAACATGGTTACTACAATATTGTTGTACATTGATGCAATCTACACGCAAGCGATGCCAACCTATGGGAACGAGTGTGATTGACACACCCCACCTCCAGATCAAACCCATGTTCGCACTCCCCGACATTCACCGTGACCAAATCACTGCGATGAAATCAACATTTATATTCATTTTTATCTATTATTTTAAGTAGTATTAAAGGAAATATTAAGAGTGGAAATAAGAAATCGGATGGTAAAAGAGTGGGACAAAACGTGGATTCAAACCGCGGTCGCTAGGACAACACTACACAATCACACACTGTCTTTACACCCCACGCCACTGCAGCAACATCTATTGTCTAGTTTGTCGTATATTTCTGTGGTTCCACCAGACTATTGGGGTGCAAATAGCTGCACTGTGTGGCAGATGCTATTCACACCGGGGTGCAAATAGACACTCCGTTAAAGATATCGGCATATCGGTCATAAGCATGAAAAAGTGTGAATAAAGTTTATAATTTTTCATTCTTTGTGTAAAAAAAAAAGCATTTAAAATACCTACCAACATTTTTGAAATCTGAAAGGTACAGCATGTTGTGAATTTATAATGTTCATATGATAATATGTAAAACGTGTGTTCTATTGTTTAGAACTGCAAATACAGAAGTGCAATAAAAAATTTAAAGGTGAATTTTTTTTAACTTTTTTTCTCCTATACATCAATCGTCATGTTATCATATTTTTAATCTTTTTATCTTGTTATTATCTTTTATTGTGGCTTTTAAAAATTTGGCCTGTCATGTGCTCAACAGATCCAATCAATGTTCAAAGGAATTTTTTGTTGTTAGAACAATAAAATAGCTTTAGTACCTCTTTTGCACATTTTTTAAAGCATATTCTTTAGCAAAACACTACTCTAGTTTTTTGCTAAAAACGGTATTGGTATCGGCTAAAGATTTTCACATTGATGCATCCCTTCAAAAAAAGACTATAGTCTTGCTATAGTATATGTACAAATAAAGAAAATGTATCTAAAAAGGGGCTTGACAGTTTTGAAAAATATAGACAACAAATAAGAACTGGACAAACTTAGCTCATCTAACCTGGCATAACTACTAAGTGACCCTTAAAACTTGTAAAAGGTCTTAACCAGTCATTGTTTAGTGGCGGTAACATTTGAATGAAAGCCACAGATGTTTGAGCTGGATCCCGCTTAATCAAAAAAATGCTTTATGATGCCGAAACCATATTATTATCGCATTACGCCAGCCGTCTTCTCAAAATGCTCAATCAACGGCAATTGCATTGTACAAGCACAATAAACAAGTCAGCCTTACAATTAGTGCAACACAGTGCGGTTAAGGAATACACACATTTAACCACTAAAACAAAGCCAGGGCTCTGTGTTTTGTGTATTGTGAGCTCACCAAAGGCACTTGAATCTTTCATTATGTGATTAAGAGGCCTGCCTTGATCCCTATCCAATTGAGTTGTCTCTTTCAGTCTGGAGGCCTAATTGGAGTCAGAGTGATTTAAGCGGGTTTAACAAGGTCACAATTTAACATTGTAGGTTTTTGTTCGTATTGACGAACATAAGGGCACAAGCTGTGTATGTGACGACCTGGGTATGAATTTCTGGTAAAGCATTTGAGTCTATACGAGTCGAATCCCCCCATCATTAATCTGGTTTCTTGTAAATGAAATAATGTTGCTTTCACTGCATTTTCCTAATTGTAAACAGACATTGAATATTTTATAAGAGAGCAGTGTCAGATGTAGTGACGTGAGTTGCTTTTCAACTATGCACATTACATTGTTGCAGCCAGCTTGGTGGCAAATCATAATTACGGTAAGAGAATAGTCATCACTGTTACATTGAAATATTTCTGGGAATGTCTATATTTGAAGCAGTGGCGTAGCCAAGGGTGGGCCGGGGTGGGCCTGGCCGACCAATATTAGACCCAGGCCCACCCAGAATATTACAGATTATTCTTTGACTTCAAATTTATATTTATAAAATAGCTTACAAAATGCATAAATTCTGATTTCTGAAAGTGTGAAAGAACTGTTTGAATGCGCTGCTTTTCTGTTATTAAGGAAAATGTGGTAAAAAAATAAATAATGTGAAAAATTTGGCCCATCCATTTTTATTAAAGCTCACCCAAAAGTACTTTCCTGGCTACGCCCTTGATTTGAAGTCCTTTAAAAGAGGCCAACTTTCATAAAAAAAAACGTATTTACATTTGCAAAGAAAAACTGTGCAAAATGCTTTCAGTTTCACAGTTTTGAGTTTCATAAACAAATCCTTAAAGGGCCAGTACACTGAAAAATTAAAATTCTTTCATTATTTATGCACCCTCATGTCATTTCTAACCCGTATGACTTTCTTTCTTCAATGAGGAATTTTTTTTTAAGAATGTTAGCAATATTGCTTCTACTAACAATTATTTTTATTTATCTTTCAATTATTTCTTTGATTAACCGATTAATCTGATAAAACAGACATTTCATTTGCTGTATTTAAAAAAAGATACATATATAAGAATTTGAATTTAAAAAAAAATAATGATACACAAATATATAAATATAAACAAAAAAATATAGATCTTATAAATCTTTCATTTTATATTTAAAAAATATAAATTTATGATTGCATGCTTTAAAATATAAATCTCATAAATCTTAGAAATATTAATTATAAAATATAAATCTTATATTTTTATATTTAAATATTTTTATATTCATATTTATATTCTGTATGAAATGATTGTAAATGTATTTTAAATGTTATATCATAAAATGCATACTGTTTTCGACAACAAAATTTGTCTCAGCCATTTATCAAATGAGTTTTATCACGCAAATGCATTTTTCACTGCTGTAAAGTGACGTCACTGATGGAGTTTCTCCATGCACTTCGATTAATCGATAATGTGGTTAAGTTGTTGCAGCATTAGTTGACTGTCCTTTTTCCATACAATGAAAGTGAAAGGTTGCTGGTCCCCAACATTCTAAGGATAAAAAAGGTCAGAATGACATGCGTGAGTATATAATGACCAAATTTTCATTTATGGGGCAACTATCCCTTTAATGGATGCTTTCAAGGCTAATCCAATCCTATTTTGTCCTTTATTTGAAGCCGAGAGTGACAAATCTGTGTGTGCATCTGTGAGCCAGAGCAGAGGTGGCTAATTCCTGCCTCTTGTGATAAAAACTTTTTGTCATTAAGAATAAACAGGGCATCTCCAAAAGGACTCCCTAATTGTTATTATCATTGAATGGAGCCATTAAAGCAGGAGCAATCAAAGGGGCCAGGCGCCGGCAGAATGCAAGGTGCCCACATCAATAGGACAGCGCTCAGTGCCTGTCGAGGTGGGTGCAAAAGGGGCGCCCTATGTTGTCACTCAGACCCCAGCGAGCTTTCTCATGGGAAAAGTAACACTTCGCTCTGCTCACCATAAAAGAGAAGAACGAGCCATAACAGTAACAAGTGCGACCGGTGTGGCCGTTTGATCTTAACATGTTATCTGTCCCCTTGGCTTTTTTGTTTTCTATTCAGAACATAACCGTGACCACTGAAGTGGTCTGCTCCATCTTCTCCAGGCACAAAAGTCTTTCACTAATTGCTGCCACATCAAATAAGTTGGAACAAGAAGGAATGGGAACCTCGCAACTGGGTTGGATTTCTTTTTTTTTTTTTTTTTACGTGTGATCTCCCATCAAAGATTGCTCTGGTGCTTTGAGGAGGTGGTGGAGGGCAGAAGGGTAGGGGGTGGTTATCACACAGGAAAGACCTCTTCACAGATTAGTTCTGCACCGGCAGCCATTCGCTATTCGATTCGGGAGCGACCAATCTGATGGCTGCCCTCTCATTGTCTTCTTGCGACAAGCAGGAACAGTACCCTGCAACCAGAGAACAAAAGCAAGGTCCAGTGAAACCCTGTGTGTTTTCAAAGTGTAACTCCTCTCCTTGTTGTCACGGCCCAGTGATATGACTGTCTTGGGGCCCTGTCCGCACCACACAGTGCAAGAAAAAGCTGTCAATTTAGGGGCCCTTTCAAAGGTGCATCACTTTTGTGCAAACAGTCCCTGAAAGTCACAGTCCATATATTTCCCAAAGCACGCTCCCGGTTAAAGAGCCATTGACTGTCTTTGGATCAAATGTGATTTGTCTCAACCCTCCCCCACCCCAGAACCCCCCTTCTCTTTTTGACCCTCGGCATTCTTGTTTCCCAATTGTGTCGTCTTTGTTGCAGTTCTGTTGGAAGTGGAGATTGATGGGGGAAGGGGACAAGGAGCAATCTCAGCCAGTGAACTGGTTGTGATCTGCATTCTGAATCTCTCATTGGATCTTGTCAAGGTTGCAACCTGGCGGCCATGGGGTGAACGGTGCCACCTTTATCCGTGTCGCTTTTGAAAGCGGGAAGATAAACATATCTGATGAACTCAATCCAATCCTTCACCACAGCTTATATTATATCAAAGTGCCATGCAAGGCGGCTGTTGGGTGGCGGAAGGGCGTTGTCATAAATTACATCTCGGGAACTTTACCCCATCCACACAAGCACTTGTGCCTTTTGACTCTTCCTCATAACAAGTCTCTATTGATAAAACTGGTCTCAAATGACAACTTCAAAACGTATGTGGGTAGTCGACATCAAATACTTTTGGGAAGTTGACATGTCTTGCAGTTTGACAAGTTATACTCCATCTAAAATTACTTTAAAGGGATAGTTCACCAAAAAAAATTATTTGGTCATTATTTACGCACCCTTATGTAGTCCCGTGTGACTTTCTTCTGTGGAGCACAAAAGGAGATGTTAGGCAGTATCAAAGTCAGCATTCACTGACTGTGTGTGTGTGTGTGTGTGTGTGTGTGTATATATATATATATATATATATAACTCAGCAAAAAAAGAAATGTCCCTTTTTCAGGACACTATATTTTAAAGATAATTTTGTAAAAATCCAAATAACTTTACAGATCTTTATTGTAAAGAGTTTAAACAATGTTTTCCATGCTTGTTCAATGAACTATAAACATTTAATGAACATGCACCTGTGGAACGGTCGTTAAGACACTAACAGCTTACAGACGGTAGGCAATTATGGTCACAGTTATAAAAACAGGACACTAAAGAGACCTTTCTACTGACTCTGAAAAACACCAAAAGAAAGATGCCCAGGGTCCTATGCATGCTGCATGGAGGCACGAGGACTGCAGATGTGGCCAGGGCAATAAATTGCAATGTCTGTACTGTGAGACACCTAAGACAGCGCTACAGGGAGACAGGAAGGACAGCTGTGGCAGACCATGTGTAACAACACCTGCACAGGATCGGTACATCCGAATATCACACCTGTGGGACAGGTACAGGATGGCAACAACAACTGCCCGAGTTACACCAGGAATGCACAATCCCTCCATCAGTGCTCAGACTGTCTGCAATAGGCTGGGAGAGGCTGGACTGAGGGCTTGTAGGCCTGTTGTAAGGCAGGTCCTTACCTGACATCACCGGCAACAACGTCGCCTATGGGCAGAAACCCGCCTTCGCTGGAACAGACAGGACTGGCAAAAAGTGCTCTTCACTGACGAGTCGCGGTTTTGTCTCACCAGGGGTGATGGTCGGACTCGCGTTTATCGTCAAAGGAATGAACATTACACCGAGGCCTGTACTCTGGAGCAGGATCAGTTTGGAGGTGGAGGGTCCATCATGGGCTGAGGCAGTGTGTCACAGCATCATTGGACTGAGCTTGTTGTCATTGCAGCAATCTCATCGCTGTGCGTTACAGGGAAGACATCCTCCTCCCTCATCTAACATGACCCTCCAGCATGACAATGCCACCAGCCATACTGCTCGTTCTGTGCATGATTTCCTGCAAGACAGGAATGTCAGTGTTCTGCCATGGCCAGCGAAGAGCCCGGATCTCAATCCCATTGAGCACGTCTGGGACCTGTTGGATCGGAGGGTGAGGGCTAGGGCCAGAAGTGGTTTTAACCACTATGCAAACCATGCAGTTGCATGGGGCACCGGACGTCAGGGGCCCCAGTAGGAAAGCTCCGCAAAAAATGCTTGAGGGGTGACATGTTGTTCAGGGTGCATGCTGTGGTCAGCGCTCTTGGAACGGTTCACGTTAGATGCCGCTGGGGTCGGGACAGCTGAGTAGGATTCGGGTTTGTAATTTATGAAAAAATGTAAGTAAATTAAAAATTTATATAAAAAAAAGCATTAATTTACACTAAGTAAAAAGTCTAGTAGATAAAAAAGTAGACATTCACACATACATATACATACCTACATATCAACCAAATACTAATGTAAAAAATGTCTGAAAATGCTTTTATATATATATATATATATATATATATATATATATATATACACACAGTATATATATTTTATGGATGCTTGGAGCCTGTCTAATTTCAGTTTGTAGTATGTTTCAGGTCTTTGGGGTATAAAACTGAAAAGAAATGGTGACCAGTTACAGGACCTAAAATATACACTTTCCCTTAACATACATGTAAATTTTAACCTAAAATCTTGATGTTGATGAAAAAAGGCCATGTTATACGTAACTACTCATATGTTCTTAGAAAGGAGGAAGGCGCACATCCACTGGCTGTTACGATGATCAGAGGGCTGCCGGCAGCCACTCTGATATGATGATATACTGTTAGCTTGAGTAAGTGGGCGGCTGCACTTTTTCCCATTGAACTTTAGTCTCTAAAAATAAACGCTGTAAATATTCCACTGATGTGGCCCAGTGTTGAAATCCCTGCTGTTAAGAACAACAGTTCAATGAGTGGCCTATTAAAAATTGCTTATAAATCTCTCATGCTATACTATTACCGAAAATTGGATTAAATATTTTTGTCAGCTTGTTTTCTTTCAATTAGGACAGGTTTTGTATTTCTATTTGGAACTTACTGATCGTAGGCCTCATTGACCTGAGCTTATGCACCTAATGTTTGAGTGAAAAAAAGCATTATTTGTGGATAATTTTGGCAATATTAAATAAAATATGAAAACATTCTGCACTATTTATCGCACAAGTGTGCTTTAATGTTTAACCTGGAAGTTTGTTTTGAAATGCTTTTATTTTTTTATTAAAAATGGCACAAAGTCACACTTGTGGTGTTCCCGGTCAAAATTACCGGTCATTGAAAATGAATGGGGGAGAACGAAAATTTTTTTTTGAGTGTTCAGGAGCATAGTACCTGCCTCAATCCCCAGTTGGCCTTGTTAAGCCCAAGGGTAATCGACAGGCCAAGGGCCATTGGCCAAGGAAGCCCGATGAAGCCCTGGAAGAGACAGTGGGAACGCATCTGGCCTTGGCACACACTAGCACACCCTCAATTGGCCCAATAGTGGAAATGCGGCTAATGTTTACTAACATACAAAAGCTTTCCCAAAGCTGTAAATAAATTCTCATAGGGCCTTGCTCATCATTCACTTTGTGAATCATCCTTGATTATGACACTAGACCACATGCCCTGGTTCATTTGAATATAAAAGTCTTGTTTTTTTGTGATCTTTCCCATTCATTTTCAATAGGCAGTCATTTTTGACCGGGAACACCACAAGTGTGATTTTTTTTTTGTGCCATTTTTTCACAAAATAAAAGTGCTTCAAAACAAACTTCCCTGTTAAACATTAAAACAAAGCAGTGTGTAACTTTTATAGCACAGGTGTTTTTTTATGTTATTTAATTAAGTCAAAATAACCCATAAAGAATTTTCACAAAGAAATTAGGTGCATGAGCTCAGGTCAATGAGGCTTATGAGCAATAAGTTCCAAAAAGAAATACAAAACCTGTACTAACTGAAAGAAAACAAGTTGACAAAAAGATCTAATCCAATATTTTGTGAGAATATAGCATTATGAGATTTATAAGCAATTTTAATTGGTCGGTCATTTTTGACCGGGAACATTACAAGTGTGACTTTGTGCAATTATTTACTAAATAAAAGTGTTTCAAACCAAACGTCCTGTTTAAACATTAAAGCACACTAGTGGAATAAATAGTACAGCATGTTTTCATATTTTATTTAATATTGTCAAAATCATCCACAAATAATGCTTTTTTTCATTCACAAATTAGGTGCATAAGCTCAGGTGAATGAGGCCAACAATCAGTAAGTTCCAAACAGAAATACAAACCTGTTTTAATTCAAAGAAAACGAGTTGACAAAAAGATCTAATCCAATTTTGGTGATAATAAGCATAATTAGACATTTATAAGCTATTTTTAATAGGCCGGTCATTTTTGACCGGGAAGACCAAATTAGGTAAAAAATGTAAAGACTGCACAAGGGTTAAGTATGAAACCTCCGTTTTCATTTTCCTTACGTCATCATTTTCCAAAGTATTCAGTAATGGAGAGCATTTTCAAATGTCTGTTTTTGGTGGAGGAAAACGGCATTCTATGTATTAGTGTGGATGTGGCATATGGGTTTGGAACAACATGAGGGTGAGTAAATTATTTTAAATTCTCATTTATTTGGATGAACTATTCCTGTAAATTATTTTTATTAATTAATCACATATTTTCATTATAACATACTGTTGAAATAATTATTCTGAAAAATACTTACCTGAAATCCTATTCCGTAGAGTGCGTGATGAGGACAAAAATTTTTTTCAACTGTTAATAGACACTTCTGACACGGTTATAAAGTATATTGTCTTTATTCTGGATCTCATATGCTTGCCATTTCTACAGCTAGTTTTGAGTCTATGGAGCGTCTAATCTTGCTAATCCATCTGCTGTACATGTTACAGACTTCGAGCAGGCCCCTCACTGCTAAAAATATTTGATGGAAGCCTCATAGGCCCTGTCAGAAGGGCATGGTGTTTGTGCATGGGATGATGGCAGATCTAAAAATACTTATTTTACCCCTGGGGATCTTATCCTTGACTTGCAGTGGTAAGATTGAAAGTCTAGACTGTTGAGAGGAGGTGATCCAGGTGTATGACAATATTTCACCTACAAGAAATGATATGATGTGATGAGTGTTTTATTGTGTGATTTTCATATATAGAAACATCTGCAAAGAACAGATGTAAACTTGATTTTAGACTTTCCAAGTAAATGTGAGTGGTGCTTGCCCATGCAAAAGTCACTGTCATTATGGTAAGTTGTTATGAGTGGTGGCCATGGGCATTGCTATGAGGTGGTTAAGGTGTTCACTATTAGCAGTATTATTAGTGATACTTGCCTTGCATGATCAGATCATTACCAAATTTGCATAATATGTCACTTTTTGTTTGCACACATGTTTGGTTTTTTTTCTCTCTCATGCTTATTCTCAGAATTCTCAAATTCTGTTGAGTAAATCCATAGCAGTGCATATTGCACATAATCAGTAAAACTTTATAATCACCCTCTGGAGATTCTAATCTGCACTTATGCCTGATTCTTTTAAATTTCCTACTTATCCCCTAAAATCTGTCATTCTTTTGTGGCTCATGAGAACATGGACATGGGCTTTTTCACTGTGTCATGGCCTGAACGAGGTGCAGTGCATGTCTCCTGGCTTTGCAGTCAGGATTAGATGTGTGATAATCTCTTTGTTTAGAATGGGCTTTGTCAATTGATTTGGGATTTTCAGGGACAAAAAGCTACAAGGACGAGGGGATGAGGTGAGTGGCCTTTTGTCAAAATAATGGGAAAATCCAGATTTGCTTAGAGTTGTAAAAATGTTTACTCAGCGGAATTAAGAGTATATCCCTTTAGTGTTTTCACTAGTCAAATGAAAAGCATACAGAGGAAGACTGTTATAAGAACGAGATGGCGACAAACAGCCTCCAGCTTTGAATTATGACTCAATTAATTTGTATTCATTTGTACATTTGAATTATTAATTCGAAGATAGAATGGTAAACACCAGTGTATTTAAGACAAAAGAAGTGATTTAAGTGAATTAGGACACCTATCTTCCTACATATCTACCTACAGTAGCGAGAAAAAGTATGTGTACCCTTTGGAATTAGCTGGTTTTCTGCATCAGTTGGTCACAAGATGTGATCTCATCTTCATCAAAGTCAAAAGTATAGACAAACAAAAATGTGCTTAAACTAACAACACACAAACAGTTATAACCGTGCATGTCTTAATTGAACACATCCCATTAAATGTTCACAGTACTGTGGAAAAATAAGTGAACCCTTGGATTTAATTACTGGTCGATCCTCCTTTGGCAGCAATAACCTCAACCAGGAGTGTGCAGCGAAGCCGTTATCTGTATTTGTATCTGTGTCTGTTCATATGACAAAATTATCTGTATCTGTCTCTGTATTCGTATAGAACCGGGTGTGGGCGGGGCTTAAGCCGGAAGTGCATCAAAACTAAATGAAATGCCCATTTTTAAATGTTACTCTTACATTTATAGTTTCTATTAATAAAATATGCCTTGTCATAATAATATCCTAATAATAATAATTATTATTAGTAGTAGTAGTAGTAGTATACAACTATTTTTTAACAAAAATATATTTTATTCTTTTTTTTTTTCTTACCAGATGAAGCTGAATTTGTAGGCTACATTAACTGTGGAATATTTTGTTAACTTTGGTTTCTCCTGGTATTTCAGATATTAATATCTGCATGAAAAATAATTTTTGTTCCGTCAAGCAAAATGTGAAATGCCTAGCATACATTTTGCAGTGAATAATCAATACATATACAAACATTAAAAGAAATGGAAATAAAAGCAATATAGCCTACAAACAGGTGAAAATCCCGTAATACATTTTTACGATAAGAAACCATTATTTGGTTAAATAATAATAATAATAATAATGTTAAATTTATATAGCACCTTACCAGAGGTAGCACAGTTTAAAGAAGAAGAAGAAAAAAGACGGAGCATGTTTCAGTTTCTTTTGTTATACATAAGGAGGAATATCCTAACAGATGAATACTTTATGGAGCATTTAAACCTTTATGGAGCATTTCAGATTTTTTTCGGAATAAAGTCTTAACCAGATAATTTCCTTAATCGCTGATGTGAATATAAATGTGGTCAACTTTAAAAGACGGAGATACGAGCTGCGACGTGAAATCATCACTTCAGGTCAGGAATTTAACATCGCGCTCAGGTTTAGGCTATAAATTAATACATAAGAATCACGTGTGAATCATGTGATACATTAACATAAACATTTCAAGAAGTGGAAAGTGTATCTGATGTCATATCATAATTATTGTTACACTTGCAAGCTCCAGCCGTGCACAATTAACGGAGACTGCAAACGGAGTCAAGACCACGCCCATCCGATCTGAAATCACACCATGCTCATTTTCATTCTTAAGGTTTACACTTTAGAAATATTGGCTGCACAGGTTCGTACATTCTTTGTAATTTTGGATATGTTTATTTAAAATATCACTTTATCCTTGTGCCTCTTGGATAATCAGTCAAACAAATATTTTTTTCTATTATTCGGATGAATCCATTATTCGTTTTGAAGTCATTATCCGTGCCTTTCCGAATAAGGTATTCGGCTTTGGGCACATCCCTAACCTTAACCAAGCATTTCCGGTAGCTGTGGATTAGACCTGCACAACCTTCAGAAGGACTTTTGGTCCAGGCCCAGAAGCAGCAAAGCAGCCCCAAATCATGATGCTCCCTCCACCGTACTCCACCGTTGGGATGATGTTTTCATGTTGGTATGCGGTGCCCTTTTTACACTATCTATCTATCTATCTATCTATCTGTCTATCTGTCTATCTGTCTGTCTGTCTCTTTGTCGGTTGGTCATCATCTGTCTGTCTGTCTGCCTGTCAGTCTGTAGATTTTTTATGAATATTCCAGTCAGTCTGTCTTTTTGATAAAGGGATATTCAGACTCACAAAGATATCTGATTTTTGTGTGAATCTAAAAATATAAGCAACATTGTAGTTCCCCCACAGTGTAAAAGCATTGCTTCAATTTGAGAAAGAGGGTCTGAACTCAATTTAAGGACCTTTTGTTGGTATTACCTAAGAAAGCAGTGGAGGGTCTGTTGGGTGAGACCACCATGCAGCATATCACCTCCCAGCAGTCTGCTGAGGGACTATTGGTGGTAGGCAGGGGGTCATATTCTCTTTTAGTCTGGGAGTTAGCGCTCTGCCACCAGGAGGGTGGCCCGGCCACAGTGGGGAAAAAATATCCCAAATCCCTGAACACTAACTTGCACAGCTGGGTAAAGGCAGAGAGACAGTAGCTGAAAAGCAGATTCAGTCAGCCTACAGCAACTCCCACAATCTCTCAGCCCACCTCCCAAGTCCCAGTCGGAGCCAAGAGAGAGCACAAGATAATGGGTCACACAAGATCATTCACAATTAACCTAACCACACCAAACATTATCAAGCAGTGCAATTCAACAGACCAATATCTTTGCTCTTTAAAGGGATAGTTCAACCACTAATAAAATGTTGTCTTTATTTGCTCACCCTCATGTTCCAAACCTGTAGGACTTTATTTCTATCAGAATGTCCAAGCTACTCTGTGCCTAGTCAGTTCCTGGTTAGGCTTGCAAACAAAGCAAAGACTTTGATAGTATGGAAATGAAAGTGAATGTTGACTAGGGACAGAGACATTCTTTCATATTTAACGTACAATGTTTCACGCAAGAAAGTAAGTCACACAGGTTTGGAACAAATTTTGGGTGAGTAATTGAAGACTGAATTTTGGGATAAACTATCCCTTTTAAAGCACTTTTATATGATGCAATATGCTGAATTTGATGTACCAAAATCTGTGCAGCTGTACTTTGTGCACCAAAATATTTTGTTAATTCGATGGGACATCCCATTGTGGAGATTTGTTGATGCTACGGGCAGAGGTAGGGGGTGGTGGTACAGGCGGTGCAGAGACTCACAAAGGGTTAAAGGTTCCCCCTCGGTGGTCATCTGAGTTGAAGGGTTTCTCAGTGTCGATAATTTGTCTAGAATAACTGCTGTGAACTGCTTGCCTTTAAAAAGAGAAAAAGAAAGCAAAAGAAAACCTTTTGCCCAAACCCACATTGCTGTAGGTCTATAGTGAATGAGCACTTCAGAGATCTTAAAGAGCTCTTGCTGTCAGAATGGAATTTGGAGTGACCACAGAACAGTCGTCCAGTCCATGAATGTCTCTCTCTCTCTCTCTCTCTTTCTCTCTCTCTCATATTCTGTTTCATCTATGTTTATACACGTTTTGTCTAGAGAAATTCAAACAGTTGTCAATTAAAATAAAATCAATAACTATGCTCTATAAGACTCCAAAGTAATAATTTTTTTATCATAAATACTTATGAAGACTTATGAAGATTCTCTTAAATAAATGCGAAATAAATATAAATAAATACAATATATATTTATTATGTATTAATTTTATATTTATAATTATTTAATAAATTGTAAAGTTATTATTTATTAATATTTATTATTATGTATATATTTTAGATTTATTAAATAATAAATATAGACATAAATATATAAACAAAGATAAATATAAATACATCTACTGTATAAATAATATTTTAATAATATTTTAATAATAATATATTTATAATAAAGAAAATACATAAGATAATATTACATATATACTAATATATATATACTAATATATATATATATATATATATATATATATACAGTACTGTGCAAAAGTTTTAGGCACTTGTGAAAAATGTTGCATAGTGAGGATGTCTTCAAAAATAATGAAATAAATAGTTTTCATTTATCACTTAATGTCATACAAAGTCCAGTAAACATAAAAAAGCTAAATCAATATTTGGTGTGACCACCTTTGCCTTTAAAACAGCACCAATTCTCCTAGGTACACCTGGACACAGTTTTTCTTGGTTGTTGGCAGATAGGATGTTCCAAGCTTCTTGGAGAATTCATCACAGTTCTTCTATCTATTTAGGCTCAATTCTGTCTCTTTATGTAATCTCAGACTGACACGATGTTCAGTGGGGGGCTTTGTGGGGGCCATGACATTGTTGCAGAGCTCCCTGTTCTTCTGTTTTAATCTTTTCTATTTGCAAAAGTAATGTTTGGGAGTCTAACATTTATATTTCCTATTGACACACTAAAGCTGAAGATATACATAACCATCTTAAGACAAATGCTTTTGTGAAACATCTTATGTGCCTAAGACTTTTGCACAATACTATATATATATATATATATATATATATATATATATATATATATATATATATATATATATATATATATATATAGTTGTGCTCAAAAGTTTGCATACCCTTGGAGAATTGGTAATATATGTACCATTTTTAAAGAAAACATGAGTGAGCAGGCAAAACACATTTCTTTTATTACTTATGGCATTCATTTTCAACTGTAGGTTATAACAAAATGGCACAATCATAAAACAAAACATGGTAACAAAGAAAAAAATGAAATGACCCCTGTTCAAAAGTCTGCATACCCTTAGTTCTTAATACTGTGTATTGCCCCCTTTAGCATCAATGACAGCATGCAGTCTTTTGTAATAGTTGTCTATGAGGCCCCAAATTCTTGCAGGTGGTATAGCTGCCCATTCATCTTGGCAAAATGCCTCCAGGTCATGCAGAGTCTTTGGTTGTCTTGCATGAACCGTATGTTTGAGATCTCCCCAGAGTGGCTCTATGATATTAAGGTCAGGAGACTGTGATGGCCACTCCAGAACCTTCACCTTTTTCTGCTGTAACCACAGGAGGGTCAACTTGGCCTTGTGCTTAGGGTCACTGTCGTGCTGGAAAGTCCAAGAGTGTCCCATGCGCAGCTTTCATGCAGAAGAATGCAAATTGTCTGCCAGTATTTTCTGATAACATGCTGCATTCATCTTGCCATCAATTTTCACAAGATTCCCCGTGCCTTTAGAGCTCACACCTCCCCAAAACATCAGTGAGCCACCACCATGCTTCACAGTGGGGATGGTATTCTTTTCACTATAGGCCTTGTTGACCCCTCTCCAAACATAGCGCTTATGGTTGTGACCATAAAGCTTTATTTTGGTCTCGTCACTCCAAATTACAGTGTGCCAGAAGCTGTGAGGCATGCCAAGGTGTTGTCGGGCTTCTTGTAACCAGGCTTTTTTGTGGCATTGGCGCAGTAAAGGCTACTTTCTGGCAACTCGACCATGCAGCTCATTTTTGTTCAAGTATCGTCGTATTGTGCTCCTTGAAACAACCACACCGTCTTTTTCCAGAGCAGCCTGTATTTCTCCTGAGGTTACCTGTGGGTTTTTCTTTGTATCCCAAACAATCCGTCTGGCAGTTGTGGCTGAAAACTTTCTTGGCCTACCTGACCTTGGCTTGGTATCAAGAGATCCCCGAATTTTCCACTTCTTAATAAGTAATTGAACAGTACTGACTGGCATTTTCAAGGCTTTGGATATCTTTTTATATCCTTTTCCATCTTTATAAAATTCCATTACCTTGTTACGCAGGTCTTTTTGACAGTTCTTTTCTGCTCCCCATGGCTCAGTATCTAGCCTGCTCAGTGCATCCACGTGAGAGCTAACAAACTCATTGACTATTTATACACAGACACTAATTGCAATTTAAAAAGCCACAGGTGTGGGAAATTAACCTTCAATTGCTTTTTAAACCTGTGTGTGTCACCTTGTGTGTCTGTAACAAGGCCAAACATTCAAGGGTATGTAAACTTTTGATCAGGGCCATTTAGGTGATTTCTGTTATCATTATGATTTTAAAAGGAGCCTATGTGATAATAAATGTCTTCATATGATCACTGTCCTTAAATAAAAGACAGTTTTTTTTTTTGCATGATCAGTCATATTTTCAAAATCAATGCCAAAATTTCACAATTTCTGCCAGGGTGTGCAAACTTTTGAGCACAACTGTATATATACAGTATATTTATACAGATAGATTGTCAGAGCGAGAGTGAGACAGAGACCCAATATCAGAAGACAGTTCAAAGGATTTATTAACAACAAATGTCAACTTAAACTGTGCTGGTGATAAATAGGAATCCCAGAAGCGGCTGCAGTAGCAAGAGGTGAGGAACAAGTCTGTGTGTGCATTGTGGCCGCACAGCGGGCAAAGGATGAGTGTGTTCGTAGACAGGTGTACGTGTTGTGGAAGTCAGGAGCAGATCCACAGCAAGAGTCATTGAAGCATGGCGTGGTGCAGAGAACAAAGCCCGGACGAAGGAGGGCAGTCGTATTCCCAACTTGCGGGCAGAAATTAAGAATCCTCCACTGGCAATTCGGATTTAAATTGGCAGGAAACAAACAAGGGGCAGGTGCAGCTCGCACCTGAAAGTTGTCATGATCAGCGTTCCCATGGAAACAATCAGGGTTCCCATGGAAACGCTGATTCCGCAAGCCAGCGGCACCTGACCAGGAACGACCTCCATAGTCATGGGGGCTGCCGGCTACTGGGGAACGGCCTCCGTGGCCGGGAGCACTGGCAGCAAATGGGGAACGGCCTCCGTGGCTGGGAGCGCTGGCAGTGACTGGGGAACAGGAGCCCTTCTCCTCCTCCTCTTCAGGGCAGCCAGGAACACTGCTGTGGGAGTGGCCGTCATGACAGAGGATGCTGGCACTGGGAGGGCTGAGGCTTCAGGCACTGGCTCTGGGATGGACGAGGCTTCAGACACTGGCTCGTTGACCATGGCAGGCATGGGCGCTGGCTCGTCGGCCGTGGCAGGCGTTGTCAGTGGCAGGGGAATGGCCCTCGTGGCTGGGGATACTGTCAGTGACTGAGGAGTAGGCGCTTGGCTCATCCTCTGCCTCCCCTGGGCGGTGATTGGTTCATCACACTGCAGCATGGCCAGATCAAACACCCAGCAGAGCTCCACGGTAAATGCCAAAAACGAGGCGCAACAAGGGAATTCATTGTCCCACATGGCAATTCCCCAATCAGCGGCCCTTCCGGTAAGGCACAGGATGGTGTAAGCCACCTTCATTTTCTCAGAAGGGAAGGCAGAGGGCTGTGAGTTGAAGAACAGAGCACATTGTGACAGAAAGGCACTACAGGATCCCGCCTCACCTGAGTAGGGAGCTGGAGGAAGGATGCGAGCCTCTGGGCACCAAGAGATGTGGGGAACCGTTGAAGCCGATGGGGGTGTTACTTGAGAGGAACCGGCATCGGGAGATGGGCAGAGTTGTTGGACCACCGCGGTGAGTTCAACGAGCTGTGATGCCATCATCTCCAATGCCCAATTAGAAGCAGAGATTTGGTCTTGTTGATGCCCTAACAGAGCTCCTTGCTGCGGGAGGGCGGAGCAAAGAGTAGATTCCTCCGCTGGGTCCATGTTTGGCTGAATATTTCTGTCAGAGCGAGAGTGAGACAGAGACCCAACAGCAGAAGAACAGTTCAAAGGATTTATTAACAACAAATGTCAACATAAACTGTGCTGGCAATTAATAGGAATCCCAGTTGCGGCAGCAGTAGCAGGAGGTGAGGAACAAGTCTGTGTGCGCGTTGTGGCCGTGCAGCGGGCAAAGGATGAGTGTGTTTGTAGACAGGTGTATGTGTTGTGGAAATCAGGAGCACATCCGTAGGAAGAGTCCGTTGAAGCGTGTTGTGGTGCAGAGAACAAAGCCCGGACGAAGGAGGGCAGTCATATTCCTGACACGCGGGTAGAAATGAAGAATCCGCCACTGGCGATTCGTGGGTGGCGAGGACAGGCGTACAGTAAGCTGGAAGGTAACCACACTCCCGACACGTGGGCAGAGACAGGCAACCAACAGATACACGAGACAGCACCAACTAGACACAGAGAGCAAGGTTAGTTGTCATTAGGCGATCATTAACAACCGGACCAGAAAGAAGGTACACAAAGAAGGTACACAAAACACAAGATAGGACGATAATGCCACGGTCCTGTCAGACAGAAACCCAGCCTAACAATGTGACAGGACCGTGACATAGATAGATAGATAGACTGTATATACTGTGTGTGTATATATACAGTTGAAGTCAGAATTTTACATACACTTAGGTTGAAGTCATTAAAACTCATTTTTTAACCACTCCACAGATTTCATATTAGCAAAGTATAGTTTTGGCAAGTCGTTTACGACATCTACTTTGTGCATGACACGAGTAACAGTTGTTTACGGACAGATTGTTTCACTTTTAATTGACTATATCACAATTCCAGTGGGTCAGAAGTTTACATACACTAAGTTAACTGTGCCTTTAAGCAGCTTGGAAAATTCCAGAAAATGATGTCAAGCCTTTAGGCAATTGGCCAAATAGCTTCTGATAGGCTAATTGGCTAATTGGAGTCACTTGGAAGTGTACCTGTGGATGTATTCTAAGGCCTACCTTCAAACTCAGTGCCTCTTTGCTTGACATCATGGGAAAATTAAAAGAAATCAGCCAAGATCTCAGAAAAAAAATTGTGGACCTCAAAAAGTCTGTTTCATCCTTGAGTAATTTCCAAATGCCTGAAGGTACCACATTCATCTGTACAAAAAATAGTATGCAAGTATAATCACCATGGGACCACGCAGCCGTCATACCGCTCAGGAAGGAGACGCATTCTGTCTCCTAGAGATGAACGTAGTTTGATGCGAAAAGTGCAAATCAATCCCAGAACAACAGCAAAGGATCTTGTGAAGATGCTGGAGGAAACAGGTAGACAAGTATCTATATCCACAGTAAAACAATTCCTATATTGACATAACCTGAAAGGCTGCTCGGCAAGGAAGAAGCCACTGCTCCAAAACTGCTTTAAAAAAGCCAGACTACAGTTTGCAAGTGCACATGGGGACAAAGATCTTACTTTTTGGAGAAATGTCCTCTGGTCTGATGAAACAAAAATGGAACTGTTTGGCCATAATGACCATCGTTATGTTTGGAGGAAAAAGGGTGAGGCTTGCAAGCCGAAGAACACCATCCCAACCGTGAAGCATGGGGATGGCAGCATCATGTTGTGGGGGTGCTTTGCTGCAGGAGGTACTGGTGCACCTCACAAAATAGATGGCATCATGAGGAAGTCAAATCAACCTTTATTTATAGAGCACATTTAAAAACAACAGAAATTGACACCAAGTGCTTTACAGATCCAACAAATAAATAAATAATCACAAAGTGATATAAAAACAGATTGATATAAAGTTAACTATAAAACATAATAATATAAATAAAAACCTTAAATACAGCATCATGTATTTATCCATTTCAAAGTATTCAAGGATCTATTGAAAAGCTACAGAATAAAAAATATGTTTTTAAAGAAGATTTAAAAATGGCTAATGATGAAGCTGACCTCACATGGAAAGGGAGACTATTCCATAGATTTGGACCTATCACAGAAAAGGCATGGTCACCCTTAGATCTATAGCGGCAACGAGTAAGGTAGAACTTCTACCCTCAGTAGAAGTTGATCAGTAGACCTGAGCATTCTGGCAGGGGAGTAAGGGAGGAGAAGGTCATGATATATTGGGGCGTGAGACCAGATAGTGCCTTGTAGACATAAATCAGAACTTTAAAATCGACCCTGAATTTCACAGGAAGCCAGTGTAGAGATGCTGAAACAGGGGAAATGTGATCCCTCTTTCTTGACCCTGTTAAAAGCCTAGCTGCCGTGTTTTGAACCAGCTGTAGGCGGGATAACGCAGTTTGGGGGAGACCAATGCACAATGAGTTACAATAGTCTATCCTTGATGTAATAAGTGAGTGGATCACAATTTCCAAGTTTTTAAGTGAAAGAAAATGTTTTATTTTAGTGATAGATCTCTAGCTACCCTTGACAACAGCACTGATCTGCTTATTGAAAATTAATAAGATGTCTAAAATCACTCCAAGACTCCTCACATAATCTTGTACATTCGACGACAGAGGACCTAACTGGGCAACCAGGCCAGGTAAGGAGGACATGGATGAACCTAAAATCAGAACTTCGGTTTTGCTTTCATTTAATTGTAAAAAAAATTGTTTGCCAGCCAATCTTTGATGCAATTTAGGGCATTCTCAAATGAACAATTCTTGTCTACACTCACTGGGAAATAAAATTGTGAATCGTCAGCATAACAGTGAAAAGATATGCTGTACTTCTGAAAAATAGGGCTCAGAGGAAGCATATACTGGGAAAATAACAAGGGTCCTAAAATTGACCCTTGAGGGACACCACACTGTAATTGAGTCGAAGTAGAAGAAAAATTAGGAAGGGAAATTATGTGGATATATTGAAACAACATCTCAAGACATCAGCCAGGAAGTTAAAGCTCGGTCACAAATGGGTCATCCAAATGGACAATGGCACCAAGCATACCTCCAAAGTTGTGGCAAAATGGCTTAAGGCCAACAAAGTCAAGGTATTGGAGTGGCCATCACAAAGCCCTGACCTCAGTCCATTAGAAAATATGTGGGCAGAACTGAAAAAGCATGTGCGAGCAAGGAGGCCTACAAACCTGACTAAGTTACACCAGCTCTGTCTGGAGGAATGGGCCAAAAATCCAGCAACTTATTGTGAGAAGCTTGCAGAAGGCTACCCAAAATGTTTTACCCAGTTAAACTATTTAAAGGCAATGCTACCAAATACTAACTATAAGTAAATATAAATACGAATCTCCTGTTGAATCAAAATAAGTAAATTAATTTTAATTGCATTCTGCATAGAGAGTGTTCTTCATTACCACTGACAATGTCCAAGAACGCATCATTAACTTAAAATGTCAAGGAGCCTTGATGTAGACAATAACCTAGTTTAGGTGTGCTTTGATGTTAAGATGCAATGTCATTTTATGGGGTTCTTTGGTCATTGGTCCACTAATACGTGACTGAGAACTTCAGTAGTTAAGACATAATTGATGGTCCTGATAAATATAAAATGTAATGCATGAGAAAATAAACTACACACATGTTGAATCATTGGTTGTACAGAACATAGAGGACATTTTTCTTTATTTTAATATATTCTTTGCAGAAAGTAAGCGTTTGATCTTATTTGAACCCATGTGCTTTCCAGTAACAGGTTGTCCAGTTGTTGATTCGTTGATTACTTTGACAAATGGGGACCTCTAGTGGATCAGGAACAGCCTTTCATTTGAAAGAACCATAGAATAAAGGTCTCCGTGCACAGATAGTTCCAAACTCTAGTAGATCTGGATCAATTATATATAAGGATATTTAAATAATAATTAGTTAATGGTGTTGTATTTTATTAGTCACTATAAAGAGTGCTCACCCCCTTGGAAGTTTTTCTCCCTGAAAGTTCTTTTGAAAAATCTATTTATTTAGAACTATGTTATTAATTTGTTTGTACATGAAATAAAAGCTATGTTTCAATGATTATGATCTTTGTACTAACAGAGACATTGTTGGTTGATAGCTGGTACAAATATGATACTTTCTTGTTTTTCTTGGTCACCTTATATTTTAGCTTTTGTTGCAGTGTTAACTGAATGTAGACATAGGTTTTTGCACTGGTGCATTTGTTTTTCCCCAAATTATGTAGTTATGAAACTATCAGAAAGTTTAGCTGACATTATTTAAAATGAAAAGCAAGAGGTAGTTATCAGTTTTAGTTCCCTTAATGTTAACATTAGAATAGATCAAATTGTTGTATGAAAGCAATTTGTCAATGCTCTATGCTAATTTAGACAAAACAAACAAAATACTAATTTGAGCAAACATGATGATTGATTGATATGATTGTTTGATAGGAATGTTGTTCAATGACCAACAAAGGATGTTGATTCAGGAAAATGATGTGCTGTGATTTACCGTATTGCTTAACAAATGGTACATATTAGGCAAATCAAGTAATGGGCATCTGTATGCTGTTTCAAAATCTGTCCAGAGGGGTTTTAGCTGTGCTGTCATCAATGACGTCACTCTATTTGTTACAGTGCGTCATACCTCCTTCAATATAACATATGCACTCCAGTGAATGAAGCATTACAGTCTTATATAAGAGAGCGTCTCCCTTTGCCACCCTCTGTGAGCTTAGACATGTTGCCAAAGGGTCAGTTCAGTTTCTTCACTGTTTGTTTTCAGATTTCATGCTCTTTTTGAGGTCATTCTGATGTCATAAAAATAGGGGTTCACTGCAGTCTTTTCGAATGTTCGGGCACCTGGGTTCACACATGACTCTCTGCTGAGGTCAGATCTCTGGTCACAATACTGACTTGTGTCTTCACTAAGGAATAAGAGCCTGTTCCATCTACATATTTGTGTAGTCCTGAATATCACTTTTTTGAAATCCTTTCAAAACCAAAGGTTTTAAGTAGAGCTGTGACTTTGCAAATTACCCTTGCCTCTTAACGTTGGATAGGGGGTTTGCCAAAAGGGGTGGCAGTGGGAACACCTCCAAAGATGTGTCTTCAGGGGCTTGCCTGAATGTAGGGTATTCCTATTTGTATTTCATCGGTAACCAAAAACATCTTTTCATGTGTGATGCTGCATTCATGCTGATAGGTGTCCGTATAAAGTCCAAGACCACTTGATGACCGTCAGTGGCGTCTCAGGGTCATTATTTAGTGTGGGGCACAAACAATCACTTAATCAATTATTTGACCGATCTTTGATCATTGATCATTTTGACAGATAAAAAAAACCCAAGAAAAACAATTTAATCTAGTGCATCAGTTTTAACTTCACTCTTTGTCCCTCACATTCACGCTGTGCATGTGCCCTGTTTATTCCCTGGTATTAATATGCATATTAGATGCGTATAACTGGCACCATCATCATTTACACCTGGTATTGTGCGTCTCTTTTGTGTTTAGATTTTGAGTAGAGGGTATCTAATTTCATGACTGCATACATCAATCATTACTTCAGTGTGTTAATGTATGATAATAAAGCACAAACAAAAAAATTATGCATGCATTTTAGATAAGCGCAAACATCACGTTTAGAGCAGAATTGTCCGTTGTTTTAGTGGAGTAACTGTGTTAACTGAGCTTCACAGATGTGCTTCTCATGTTACACATTATGTTCACATCAGGGACTAGGAAGTTCTCTGAACTTGTGCATGTGTGTAGGCGCTTTAACCGGCAAAGTTTAAAGACCTAGTTTTAGCACAGCGGTTGATTGACAGGTAGAAGTTTCACACTAGAACTCATTGGTTTCACTGGACTCAAACAAGGGGAGTCAAAAAAAATCTATCATAAAAGCCAATCTACTGTCATGTATGTGCCATAATAATAGATGCTACGCTCCTCAATGCCCTAGTACTTATAAAATAAAAACAAGTATGACTGATAAAAATAGATCACGACAGGTATTTTACGAATAAAGACATTTTTTCTAGCGCAACCTCTGAACATGATGACACACAAACATCCCTAATAATTCAATCTAAGCACAAAACACCACTAAGACGTGCACATCCACGTCAAAAAGCTCAAGTGACCGTGAAAGTAAACCACAAATAGGTAAATCGTCAAAGGGTCTGCATATTGTCGCATATTATCTCACTAACTTGAATGAACAGCATAACAAAACTAATCAAAATGACAGACTCCCAGTGGGGTGTAAAAAGTACTCAGAAATTATACTTAAGTGAAAGTATGGATACTGAGTGAATATTTTACTTAATTAAAAGTCCAAGTATCTAGACAAAAACATACTCGAGTGAAAGTAAAAAAGTATTCACATTAAACTGTACTTAAGTATTAAAAAAGTAAAAGTATATATTTTTTTCCTAGATAGAATGAAATCAAGAGAGGTGATTGTGTGAGAGAGGATATTGTTAAATTCGATTGGTTTGTTAAGTTGCCTTTTTACTGTCTCCGATGACGACGAATGCCCCAGTGGCATTTGCAACCTGTTCATAGAATCATGTTACAATAACTAAATTTTTGCAAAATGATTTTTATGTGGCCTGTTCTATGTAACACTGCAATTTCCTGGTGGAATGAACACTAGATGCGCTAAAACAACAATTACATAACTAACTACATTAACAAGCTTGTTTAAGTGTGATCAAATTGCACGGTAGCTCAACTGATAGAGTGTTGCATATGCGATACAAAGATCTGGGGTATGAGTCCTGAAGATCAAGCGAGTCGAAACATAAGCCGAAAATGTCATAGAAGCACCAAAAAATGATGTGGTTTCATCTCACATTTGCTTTTTATGACACTATCATTTAGGTTTAGGTTTTATAGTTATTATTATAATTTATAGTTATAATTATATATTAAAAAAAAAAAAATAACAATAATAATTCAGCAAATAAGGAGTAGAAATTCATAGATATGATTTAAATATGAAGGCAAGTGTAGAAATGAATTACATGTACACATTTAATTACAAAAGCCTTTTGTTTTCATATACTGTATATATTTACAACGTGAATGAGAATTTTTCACTTCATAACTGTCCAATCTGTAGAAGTAGTAGGCATTTAGAATGAAGTTTAGGACAAAAACCGTGAGTGTTTCTCACTTCGTGCTCATAGTTTTTAATGAATACATCACATTCAGTCGGGCAGTCACATACGGTCTAGTGGCACAAATATTTCAACATATCCAATGCTCAAATCAGATCCAAAATTCCACCTCTGCAGATGGTAAGAACTTCACACTACCACCGTGCTACACTTCATTTGAAATGACTGACCTCTGGTCCATCATCTGTTGTTTGTCAGATGCAGTGAAAAGGCGGCTTCAGTCCAGTAAGACGAAAGAAAATTATTGCAAAAATGTAATGAGTACTTTTCAAGCTAAAATAAAATTGTAAGGAGTAAAAAGTACTATTTTTCTTTGGGAATGTAATTAAATAAATGTACAATTATTCCGTTTCAATTGCACTCGAGTAAAGTACAAAATCCCCAACAATAATACTTAAGTATAATACTTACTCAATTACTTTACACCCCGGTCATTGATGTCTAATACAAACCAATGCATCAACAACACAACACCTCAATGCAATGGCACACAATTCAATGAAATGATGAATGGTGCTTAACTAATCCAACCAACAGCACATTAGAAAAAAATTAGCTTTTAAAACTTACCAATGAAGTTCACTACGCAGGTCTACTAGTCTGCACCCGTTAACTTCCGATGCTCATGTCAACAGCTGACATAAATATGATCAAAGCTTTTGATTGGCTCAGGGGCAAAGGCAAACTAGCCCCTCAGGCCATCGTTTAACACTCATTGCACATTTGCATGACATTCTCCAGATCTCCGTTGATTAACATTGAGGGCCTAGCCCCACACATAGCAAATGAGAACGATTAAAAGGCTTTTACACAACAAACCTTAATAATAATAATATCATTTCTCAAAAGAATATATACTTTTTTCTTGTATAATGGACATAAAACATGTTTAAGTTGTGGAAAATATATTATTTCTTAAAATAAATGTATGATGATGCCATGCAATTTGCACAACAGTGCCATTTCTGGTGGGGCTAGCCCAACTTGCCCCTATTGTAGAGATGCAGCTGGTGACAGTCATGTTGTGATCACATGTCTTGAAGAGTACTTCTCACATTATCTCAGTAACTCCCGTTCTCACCCAGCTAACAGTTTTTGGTTCCCAGAATGTTCCGGGAACGTTGGTTTTTGGTTCCCTGAACGAGCATTCTAATGTTATCTTTGGGTAGCAAGAAAAGTTATTTTTGACGGAAATATAACGTTCCATTTAGGTTTTGCAGAACATTCCCCTAACGTTCTCCTAATATTCCACTAACATTCACTAAACATGTTAGTTATTTTGAATATTTTGCAACATTAACACATCTGTGGGTCAATTCCCTTCATTTTAATGTAAATTTTGTTATTGTTTAATTTAGTTATCACTGTACAATATGGTTCTGTTCCTTAACATTAGTAAATACATTATTATATATTTACTGTGCATTTTCACATTGACTTTCTATAGCTTAGTGTTACTTAACATTTCACAGTTTAGTCCTGCTGTCCACATACTGTATGTGGACATACATTTTTAGGAAAACTATTTGCTCTAGATTTTTTTTTGCTTATTTCCGTGCTATTGCAACAAATCAAAAAGGGAAATGGAAATGCACACAGCAGTCACGCGGGGGTTTTAGGAGGTTAAATCGGAAAAATGCCCCCCTGAGGGCAAAACGCCACATATTGAAGTGCTTACCCGCATTCTGTTATCTCCACTGCTTTGCATCTACATTTTTTTGTATGTAAGAATGCATTCTGTACTGAGATTGCCTACTGTCCCATATTAGCTTTTTTTGGCTGAAATTATGGCAGTCGTCCCATATTTTAGCAGCAAAAATACACCGGAAATGCCCCGTATTGAAGGCATCGTGTCATCAGTAAAAACGCCTCCATATGGCGAAACGCCCTCTTTGGCGAAAAGTTGGCAACCCTAGTCTGAATGGCCCCTAAGTTTAGTTGCAAGTCACTTTTAAGCTGCTTTACTCACAAGCACTGACTCATTCTTTTGTTGTTTGGTTTCAAATAATGCAGAATAGCAGCCAGGTTACCTTGACTTGAGTTGACCTGACCTGTTGCTAAATAAGTGTAAAAGATTATGCATTGCACAGCAAGCCGTTTGTAGCACTGCAAATGAGGTAGACCCCCCATAGCAATCTGTACGTGTCCTGCTCAGCTCTGAGTGGGTGCTGACAGAGTCGCACACCCCAAACTCAGAGTTGCACACTCCCAACAACTGTAGATATAGAAACCTGCTATGGAAAGGCCATGTGGTTTGTCTAGATGAGTTCCCTGCACTGCAAAGATCCACAGTTGGGGTTCCACAGGTTTTCTCTTGTTTTCACCAGCGGGGGTCTTCTATGCGTCAGAAATGGCAACATGCTCGTTCTTGGGGGTCCATAAGGACACTGACAACTACTGAGGTCGCTACCAATGGGGGCGTTACTCTGAGTCATTGCTAAGTATAACCTTTGACCAACGACTAGAGTTTCACCCAAACAATAGAAAGGTTACAGCTTAATTTGGCTCCCTCCACTGAGACCTGACCATAAGCAATCATGACAAATTCCTCAAGGAAATATCTCTTCTTTATGTGGCCTGTCTGAACACAAAACACTGGCCGCTAGACGACTGACTGTGCTCATGACGGATGGCAAGATACGTAGCGGCCTACAGTGGATTGTTTAAGCAGTCTTCAGTAAATAATGTGAATGTGCAAAAGGAGTGAAATATGTAAGGGATAATGTATAGTCAGCCAGTTGTTATCGCACAATAAACCCCGATAGGGTGATCAGGACTTGTATCACCCTGAAGGGGTTTATTTTGTGATAACAACCGGCTGACTGTACATTATCCCGCTTATTAAACGGCTGCTAACCAAATAAATAAATACATGAACAAAAAATATTGATTTGTGTTGAAATTATGCAATTTGAGAAGAAAGAAATCGCTGAACAGCTGGAATCAACCTCCAGTCTGCGTCAGAGTTCTGTTTGTGTTTATTTTGTGAAAATTACCGTCTGACTCTTCATTATTCAGCCTATTACAAGCCTACTTGTCAAATAAATAAATAAATGCACATGAAACATTGATTTGAGTTGAAATTATTTTATTAGCTCACTTGTAGTGATCACACAGTGATCCGAAAAGCAGGAGAGATGGCTCGCAGAACCCAGATGAGCGGTCTGATAGGTCTTAATCCCCGGATGTGCAGTTGTTACAGGTATATCTGACCGCTAGATGGCGCCATTGACCAATCAGAAACGAGTATTCCGGAGAGCCGTAATAAGTCTCTATAATTGATTGATATGTTGATAAGTCATAATTAGTGGTGTTAATATTTGCAGCCTGATCTCATAAAAATGTGACTGTGGCGACATTTTTGCAAAATTATATTTTATTGTTCCTTGCACATATTGCGCAGTTCTGAAGTTAAACGTTTGGCGCTAAAAGCGAGTAAAATTTTCCCCCAAATAGATGAGGTTTTTAAGGTTAATGCTCTATCGAGTTTTAAATCAACAAAACCTACCTCCTTCTAAGCGATAGTCATTCAAAGCAAAAATGACATGGGAAAACTCAATTGCTATGGCAACCATGTAATTTTGTGGTGCTTCCATAACACTTTTGTCACATGGTCTTCATGACTCATACCCCGTCCTTTGCATCGCAAGTGCAACGTCAGTTGATCTTCCGAGCAATTTGATTGAACTTGAACAAACTTGTTAATGTAGTTGGTTATGCAATGCAAACATAAAATGTATCGCCTTACAAGTTATGCACTATCGTTAAAGTGTTTATATGTCATGAGGGCAAAAAGTAAGTGTTTATTAACTGATAATCTGCCGTTTCACTCATGATTTGTGTGAAAGGGAATAAAAATCATTGTTGTTGTAGCGCCTCTAGAGTTCATTTTACCGTGAATATGCCACAATATGTAAAACGAGGCACATCAAAATTATTTTGCAGGTAGAAAAATCATGTAGTTATTGTAACGTGATTCTTTGAGACCAGGTTAAATATTTATTCAGACAACAGTTGCTGTTCATGAATGCATCAAGAAATCTGAAATATGCTTGTGACCCCAAACACAAAGTAAATTAGTGATCTGAGTTTGGGGGACATTTGTAAATAAAACAAGAATTCGAATTTTTCAGATAAGTTATAACCAACACATAATGCATTGGGTACTAACGTATTTTAATTAGTGTTGTTTACAAAGGCAAACAACACTATTGTTTTGATTTGATTTTATGAGATTCAAACAAACCTCTTAACCTTAAAGGTATAGTTTACCCAAAAAAGAAAATTCTCTCATCATTTACTCACCCTCATGTCATCCCAGATGTGTATGACTTTCTTTCTTCTGCAAAACACAAATGAAGATTTTTAGAAGAATATCTCAGTTCTAGAGGTCCATACAATGCAAGTGAATGGTGACCAGAACTTTGAAGGTCCAAAAAGCACATAAAGGCATCATAAAAGTAATCAATTTGACTCCATTTTTTTAATCAATGTCTTCTGAAGCGATCCAATTTTGGGTAAGAACAGAAAAAATGTAATTCTTTTTTCAGTATAAATCTTGATAGCAGTCTCCTTGGCGATCTTGATTTCAAGTTCGATTACACTTCCTATAGCGCCATCTAGCACTCTGCACACGCATCAGGAAGTGTAATCGAGCTTGAAATTATGATTGTGCCGAGAGACTGCAATGGCAAGATGAACAGTGAAAAAGGAGTTAAATTTTGGTCTGTTCTCACCCAAATCTGATTGGATTGCTTCAGAAAACATTGATTAAACCACTGGAGTCACATGGATTACTTTTATGCTGCCTTTATGTGATATTTGGACCTTCAGAGTTCTGGCCACCATTCAGTTGCATTGTGTGGACCTACAAAGCTGAGATATTCTTCTAAAAATCTTCAATTGAATACAGCAGGAGAAAAAAAGTCATACATATCTGGGATGGCATGAGGTTGAGTAAATGATAAGATCATTTCCATTTTTGGGTGAACTATCCCTTTAAGTAACACATTTTGGCACGACATGAATGATACCTCAGAACCGTGTAACTTGTTCAAGAGAGCGGTGCTATTACTTTTCCCAAAGACTTAGCCAGTACGTAACCACGCAGAACACCCAAGCAACTGAATGGCAATGTGCTAAAAAAAATAAAATAAAATCAGAACACCTTGCAACCACCTATAACACCCTACCGTCATGGCAGTGAATTTTACACCACCAAGTGTATTTATAGCAGTTGTAATCAATTAATATATTCCATTATTGATGCATTGAATTTTATTTGTCAGATTGGAATGCATCAATGCAATCTTACTAGGGCTGTCAATCTAGTTAGGGGTCTAAGAACCAAAGGTCATAGAGATCCCAAACTTGGCAGGGTGGTCCTGAATCCCAACAGTGCGTCCGATTCGCACAAAATTTGGTATACATCATCTACAGACCATCCTGACAAAACGTTATCAAAACAATGTTGATTCGTCAAAGTACTTACAAGCCAATGAAATGTGTGTCCATGGCCCATTTTCACTTATCGACCTATGAACACTTGGTCATTTTTGACACAAAGACATTTTGAGGATAAACAACCAATTTCGTCCAATTCTGCCCTTGTGGGCACTGTAACTAAAAAAAAAAAAAAAAAATGTCTTTGCATGCATACATGAATCTTATTAGGTTCAAGCCCTAACATATCTTTCAATTACTGATTTGACAAATCAGCAAAAACGGCTGCCAGCAGTGAATCAGATTTGCATTCATTGCATTGTTTCTTAGGCATCCACTTACAGGTTGCCAAAATTAGGCTGTAAACACATTTTTTGTGAGAATCGACCACAAGGAACCTAATTCTCATTTTTGCTCAAAACTCCAGACACCGTACAGGCTAGAATTCAAATTCATATTTCCTTTGAATCCTTTAGTGCCCCCAAATCATACGATCATGTGGATTTCCATTTCCGCATGTAAATTTTACCACTTAATTTTTTTTTTTTTTCAAACTCGTCCAAGGCCATTTGTCTGATTCACATGAAATTTGGTATGCGTCATCTTGAAAATAATAATAATAATAAAATATATATAGAGAGAGAGAGAGAGAGAGAGAGAGAGAGTGAGTTTTGATTCATTAAATTGTTTGGAAGATATAAGCCATTACAATGTATAATGACTAATTGGCCTGTATCTTGTGAGCTCAATATTAAAACTTAGTACACATGGACAAAAGAACAATCTTATGTCACATGTCAAACTAAATTGATTTCTGATGCTAGGGGCTACTATAACTGAATAACTGTGATCAAAGTAGTAATAATTTGACATCAAAACAACTGTGTCAAAAGCATCCATCGGATCTCTTCTTTTGGATTTGGCTAATTTAGTCGTTTTCTCTTCACATATGGTTGAACCCTGATAATTGCCACTTATTATTTATTATTTATTTATTGCTATATTTATTATGTCATATTTGTTGTACCAAGTATGGGTTTTCTATATGTATGTAAATGCTTTTACTCAAGTGTATGAAAGTCTTTAACCCTTTCTATAATCCATTATGAAGTGTCAAGTACTCTGCTGCTGTAATATTGAAGAGAGGCTATAATATATTGGCATATCATAGAGAATTATAACCACATCTGCATAAATTGCTAATCATAGTTTCATGAGAAAAACTGACAGATACACTCAGGAGGGACTTTTCTAATTCAGTACATGACCTGACATCAGACACACAAACCTACAAGACACATTGCATCATTGAGAGACTTCCCAGAAATGTTTAAATACATGACAGGAGCCATCTGCTTATTTATTTGTAGCAAGAGCTCATTATGCTCAGGTGCAGGGCTCATTTGCACAGCTGTATGTACTGGAGGCGGGCCAGAGTTCTGTGATCAAGTGAGTGTCTATTCTAGATTAGAAGAACCCACATCAATACCACTCATTACACGTGAGCACTGTGACACTGATCACTTCAAAAGACTCTTATACTGTGGCATGATATGTGATCACAGAGATGGCATATGATTTCAGACCTGTTTTGCTATTACCATACACTTGAAAAACAAATAAGGCCAGTTTCTAAGAAAACTACATGAATTTAAATGGATTGTTTAGAGTTTTGTAAGCTCTTGATTCATTAAATAGAATTACCAATGAATGGCTTAGTAAACTGCTGTGTTTATATTTTATTGTGACTATTATATTAGTGGTGCTTATGTAACGGGAGGCAGCTGGTACGTGATAGCTGTGCGGTATATGTAAATTTCACTCCCTTGTACACTAGTGACTGATGCTAGAAGCTGTAGCCTTTAGCCTCCTCCTTAGAGTGCCCACCTCCCATGCCGGCTGACGCCGGTTCGAATCCCGCTTTGAGTGGGTTGAGCAGGACTGGTAACACTTATAATTACATTTTTCAACTGGCGGTCCATTAAACTGTTTGCAACCAGTGAGCAACCACCCAAAACAGGCTAGCAACTGCATCACAACCCCTTTGCAACTACCCACAACATCCTAGCATTGTGGCAGTGAGTTTTGCAAGCACCACTTCTAAATCTAGTTTCATGCTGTATGTCCATCTGGCATCACATCAAAACAAGGGGCTTTTAACTTTTTGTTTTACCTAGTTGTTTACCATGTCTAGCTTCTGAAACAATCCAGCTGATCATACAATGTTTTAGCAGGCAAAGTTCATAACGACATGTGAAATAGGAGGTCTGAAAACTTTGCTCACTGTCACGCTGGCGATCCAGTTTGCAGTATTCTCTAGCAGCTGAGCTAACACAGGCACTGGCCTGCTGCTTATAATCACCTTGAAATGCCTAGGGTGTCACTGAGTTCAAAGCCACTATGGTGGATTCTCGGAAGTATTGACGTAAAGCCTGAACAGCAAAGGAACGATTATGAAGTAGTGTAATATTTAACAATAAGCAGCAGAATTAAAAGTCAAAATAAAAAGTATAATTCTAAGAGAGAATGTTTCTATAAACAACACCCAAGTTTCACTATCATATTTTGATGTGTCAAAGCTTGTCAGGAACATATTATATTATATTTCTCCACAAAACCATAATAAAAAAAATAAGAAGTTATGTGTTGCATAAATAAAATTAAACCTAAAGTATTTATATGTCATGGTAGTATTTGTTGTACTGCCTTTAATTAATGCTGACTTTAATAATAATAATAATAATAATATATTAATAACAATAATAATAATATATTTGTATTTAATACTTAATTGGCATCAAAATATGTCACATAGCAAAAAATCATGGTCCTAAAGTTAGGCTTAATATTTCGCTTTTTTATTTATATTCTGGGGCTAAAAATGACCTAGACGTGTTCTTGACAGGCTTTGTAAGATTCACCAAGTAAGCAGGAAATAACACTGAATTTGTTCAACATTGGTCATGGATGTTAATTTTTTAGTGGTTTTTATGACTGAATAAATGCTTGTCTTTAAATCTGTGTTCTGTAATCTGGTCTCTGTTAAAGGAATTTCACAGAACATCTTGTCAGTGGATTACTGTCACTGAGTTTCACACACTACTTGTGATGTGCATTGAGGTGTTCACAGCATGTAATTGATTTGGCTTTTTTGAATTTGTACTGAGTTGTAAAACTGTCAGCTAGTCCAACTGAATATGCTCTGATTTTAAGATGATTCAAATGTGTATGCTATGCTCTTAGACTATAGTAATCCGAATACCAAAGGGTGAGTTAAAACATGATCTCATTCCATGTAACCATTTACCTAACATATAAATGAAAAAGTTTTGAAAAGGTGGTAATAAGAAGTCATAAGATACACAGCAGAATCTGAAAAATACAAACTACAGTTGACCACAAAAATATTTGTATACTTAAGCCACACTTAAAATGTATGAATGTCATTGCATTAGAGAACAAAATTTAGAAGACAGATTGCACAATTATGCTTCAAACAAAACATTTCTATTTTTCTATTCAGCATTTTAGAAAATACATTTGATAGGTTTCAAATGCTAAAACAATGATTACGATGTTCAAAATGAAGACGAAGTATTTGGACACATGTCCATGGTTAAAGTGATGAACTCTGCTAGGACATCTGTGTGAACTTCTTTTTCTCCAGAACTCCATGTGGCTACACATGTGCTGTGTATTCCTTACATCAAACCATTATTTTATTATTATTACAAATTTTTAAGTTTATTTTTTAATACAATTAATGCAAAATTCTTATTTCACCATTATTTATGTAGATTAAACTGGTGTCCATCTGCTTTTACGAGTGTAACTGAGCTCTGATTCGATATAAGAGACTGGAGGAAATAGTAAAACTACTGTTCTTCCCTTCATCTAACACATGGAGCTTCTTTCAAGTGGTTTGAGATGACAACAGACCTGTAGATCCATCGCATACATGTTTCAGATTCAAAATGCATGGATTCAGTCACAAGAAACAATAAAACAATAAGGGCCCTCAGCTAGGGACTTTGCATATGTCCGGCACTAACTGCTACTCTCTCATACACTTTTTCTCTCTTGACTGTTGGTGAGCTGTCCTGTGGAGAACACTGAGGCCAGTAGGGTCAAATAAAACATAATATTGGAACTCGTGATTGGGCAGTCAGTGTAGGCAGGGTTGGGGAGTAACGGAATACATGTAACAGGATTACGTATTTAAAATACAAAATATTAGTAACTGTATTACATTAAATCATTGGTAATTAGAATACAGTTACATTCAAAAAGTATTTTGATTACTGAAGAGATTACTTTGCATTTTATTGTCATTTGTTTCATTTAATATTTAGTCCTTTCAGATGGAAAACATTTATACATATAAATGATGCAATCAAAAGTGCATTTGAACAGCGGTGAAACACTTTCTTATGATGTGTTACATTCATACGAGCAGACAGAGAAGTAAGTTTGAAGTAAGTCTGGAGCACAAGAAATAGAAATAAACCTTGTGTAAATTGTCAGCTTTACGCTAAGCTAAAATGCTATTTCTAGCCATTTTAAATGCACGTTACCAGCACAATCATATTTTGTTTATCAAGAAAATTCATGTTGGATCATAATTTCTTTTTTCTAGTAAGACCTTTGGTATTAGGGCAAAATCGTATTCTTGATAATAATTTTTGTATTGTTTTCCTATAAAAATCCTTAAAACAAGATCAATTAGATTTATCTTGTTTTAGAAACAACACTGCATAAGATATTTAGGTTTTTTAACATGTGTATTTTGTCTTACTGTACTGGCAGAGTTTTTATAGTCAAAACAAGTGACAAAATCTACCAGTGCTGAAGAAGTAATCCAATGTATTTAGAATACGTTACTGACCTTGAGTAATCTAATGGAATACGTTACAAATTACATTTTACAGCATGTGTTCTGTAATCTGTTGTGGAATACATTTCAAAAGTAACCCTCCCAACCCTGAGTGTAGGACATGTTAAAGCTCATAAATCCACTGACAAATCTTTAGAACATCTGACTAATGGTCCAATACACTTACAAAAAAGAACTGAGATGCTTCCATGGTACATTGATGGTACAAGATGATAATACCATGTTACTGAATGACCCATATGAACCATATTCATATACTGTGGTTGGTATTTACTTGGAACTCCAAAGTGTACGATGCCCTGACCTTCTCTCTCTTTGTGCCTGTGAGCTGTGTTTATAGTTCGGGTACCTTTGAACTACCAGCTTTCTTTATCACATATTTTCCCACTAGAGAATGATAAAAGAGAAGAGAAGCACTTCTCTGTGTGAGAAACTTTGCGAATCTCAGATAAAAAATTTCTCAATAAATGTCTTTACAGCTCTCCATACGTAAAGGACTTTACATTTTAGAAGCTGTCCACATGTTAACATTGTACGTATCAGTGTATATGCAAACATAAATGTTATGTACAGTACACTTAAAGGGTTAGTTCACCCAAAAATGAAAATTCTTTCAACATTTACTCACCATCACCCTACAAAGGTCTGATCACCATTCACTTGCATTGTATGGACCTACAGAGCTGAGATATTCTTCTAAAAATCTTTGTTTGTGTTCTGCAGAAGAACTATTCACGTCTGAGTAAATGATGAGAGAAGTTTTATTTTTGGGTGAATTATCCCTTTAACGTACCATTCCCCACAAATGCAAATGAGATGCTTCCAACTGCGTAAAATTTGCAGCAGGTCTCACATCCACTTTTTGGAATCTCTTAAGTTGTACATACGTGAGGGGTTTACATTTTACAATTTATCCACATATTGACATTGTGCGTATCATTTTTTTATGCAAACATAGAACATTTTATGCACATCTTACATCCAATTACCCATGAGATTACGTGGATTTATTTCCACTTACACTGTAGCGACTAAAAGCTTTGCACTTGAGCATCAATCCAACTTTTTGGTAACACGAAATTGCACAGTGAATCATTTGAGCCCGGCTCAGTGCTTAACGTTCTGCTTCTCAGGAAGCGGGAGTAAATGACAACATCCAGAGACAGGGAAGGAGTGAGCATAAAGACCTCCTTTCTGGGGGACCTTTGGGCTCGGCGTGCCCTGTGCAGAGTGGCGGTTTACCACAAGGGCATGCTGCTGGTGAGAGTTGACCCTTTGCTCTTCTCCGGGTGAGGGGGTGGGTGCGGGGACAATGGTGTCTCTCTCTCAGGCCTTGCATGGCTCACTTTCGGCCCATTTTCCACTTGTCCACACCCCACCCAGAGCGAACAATGCCTGGCCTTTTCACAGACCCCCTCGGACCATCGTCTTCAATGGACCGGCCAGCGTAAATGATGGCACCATACTCTCAGCAGGGAGTGATTCAAAAGTCTACATCACTTTAGCCACAAGGGCAACACGTAGGCTACAAAGGCCTCCATCAAACTAAAATAACCTCATGAGAACTGAGAGTAATGGCAGGGCAGTGCGGTAACGACAGTCTAAACTAACAGTCACACTTGAGTTTCTTGAGTCACCCTTATCAAACATGCATTAATGACATGCAAGGAAATAGTAGAAACTATCCTCTTGATTAATGACTTTTATATGAGCTTCCATATAAAACCATATGCCATATATATATCAAATAATATTTTAATATAATTCAAACTCTAGATACCTGAAATGTGTGGTTTGTTTGATTTTATGTGAAGCAAAAACCACCATGGGTAATTCATATTTAACCCACAAAAAAAATACAAAAACAGTTCAATACTATTTCACATAAAGAAAACTTTTTTTTTTTTTTTTTTTGTACTGTGACATTTTACCTCCTAATTCTCATACAGTAAAAAAAAGTTGTACAATTTGTTTTTATTAAAATCAGAGAAAATGAAAGGCAGTACCAAGGGAGTACTACTTATAATGTATATATATATATATATATATATATATATACACATATACATACAGTACTGTGCAAAAGTTTTAGGCACTTTTGAAAAATGTTGCATTGTGAGGATGTCTTCAAAAATAATGAAATAAATAGTTTTCATTTATCACTTAATGTCATACAAAGTCCAGTAAACATAAAAAAGCGAAATCAATATTCGGTGTGGCCACCTTTGCCTTTAAAACAGCACCAATTCTCCTAGGTACACGTGTACACAGTTTTTCTTGGTTGTTGGCAGATAGGATGTTCCGAGCTTCTTCCATCTATTTAGTTGCTTCTGTCTCTTTATGTAATCTCAGACTGACACGATGTTCGGTGGGGGCCATGGCATCTGTTGCAGGGCTCCCTGTTCTTCTATTCTAATCTTTTCTATTTGCAAAAGGAATGTTTGGGAGTCAAACATTTATATTTCCTATTGACACACTAAAGCTGAAGATATAAATAACCATCTTGGGCCTGGGTAGCTCAGTGGTAAAGACGCTGGCTACCACCCCTGGAGTTTGCTAGTTCAAATCCCAGGGCGTGCTGAGTGAATCCAGCCAGGTCTCCTAAGCAACCAAATTGGCCCGGTTGCTAGGTAGAGTCACGTGGGGTTACCTCCTCGTGGTCGCTATAATGTTATTCGTTCTCGGTGGGGCACATGGTGAGTTGAGCGCAGTTGCCACGGTGGATGGCATGAAGCCTCCACACGTGCTATGTCTCCGTGGCAACGCGCTCAACAAGCCACGTGATAAGATGCGCAGGTTGACGATCTCAGATGCGGAGGCAACTGGGATTCGTCCTCTGCCACCCGGACTGAGGCGAATCACTATGTGACCACGAGGACTTAAAAAGCACATTGGGAATTGGGCATTCCAAATTGGGAGAAAAAGGGGGAAAAATCCAAAACAAAATAAATTACAAAAATAACCATCTTAAGACAAATGCTTTTGTGAAACATCTTTTGTGCCTAAGACTTCTGCACAGTAATATATATATATATATATATATATATATATATAAGAACATCATGGTACTTTTTTGTTGGTGAAAAGAAAACGAGCTTAAACTAGCTTAAGATGATTTACTGGTCTTCCAACCTGGTCAGGCTGGTCTGTTTGCTGGTTTTAGAGGGGTTGTGGGCACTTTTCAGGCTGGGAGACCATCTTAAACCAGCTAAGACAGGCAAACCAAACTGGTTTTAAAAAATATTTCAGGTTCAATTCAAGATAAGCTCAATCAACAGTAATATTGGATATGACAACACAGAAAAGGTTAGTAAGTTATTGTGTCACACTAAAATCATGTTAACATGCATATTGTTCAGGTCTTGTAGCTACAGTATATATCTGTAACAGATAGTATTTTTATGTTTACGGATTGGCCCCATTCACTTCCATTGTAAATGCCTCACTGTAACCCAAATTTTACTTGTATTGAGTCTGGAATATTCCTTTTTGCAGCAGCAGCAGGTTTATATATACACACTGTATACTGTAATACAATAAAAACAGGATAAGTAACATTGTATTTCATCATTTTTATTTCAGGTATGCAAGAATTGTCCATATTCATTAAGATTTATCCCTTTCAGTTATTTATTCAACTGCATAATAAAAATCTGTTAAGGTTTAACCTTCTTTAAGCAGGTCTAATATATTGCATTTGACTACTTTTTATGCCCTATAAGATCATTTAAAAACTTGACAGTAAACATTTGGTCTTAGATATTTAGCTGATTGGAGGTAGGGCTGGTAACTTTTGTGGCAAATTAAAAAGTTGATATGTGAGTGAGAAAAAAAAAAAAGAAAAAAAGACAAAACTCCTTACAGTTAAAAGGCACGGATGGAGAAAGATGCGGTTTCTTTACAAATCTTTACGTAAAGCAACACATCCCTGTAAATAAATAAATCAAGGTGAAAGTTGTTCCTTGACTCAACTGCACTGGAATATATAAACACCTAAAAAAAAAATAAAAAAAATAAAAAAAAGGGCTACTGTATTGTCTTCTTTGTCTTCTTTACCAGTTACATGACTTTAAGCCTTTAAACCGTCATTTATGTAGCAAAAATATATGCTACATGATTGGTCCTCATGATCCAAGATGGGTTAGTTTGTTTGCAACAATTACACATCGTATTGCTTTTAATACGAGTTTCCACATTTGTGAGATCGCAAACTGGCACGTCATGACTTTCATTTTTTCTTAGCGAGTTCTTCTCCAGTAAACGGCAGCTACGATGAACGCCACCGCAGCGATGCAGGACACAGTGTGCCATCTTGACATCCTACGGCAAACACCTTCCTGCAACACAGAACAAAGTATGTATTATAGTACGTTCACAACTCATCATGTTGGGATTCCTGTAATGCGCAAATATTCACGTCTTTGTCAAACTCGAATTACAAGTTGGAAACTCTGAATTTTATAAAAGCACTGACTTGACCATCCTAAACATTTATAAGCATTGTTATAAAACATAATTTGTGATCCCGAGGATGTGAACAAAACAGAGTAGAATCTACGAGTCATCATCTAGTAATTACAGTAATTACAGTAATTCTGACAAAACGTGAACACAGTAGGCCTGAAACACTGAATATGGCACTGGAACATAGAGTTTGAGACTGTTAATAACACCTATCATATATGCAAGCATAATATCTGACAAATGAAGCCCATATAGAGTAATCTGTATATATTAATTAAAAACAACAACAACATTACTATTAAAGTATCAAGAAACTCCCCTAGTTCAGTACCAGTCATTCACACCTCAGACATAAAAGGATCATGAAATGGGTGTGAAAACGTGTAAAAAGATAGGAGGGTAGTGGGTGGGAAGGGGGTTTGTGGGAGTGTGTCAAGCACAATTCACTTCCACAACACACTCACACTAGAGATGTCTGAGCATCACATGTAAGTGGAACACTAATGGAGTTTTGGGGCACTTTTCTGTATATCAATCATGGGACAAAAGTTATGTTCAAACTTTGGAGAATGGAGTAAAAAAAAAAAAAAAGCACTCAGAGCAATACATTGGCACCAAAACCAGGACTGCTATGAGACTTGACATCAATTCATAGATATTTATTCTTACAAGGAATGTTTTGGGTTTAATTCACGATCAACTCTATTGAAGGCATTTGTGGCATAATGTTCATTACAAATACTTAAGATTGTGCTCAGTAAGGCACACAGAATAAAAGTAAACGGGTCCACAAACTACACACTGTTTTAAAAGTATAGCCAGTATACTTAAAGGGTCATGAAACCCACCTAGTTGAGCCCCAATATTTCAAATCTCAGGCTGACAAACGACTCTCGAAATGGGTGGGAAAATTTGTGGGTTGGAAGAGGGAAAATGGAAGGGGGTCAAGAGCTTTTTCCAAAAAAACACAAAACAGAGATGGCTGCTGGACCTCAAATTGAGTGGAGATGAAAACAAAAAGAGTTTTGGGCTGTATATTAATCATGGGACAAAAATGTGAAGAGTGAAAACGATAGAACAGTTTGCAAATCTGCAAAAAGATTTGGATGTTTTGTTCATACTTTTCAGAATGAAGTGAGAACAGCACTCAGTGCAGACATTACCATCAAAACCAGCACTGCTTTGAGAGCTTTACAAATATCATTCACAGATATTTATTACAAGGAGGTTTTTCAGGTTTAATACAAGTTCAACTCACAGTATTTGTGGCATAATATTGATTGCCACAGAAAATAATTTCGACTCATCCCTCTTTTCCGTGTGCAGTAAAGCACATACAATGAAAGTAAACAGGTCCGAAACACAAAATATATACACACTGTTTTTAAAAGTATAGCCACAGGGGGCCTGGGTAGCTCAGCAAGTAAAGACGCTGACTACCACACCTGGAGTCGCAAGTTCGAATCCAGGGTGTGCTGAGTGACTCCAGTCAGGCTTCCTAAGCAACCAATTGGCCTGGTTGCTAGGGTGGGTAGGGTCACGTTGGGTTAACCTCCTCGTGGTCGCTATAATGTGGTTCTCGCTCTCGGTGGGGCACGTGATGAGTTGTGCGTGGATGCCGTGGAGAATAGCGTGAGCCTCCACACGCACTACTTCTCCGAGGTAATGCGCTCAACAAGCCACGTGGTAAAATGCATGGATTTGATTGATGGTCTCAGATGCGGAGGCAACTGAGATTAGTCCTACGCCACCCGGATTGAGGCGAGTCACTACCCCACCACGAGGACTTGGGAATTGGGCGTTCCAAATTGGGGAGAAAAAGGGGAGGAAAAAAATAAGTATAGCCACAATACTTCAGCATAATAAGTTTTAACATGACTCTAGTGTGATACAATCGCTTACTAACTTTGTCAGTGTAAAGTTATCCAGTATTTCAACTCAACTGTCATGATGACGGAACACCGGTAAACCATGGGCGTAAATCACGGAAACTTAATGTAAAGTAGATTCTACAATAGAGTTGGCATGACTTTGATTTTTCGGTTTTCATCATTGTCTTCTGTTTTTGAACAAGCCATTTTGGACAGTGGACTGTCCGTTCTGATTAAACCACTGGAGTCGTATGGATTACTTTTATGCTGCCTTTATGTGCTTTTTGGAGAAGTTTTGTTCAGTATTCACTTGCATCGAATGGACCTACAGATCTGAATGTGGCTGAATGTGAAAATGTAAGACACTTCCACACCAAAATGTGGAAGTGAAAGTGAAAATGTAGATTTACAGTTTAAAAATGATTTAAATATTGATCTGTTTGTCACCCACACCTATCATATCCTTTCAGTAGATATGGATTTAACCACTGGAGTCTTATGGATTACGTTTATACTGCCTTTTGGGCCTTCAAAGTTCTGATCATCATTCACTTCAATTTTTGGGTGAACTATCCCTTCAATAAAACAACAACTTGCATGTTGGTCGGTTTCTCACACAAAGCTACTCCAGAACAGACTTCAGAAGTCTTGAAATATAGTGCATGAGTATGAAACACTTTTATGTCTTTTCTTTTGTGTTTCATGGTAGAAAGAAAGCCATGCAGGTTTAGAACGACATGATATGACATGACGATAAATGAATAATGGTGATCACATAACTTTCATTTTTTAGGTTTACTATTCCTGTAAAAAGGGTGGAACATTCCCATGCAAAACTACTAGAAACGGCAGGTGCCTGATCTTCCTTAAATTTTCCGAAATGAGGGTCAAATGTACAGGCATCACTTCACCTGGGTTTGCACACTTCAGGCTCATGCTGCTTAGTGGACCATAAATACTGTCACATGTTCACTATATTCCTGTTCTCAGGGCCACAGTATGCTCCATGACGCTTCATGAGTGTTTGAAGTCTGAACCCAGAAGCCCACATACTGCTTCCTTTATGATCATATGCATGCGATTAAACTTGAGTGGCCCCAGGAACTGCAGCCAGCACTGCCTCTGCAGCATACACGCAAACTGCATCTTCCTTAAGTATAATAATGTCTTATGTGATCGCAGAAAGTTAAAATTTCTCATAATATTTCATCCCAAAAAAAAAAAAAGGAGAAATCTTGATGTGGTAAAGGAAAGATCCATTATTATGATAACAATAGCCTCAGCTGATTATTTTAGAAATGTACCGTGCTATTCACATTGAAAATGTGGAATTAAAAAACTAATTTCAACCTGGCAATTAACAGAAAGTTTCAGGGTTTTGAAAAATGTAGAATAAATGTTATGATGTAAAAGAAATATTAAAAGACTCTGCACTATTTCTAGGTCACTAATCAAATAGGCAAATTTGTGATGTTGAACATGTTAACTCCGTTGTATAAAAGATCAGGTTTACCTGCTTTCATTGATGCACACATGATCTCTTTGGAACATTCTAAAATCATGTTGGATAACATAAATCATCAGGTTTTGCACAAACTTGTGAAGTCCATGTCAGGTGGAGTGTATGCTGTCACTAAAGGAAAAGGGGACATACCGAATACAACGAAATTCTGAAACTCATGTTGAGTTTTCACTCAAACTGTTACACTGTCAATATAATTTGCAATTAAAAACTGCATTAAATGAGAAAAATGCAAAATAGAAGCATTTTCTCTAGCACACTTTTAAACACCAATGTAAATGCATGTATTTGTGAGTGTGTTTATGAGTAATATAAAAGCTCATTATGTTTAACAGCTAGACAACAGCGAATGGATACATACTAACTGTTGAACACAATGTCAACTACAACAAATGTGTATGTATGGCTATGTACCATAGTGGGTCAGTGGGTTTTTGTGTCTGTATTCCTAGACGGGATGTGTCTGTGTTTGTGCCTGTGCACTTCCTGGCTCGAGTGGGTGCGTCTCTGTGTGTGGTGGCCCATGTCTGGCTCGACCTGTGTGGCTCCACTTGGGTGGGCAGACACCACTCATACACACATAACCAAAAAACAGCAACTTACCCATCCTCCTTGCTGTCTGATCCAGGCAGAAATGTTTTCCCTGATAAACTGTAAAACCCAGCTAATGATCCTCCTGATAATATCCAAGTGGTTCTGAGTCAGTGCCTTAAGGAATGAAAGGTAAAAATGTTCTTAAACTGGATTCTTATAAATAACAGAAGTTTTAAGCTTTCAAGATCAGCATAATGCAGCAATTGTAATGGTACATCAAAGCAGCATTCGTTAAGACTTTGCTGTGATGCAGCTGTCAGAGAAAAAAACCTGCAAAACAGGCAATTTTTTTAGATTTTCAGTCATAATCAATTACAGATGAATAAATTAATTCTACATTTCTTATTTAAATTTTTTATGTGCTGTGGCCCCAAAAAGTAACACTCAAGCCCACTTAAAATGTATGAAGATCATTTCATTAGAAAGCAAAATATCGAATCAAATGACATATGCAAACAAATTATGTTTAGACCTTATCTCAGATTTATCTCAGTCTTTTTGTGCCTTTTCTGTGATTACTTTTAAAGGAATGTTCCAGGTTCAATACAAGATAAGCTCAATCGACAGCATTTGAGGCATAATGTTGATTATCGCAAAACATTTTTAGACTTGTCCCATAGTTTATTAACTACACAGTACTGTGCAAAAGTCTTAGGCGCATTACATTTTTCACCAAAATATTCATCTTAAAACGGTTATTTAATATATTCTGCTTTTAGTGTATCAGTAGGAAATATACATTTTAGATTTCTAGATTTCAACAGGGCCTCCACACAGCCCGGATCTCAACAATGTGTCAGTCTGGGATTACATGAAGAGACAGAAGCAATTGAGACTAAATAGATAGAAGAACTGTGGTGAATTCTCCAAGAAGCTTGGAACATCCTATCCGCCAACAACCAAGACAAACTGTGTCCAGGTGTACCTAGGAGAATTGGTGCGTTTTAAGGCAAAGGTGGTCACACCAAATATTGATTTAGATTTTTTATGTTTACTGGAGGTAAATGATATATGAAAATTATTTACAGCATTATTTTTGAAGACATCTTCACCATGCAACATTTTTCACAAGTGGCTAAAACTTTTGCACAGTACTAATATATATATATATATATATATAAATAAAAGAAAGGATGGTTATAGTAAGACACTTTCATTGGAAGTGAATGGGGCCAGTCCATAAACATTAAAACAAACATTGTTTCAAAAGTATAGCTGCAAGACGTAAACATTATGTGTGTTAACATGATTTTAGTGTTTAAAAAAAAAAAAAAAAAAAAAACATATCAGTGTAAAGTTAAATTCAATATTACAACTTTGCTGTCATGACAACACAACGCGGGTAAACCCTGTGATCTGGTAAATGCTTTAATGTTGGTAAATCCCAGATTTTATGACACTAAAATTATGTTTACACATATAAAAATTCACATCTTGTGGCTATGCTTTTGAAACAATGTGTATTTTAATGTTTTTGGACTGGCCCCATTCACTTCCATTGTAAGTGCTTTACTGTAAACGCTATTTTTGCTCATTTTAAAATAAACGAGGGACGAGCCAAAATTATTGTCTGAGGCAATCAACATGATGCCCAAATGCTGTCAATTGAGCTTAAAGGAATAGTTCACTCAAAAATACAAATTCTCTCATCATTTACATCATTGCCATCCCAGATGTGTATGACTTTCTTTCTTCTGCAGAACACAAACAAAGATTTTTAGAAGAATATCTCAGCTCTGTAGGTCCATACAATGCAAGTTAAAAAAAACCTCATAAATCAGCATAAAAGTAATCCATATGACTCCAGTGGTTAAATCCATGTCTTCAGAAGTGATATGATAGGTGTGGGTGAGAAACAGATCAACATTTAAGTCATTTATTACTATAAATTATCCTCCCTACTCATGTCAATCTCCACTTCACTTTCCCATTCTTGTGTTTTTGGTGAATCACATTCTTTATGCATATCACCGTGTACTGGGCAGTTAGGAGAATTTATGATAATAAAAAAAAAAAGACTTTAATACTGATCCGTTTCTCACCCACACCAATCATATAGCTTCTGAAGATATGGATTAAAACACTGGAGTCATATGGATTACTTTTATGTTTCCTTTATGTGCGTCAAAAGTTTGGCACCCATTCACTTGCATTGTATGGACCTACAGAGCTGAGATATACTTCTAAATATCTTTGTTTGTGTTCTGCTGAAGAACGAAAGTCATACACATCTGGGATGGCATGAGGTTGAGTTAATGATGAGAGAATTTTCATTTTTGGGTGAACTATCCCTTTAACTTCTATTGAACCTGGAATATTCCTCTAAACAATAGTGTTAAGGTATTTTTAGTGGATATATGAAGTCAGTCCCCCTCAAGTTTACACATGTGTCCTAACAGAGTAACCACAGGTACAGTTCATCACATTAACAATGAACATTAGCCATATTTGGTTTGCCATTTCGACATGTAGTGCAATTATTACATTAAGTGTGGCTTTTAGGAGTCCGAATTCTTTTTGTGGCCACTGTATAAACTGGGTTTTTTTACCTTGAAAATAAGCTTAAATGCGAGGTGAAACAGAGCCACCACACGTCCCCAGTTAATGCCATCTTCAAAAATGCTCCTGGCCACGGTCTTGAAGACATCCTGAGCGCAGTTAGCCTCCACAGTGTTAATGAGACTGTAAGGAAATAAAGCATTTTATGTCATGCAATATACGTAATCATCTGACAATCATTTGCTAACATTAAGTTGCGACAAAATGAAAAATAGAACTGAAACTGTTTGTTTCTTTTCTTAAAATGCGCATTCATAGAAGGAACAAAGCATGAGACATAAGCTATTTCGTATGTCTTCTACATGTAAACCAGAGTCACATTATTAATACTTAAATTAATTTTTTTGATCTTCAATGTATGTGGTTCAAAGTTTTACTTTTGTAATAAAGGTTCCTCTAATGAATGATTAAATGAAAATGTTGCCACCATTCACTGTGTAGAAAAAAAGATACAATGAAAGTGAATGCCGACTGAGGCGAACATTCTGCCTAACATCTCCTTTTGTGTTCCACAGAAGAAAGTCATGCCGTTTTGGAACAAAATGATGGTGAGCAAATGATTACAGAATTTATATTATTATCTAATTAATATAATTATGTGTGAAACGTTGACTTGGTTAAACAATACCAATTACAGCTTCTTTCCAAAACAACATTATAGACAATGTAGTGAAAGCCATTTGCAATTGATTACAAAAGGACATTAGAATTGATTATAACAAGGTTCGGGAAAGGAGGAAGCAGGGACTGGATTAACAATTAACAAGACTTTAAATCAACACAAACTTTGAACAGAAACATAACAACAGACGTCGACACCCACACAGCGGCCGTGTGTCTCTCTCTCTCTCTCTCTCTGGCATCCCCGCTCCTCCTTTATTTCTCTCCCGCTGATTGGGCAACTCAGCGCCGGGAGTGCATCCTTTCGGCCCGGCCACGCCCTCCTCCTCATCACATACCCCCACCGCCCAATTAAGGCCGGGTAAACCTGTGGTCTGACTTACTCCCCTCCGCCCCTTCCTGGAGGGGAGGAGTTGTCCCTTCGGCAATTCCGTTGCCGGCTGGTCTTCCCCGCATCCCTGGCAGACGGCAGCGGTGAGTTCTCCCAGACAGCGAGCTCTTCCTCCCTTCCCGGGTTTCGGCACCAGTGTAACAAGTTCGCAAGATGGGCAAGGAGGCGGCGGGAACCGGCTTAGCAGTCAACGTAAACTTTAATGATACAAAGGAACTGAAACATAACAACACAAAGAGTGGCCGTGTGCATCTCTCTCTCTCTCTCTCTCTCTCTCTGGCGTCCCCAGCTTTTCCCGCTGATTAAGCAACTCAACACCGGGCGTGCATCCTCACGGCCCGGCCACGCCCTCCTCCTCGTCACACTCCTCCACTGCCTGATTCAGGCCGGGGCACCATCCAGACTTGAATACTCCCCCCCCACCCCCCCATCTTTGGAGGGGAGACGCTGCCCTTCCGGCTGTTCCGCCACCCGATGGTACTCCCTGCCTCCTGAGAATCTGAGAGAGACGAGGAGAGGGAGAGGGTAAAGGGAAAGAGAGTGGGAGAGGCAGAGAGGGGATTGAGAGAGAAAAAAAGAAAACGCTCTTCTTCGGCTCCCGCGGGCATGCCGCCCACCTGGTCCTCAGCTGCTCCTCCGTCCCCCGGCGGACGGCAGTGGGCTCCTCCGTCCCCCGGCGGACAGCAGCAGCGAGTTCTCCCGGACAGCATGCTCTTCCTCCCTTCCCGGGTTTCGGCACCAGTGTAACTAGTTCGCAAGATAGGCAAGGAGGAGGTGGGAACCAGCTGAGCAGTCAACGTATGATACAAAGGAACTGAAACATAACACACACAAAGCATCCACGTGCGTCTCTCTCTCTCCGTCTCTCCCTCTCTCTCTCTGGCATCCCCGGCTCTTCCTTTATCTCTCTCTCACTGATTCGGCAACTCAGCACCAGGCATGCATCCTCACAGCCCGGCCACGTCCTCCTCCTCATCACATTGATAAATTATTAGAATTTGCTAATTAAATCTGTAACATTCTCAGACTTTCAGGGCTTGGACGAATCTACATTGTCGTTCACTTCTAATACTTTTGCTATTATAGTGTGGGGAGAATATTCATTACTTTCTCATAATTAGTGACCCCATATTTATAAGGACTGATGAGATCAAATACATTTGAAAACTTACTGTTGAAGCTCAGCATTCCGGTTAAGGTCATCTGCTATCCTCAAAAGTTGATCTACAACCTCTTTGATTTGAGGATCATCTGATTCCTGAGGTCTTCCTCCAAGGTCCTCATGGCTAACACGCATGCCTGGTTCCTCTACATTAGCGCGCTCAATAACATACCTTGATTTCAATCCGAGGGAAAAACCAAAGCAGAGTAACAGTGAGAAAAATGATTGATAGCTGGGTGACGTGATTGAGATTGAAGGGTCATTCATTCTATGCGGTGTATTTTCGTGTCCTATCATGTCTTAATATTTTGGGAAAAAAATACTATTAAGCAAAAACGGATGAATTTTAAATAATTAATGTACTTTAGTTTGAGCAGATGTAGCCAATTTTACAGTGGCTCCAGGTGCTATGCACTAACTTGAAAAACTAAACTAACTAAAATGGAAAACTGGTCATTTAAAAAGCAATATTACAGGTGTTTTTTTTTTTTTTTTTCATACTATATTTTTGCTTTCTGTTGATATGTTATAACAAAAAGAAAAAAAATTGGAAACATATATTTTTAAATTGGTAATCAATTCATAGGTTTTTCTTATGTCCTCAGTGTTACTTTCCATAGTATTTTGTTATATCCCATTTCCCAAAAAAAAAAAAAAAAAAGGGGGGGGGGGGGGGGGCAGTTCCTTAATGACATCATTCTCCAGGAAGTGACATCATTTTTGGTGGGAAAACACTGGAATAAACATAATTAGGTTATAATAAATAATAATAATAATAATAAAAACATCAGAGTATTAGCAATGGATTCGATTAATTTATTAGATGTTTTGTGGTATTGGTTGGATTGTCTCACTGTAAAAATATTCTGTCTGATAACATTTCTAAAATAAATTGTAATATCAATATTCAAAAAAAATAAATAAAAATAAAATAAAAACAAAACAAAATAAATTAACTGAAACTTGGACTTAAAGGTCAGTTAAATATCAAAGATTAAGCATCCTGGTACTTTTCACTGTGTAAATTGTCAATTATAATCTAAGTAATAATTAATAAAGCTTAAGAGCCTTAGTGTGACCAGGACATATTTCTGAAAGTCTGGTATACCTTTTAGAAGAAACATTTTAAATTACTCACAAGCATATTAGTTTGTTAAAAGTTAAAGAGTTAACAAAGTACTAAATCTCAGGAATGACCCATAAAACATTCAGGATCCATATAACATGAGTAGGATTATATCAGTTTACCCTCTTAGTAGAACTGCACTTTGCTCGACAATCACATCATCCATGACATCTGAAATACAGAAAAGCTGCTTAATATGTTGTTAATATGTACATATTTACTAATCATTATAACTGCACAACATTTAAAAAGAAAATGCGCTCAAAGTGCAGACAGCTATCTTTCCTTTTCTTGGTCTGTTAATATATATTCCAAAATGTGGTGAACACTGACCTCTACTGGGCACGACTTCCTGTTCTAAAACTATTTGGTCCCTATTTATGAGAACATGTGGTGTAGCCAAATAACCCTATTGCCACATTTGTATTCTCACTTCTCTTTATTTTCTGTTCTTGTCAAATCCTCAAGATTTGGTGGTATATGCCCATATTTCTCTGTGAATAGCCTTGTTTTAAAGGTATATAACGTTAGACACTAGGGCAATTTTTGGAACAGCATACTAACATACTGTTCTTACTATTTTGAATGTAGTATGTATACTGTGCAACCTAAGCACAATGCAATGCGCTCCACTCCCAGTATGATTAAAGTATGTTCACCCAAAAAGGAAAATTCTCTCCATCATTTACTCACCCTCATGCCATTCTAGATGTGTGACTTTCTTCTGCTGAACACAAAGAGAAAAAATCTCAGCTCTGTTAGTCCATTCAATGCAAGTGAATGGTGGCCAGAACTTTGAAGCTCCAAAAAGCATATAAAGAAAGCATAAAAGTAATCAATACGACTCCGGCGGTTTAATCCATGTCTTTAGAAGCGATATGATAGGTGAGAAACAGATTTATATTAATAAAGTCCTTTTTTTACTATAAATCTCCACTTTCACATTCTTCTTTTGTTTTGGGTGATTTGCATTCTTTGCACATATCGCCACCTACTGGGCAGGGAGGAGAATATATATTAAAAAAGCACTTCAATATTGATTCGTTTCTCACCCACACTTATCATATCGCTTCTGAAGAGCTGGATTAAACCACTGGAGTTGTATTAATTACTTTTATGTTGCTTTCGTGTGCTTTTTTGAGCTTCAAAGTTCTGTCCACCATTCACATGCATTGAATGGGCTAACAGAGATGAGATATTTTTTCTAAAAGTCTTTGTTTTTGTTCAGCAGAAGAAAGAAATTCACACACCTGGATTGGCATGAGGGTGAGTAAATTATGAAGAGAATTTTCATTTTTGGGTGAACTGTTCCTTTAATGAACCTGATACCTTTACAGCCACGAGTTTTGACATATCTTTGACTCAATGTCTGACTGAAATGTTATAAGACGTTTTTACAAAAACTTCTATTGAAAATGCAAAGTAAATCTGTTTCCAAGATGACAACGGGATGCCACTCACATGTTTTTTTAAAAATAGTAAGTGAAACAGTAGGCATTATTTCACAATTAAGTTTCAAACACTGTTGTCACATGACCTCGTCACGTGAGATCCAGTTATTGTCATGAAAACTGTTATTTTGCATCTCAAATTAAAATTTTCTTTAAACACACTTTACTAATGGAGATCCGATTAAATGAGTTGTCAATAAAGATATGTGAAAAATAGGGCTGGGTATCGCTACAGATTTCCAGATTTGATACAGTTCTGATATGATTTGATTCTATTCTGATTCATTTGGTATATTTCAGTTATAATGTCTATTTTGCTTATGCTACATGTGATAGAAATTCTCAGATAATGCTGTAAATTCTACAGGGAACCTTCTTCAACTTGGTAGACTACGAAAATATTAATTTTCAAAATGAACAACAACTGTAAACTTCAAAGTAAAAGACTGATTATGGGATTTCAAAAATCGATATCATGATAGTTTGGAAAGATCGATATTTAAACCGAGCCCTGGTGAAAAATCGTGGCTCATTTGTATTCTGCACATTTTTGGGGGAAATTTGCATACGGTCCACACAATACACAATGTTTCCACTGTAGAAATAGTAAAAGTAGTATGATTGTATGCTATGCAACTCCTTTTTTATTATCATTATTCAATTAAACTTAGCATTATACATATTGTGTGTGTGTGTGTGTGTGTGTGTGTGTGTGTAATTAATTTTACACATTATACAGCAGGAAATTTATAACATTACTAATAAAATACAAAAATAAAAAAGTGCCACGGGAAAGTACAAATATAAGCAAAATAAAGCAAACAACATATATATAATTCAAATAAATAGTTCACAAATATTTAGTCTTTATAGCGTTTTTTTAATTTTTTATTTAAAGAGTCCCTAGTAATATATTCAGTCACTAAAGCCATAAAGTTGGGTGTTTTATTAGTGAATTTGGATTTATGAAGATAGTATGCAATTCCGACCACAGCCACACTGGTCGGAGGAAAAAAAAAAAAAAAAAAAAAAAACGTCAGACAGGCTTTAAGATGACGTCAGAGGAACTTCTACAACTGTTAAAACCCAACTTCACTAGACGGGTTTGTAGGCCAAAAACAGTGTACATCAGTCAATAAACCTGCGGAACTAATCTAGACCAAAATCTAGTCATTTCAGCCTTTAACACCCCATACATTCCTAAAAAGAAAACGCAGTTTTCCGTACTAGTGTAGTTGAGAATTCACAGTCGTCCGTCGTTGTGACGTCACACAATGGCGTGCAAAGAGTTTGAAATGGAACCTATTGAAGCCGCTCTCATTTACTGTCTTACCTTCACCACCTGTAGCCCCCTTTAACTCGTTTTCATCCGTCCTCTCTCCGTCGTTCGCGTCAGCCATGGTTATATTAAGCAAAAACTCGCCGACTCAAGCTTGCCAAGTAGCCGGACCAGCCTAACAACTTCTGAATCCACTAAATTCACAGTTGCAAACAAAATACAACATAATCTGTTGACGTGATCGATGCCTGTGGTTTATATGTCCTCCTCGGTAGCACATTTAGACTGACCAAAACATGATCTGAGAGTAAAAGTGGCCGAGGAGCTTTACCAAGAGCTCCACCAGAACTCTGTCAAAGACGGTGAAAGTAACACGGAAATGGAGAGCTGACTTTTTGCTATGCTAACATAATGGCAGATTCGCTGTGCCAAGGAAAACCACTATATAATGTATTTTCCCAGCAAGACTGCTATTATATATATATATGCTATTATTAGTTAAAAACTGTTTTATACATGATGTCCAGTATGAATCATGATCTGAAAGGCCCCTCATTCATATCAAACTGATCCCTTACGTAACCCACAAAAAACGAATAAAATGCAGTTTTATAAGATGCATAGATTCACGCAAATAGTGCATTTATTTATTATAATATTGTATTTAATTATGAAGTTGTTAATTATGAATAAATGGAGAGGCTTTGGGAAAATATAATTAAATCATATATAGGATAGGTATTGGACAGTCCTAAATCCCTTAAGTACATAGGCTACTAGATCTATCAAGTTTTCTTATTCATTTGGCACAATCAGCCTGAACCCACTAAGATGAGATGAGTGTTGTATAAAAAAAAAAAAAAAAACAATCAATTAAGTCCGATTAAGCTTGGTTCAAACAGAGGGAGTACAATTTTGGCATTCAGACCATGTGGATATTTATTGCTGCTAAAGTAGATGCCTTCTGTACAATATACACCATAAGATGTCGCTGATGTCTATAATTCTGAACCCAATCACCCTACTGGTTAAGTCCGTTGTACAAAGGTGCCTCAGTTTGTTCCTGGGAGGCAACAGACGTCCTAACCCCACCCCCGCCCTAACTCTAAACATAACCAAACGGAGCCTGTATGGCTGAGTAGCCTGCCAGGAACAACGCATGGCACCTTTCACCCATCGCGACTGGTGAACTAGGCATCTGTTCCGTTTACTGAACATTTAAAGGTGCACTCAGTAATTTTATCCTCAGTTAAAAAGTTTTACTCCTCAAGAAATTAATTGCAATTTTGAAACATATGCATAAAATCTCGACTACTCACATGAGATGAAGATCCCAGTTATATCAGTGACCTTATAAAAGCTGTTTTATTCTACATGGAGAGGGTCCCCTCATGGGGCCACCATGTATGGACAAAGTGGCTTTAAAAGCAAGTCAGTCCACTCTGCCACTATCTTTGGAATGCTCCCGGGCAGGCTGGGCAGCTATTTACAATGTAAACAAGAGGCATAAAAGAACAGCTTCTATCTACTTAAATGGGGAAAGACCGAAATTTCCAAAACGGTTGGTCAGCATTATGATCAAAGAAAATATTTAAAATCAGCAGTAAAATCTGACAACAGTGGTCTCATAAATTGTGCTTCTTAAGCTCAGATAAAAAATAAAAAAAAAGAATTCAGGCTGGTTAACCTAATGCGCATGTGCATACTCAGGTTGACTGACAGGCAATGTCTGTATCTAAAAGGTGATTAGCTGTAAGGCCGGACTTGCTTTTCTACATCCATTGGGTGATACAATTTCTCCCATTCATTTTAATAGCAGTGGTCCTTCTCTGCTAAACTGTCTCTGGTAAGGATCACATGACCAGCCGAATACTACTTATCTCCGTAACCACTCTGTTATTGGACACTTTCACTCATGGATTAATTTAATCATGGCCGACAGTGATTAGTGAATTTTTACAATGGCATCTTTAAAAGTGGAGTTTGGGGGCCTGGGTAGCTCAGTGGTAAAAGACACTGGCTACCACCCCTGGAACTTGCTAGTTTGAATCCCAGGGCATGCTGAGTGACTCCGGCCAGGTCTCCTTAGCAACTAAATTGGCCTGGTTGCTAGGGAGGGTAGAGTCACATGGGGTAACCTCCTCATGGTCGCTATAATGTGGTTTGTTCTCAGTGGGGCGCGTGGTGAGTTGAGTGGATGGCGTGAAGCCTCCACACGCACTATGTCTCCGTGGCAATGCGCTCAACAAGCCACGTGATAAGATGCTGTCGAAACTGCAAAGACTATGGAGCTGCAGAGACTTTAAGTTGACGATTGCGGTTTTTTGGGTGAAAAAGGGGTGGGGAATTTGAACAATACTTCATCCAGGCCCCTAGGTGTCAGTGAAAATCCAAGACGACTTACTGAGCACCTTTAAGCATTAAATATCTATTAAACAGGGCTGGCAATGTTATAAGCAAATGCCATAAATAATAATATTTGCAGTCTGTAGCTATATTGGTACATTTTGCGTATATAGCTACAAGTGTGTGACTTATTACATATTTGTTGGTGAATCTGACAAGAAAAATCTGAACATTTGTACTACTAATCTACATATTTGTGATGCTGGATTGTCAGCTTTGCCATGACAATTTGTACAAAACCTCAAATAACACTCTCAAACTGAGTGCCAAACTCACTGGACTGTAGAGATTCATTAGGATTCATTTAGGTTGTAGGCTTAACCAATTCACTCAACTCTGGAGTAGACTTGGAGAGATCCATGATGAAGGAAAAGAAGCCAGTGTGCCCACAACTTGCTCTTGCAGTTCCTCAGTGCAAGTACCGGAACATCACCTAGCTGGTCAGATATAATTATACAGTTTATCTCATGTTCAGTCTAACTGGTCCCTTAATGAATTCCTGTTTTTTATGTGCAGTGCTTGTTTCCCTATTTTCTATTCTAGGCCTGTCTGATTATGAAACTGCAAAGACTATGGAGCTGCAGAGACTTTAAAAAAATAACACTTTGCCCCAGTACAATTTCACTGATAAATCCTTACTAATATATGCCGTATTTTCATATTTTCTTTGACAATATTTTAGCAATCACGTCATGTTCCGTATTTCTGACTGAAACACTGTTCAGTGGAAAGGAGAACAGGGAAGCGAGGTTTCCAGGTTCAGGTAAGCGTTTAATTTGGCCACCTTGATGCTTACAGTTTCACAAACTCAACGGTGTTATTTAAACACATCAGCTTCACAGGCAAATAGTTACTTAAACACTTTAACTTCACAACACAATAAACACAACAGCTTCTGTAACACCGTGGCCTTCCTTGTGCCAGACTCTCCCTCGGTTGCTGGTGGTGTGGCTGTTTATATGCCGCTCTCCCCCTGCTCACTGGAATTAGAGACAGGTGTTAAACATAATCTAGCTCAGGTGCAAGCGCCCTTACCACTTTCTCTCACTCCGGACGGACGCTTGAACGCACCCCTGCTGCCACATTGATGACTGTGTAGAATCAGAACTAGCGATGTCCGATTTACAAATAAATCACTCTATTGAGTCGTTTCTTTTTAAGAATTGCTCTAACGAGTTAGCAAAATGGTCTGAATCGGTTTGCGATTCAGTCTGATTCATTTGGACTGCTCACTCACAAGCTGAATTGTTTTGAGCTGTTAAATACTGTATTTCCATATTTTCCCTGACAATATTTTAGCAATCACATCGTGTGTCACATATTTCTGTAGCCTGTTTAGGATCAGAACCAGCGATGCCTGATTCGCAAATGATTCGTTGATTTGAGTCAAAGTATTGGTATAGCAAACGGTATAACAAAACGGTCTAAATTGGTTCATAATTCAGCTTAAAAAAGAGCTCTGGATGAAGTAGAATATTCAGCTACAATCATTCTAATGTTGGCCAGCAATGAACAAGGTCTTTAAGTTTAACACCTGAATGTGCAGCTTTTGGACAACCCTGTACCGCAGGTAAACATTTCCAAATTTTGAGTAGGAGTATTGAGTACCAAAATAATTACAGTACATGAAAGCACAAAGTACCAAAAAGTAGGCTACCATTGCATTACCGTGTTTTTTTGGACATGTACCATAGTAATTTAGGGTGCTTTCACACTTGGTTCGATTGCTTGGACCGAACCAGAGTTCGTTTCACCCCTCCCCCTCCCCCTGCCCCCGCTGGTCTCTGTTCACATCATATTTTTTGGGTCCGAACTGCGGTCCGATTATGTCATCAACATGAGTACAAGATGCTGCTGTTTACCACTGTATCTAGGTAACAACTCGAGAAGACGTCACTGTTTTAAGTGAAGTATTAAAGTTTGTCTCTTTGGATTTACCACGAAAACTTGCCATGCACAGAACAACACTTGTGTTTGTCTCCCGCAGATGCATTGAATGTGCAATGATGTGATGAATATTAGCGTTTATCTGCCGCAAGCCCGCAGATGTGTTGCAAGAGATGTGAAGAATGTGAGCTGCTTTCTGAAGGCAGTGTATTTAGACACAAGCAGGTAGGAGAAATGCATTATACCATAATAATTGCAATCGGGAGCCTACAAAGATGCAAATTATACATCAACATAAGCAGTTCACTTCTGTGATTTGGTGCGATTATGTTCATATCAGCAGCGAACCGTACTGGAGTTCACATGAACCATACCCCAGACCACCTTTTCAAGTAGACTCGGGTGTGGATCACGGGTGCACACCCGAGTTCGGAAAACAGCGTTCACATTGGGCACGCACCAAAAGTGCTAGTGTGAAAGCACCTTTAGCCTATGGTACATAGTTCTCCAGAAAATGTCAAATTGCCTTTCCCAAAGTCACCTGAATTGAAAGTTTTGGTGTTATTTTTGCAAAAAAAATTATTTTATAAAAAATAAAACAAAATGTATAATAATAATAATTCTCAAGTGTGAACACCCTTCAGTGTTTCTACTGGTAGTAGAGCATGGGCAAAAGCAAATTTGTGACGAGGAGGAGGGCGTGGCCGGGACGTGAGGGTGCACTGATCAGCAGGAGAGCAAGATAAAGGGGAGCCGGAGACACCAGTTCGAGAGAGAGAGAGAGAGAGAGAGAGAGAGACGTTATGTTGTTTTAAGTTGAGTTTTTCATTATAATATTCGTTGACACTCAGCCGGTTCCCTCCTCCTCCTTGCTCATCCCCTACCTGTTACCTTGGTGCTGAAACCCGGGAAGAAGGAGGGATGCGCTGTCGTGGTGTCCTCATCACTGCCGTCTGCCAGGGAGGAGCCGCAGCCGTCCACCGGGGGACGGAGGAGTCGCTGCCAGCCGCCGGGAGTTGGAGGAATCACTGCCATCTGCCAGGAAGGGGAGGAGCCATTCCGTCTGCCAGGGGTTGGAGGACTCACTGCCATCTGCCCGGGGAGGAGCGGCTGTCGTCCGTCAGAGGGCAGAGGAGTGGTTGAGGAACAGGCGACAGCGTGTCCGTGGACTGGCAAGCAAGTTTTTCTCTCTCTCTCTTCTCTCTCTCTCTGTGTATCTCCCGCTCGCTCTTTCCCTCTCCCCTCTCCCTTCTCCCTCCCCTCGTCTCTCCCCCAGGTTCCCAGGGGGCGGGGTGGACCACCGGCTGGTGGAATGGCTGGAAGGGCAGCGTCTCCCCTCCAGAGATGGGGGGGGGAGTAGGTCAGTCCTGATGGCGCCCCAGCCTGAATTGGACAGGGGAGGAGTGTGACGAGGAGGAGAGCATGGCCGGGCCGTGCATGGCCAGCACTGAGTCAACTAATCATTGGGAGAGCAAGATAAAGAGAAGCCGGAGATGCCAGTTCGAGAGAGAGAGAGAGACACACGCAGGCGCTGTGTGTGTGTCTTATGTTGTTATAAGCTGAGTTTGTCATTAAAAGTTTTGTTGACTGCTCCGCCAGTTCCCGCCTCCTCCTTGCCCATCCCCTACCCGTTACAAAATTATAACTGAATTATGGTAAGAATGCATCACTAGTTTGTAGTTTTAACACCTTGTTCAGCATGCAGCTGCTGTTTTAATTTTTATGCCTTTTTGTTCTTTTAAAATATATATATAAATAGTAATATAAATATTTTATTTTGCAGTTTAAATCACAATTGCATTATTTTTCATATAATCACACTATTTATTTTTTGGTTTTGTCCAAATTGTGCAGCCCTACTTAATAGCACCAAAGGGCTATGTTTAAAGGCTTATAATTTTATAAAAGCATTAATTATTTTGTTAAAACAAAGTTGTTTAAATCATAATTCTTTTCTGTAGTTTTAGGGTTTACGGCAATCTGTCGTCATGGCAACAAAGTTGTAAAATTAGATATCATTTTATTAGATATCATTTTACACAGAAAAGATTAGTGAGGTTACTGATGCCCAGTACACAGGTCATTATTTGAGTTTTTCTGTGACCCAACTATAAGAAAAACATCCTCCCCAGCACACAGGATGTAGTCTCCAGCTCTCCCTCTAAAATTCTGGTCTTCCCAGTCCCACGGTGGCTTTTGCCTTAACCATAACTGTTATCATCACACACATTTACAATCACTGCCTTGAGATGATTCTGTTGGCCATCACAGTCCTCAAGATTTGTGAGAGGGGAAGTTGCGGACAGTTCATGGAAATGATGTTCTCTTTGTTCTTGATTTAGACCGTTCGTCTTCAAATGATCTGCAGTCTCCAGCTGACCCTCATTTTATCTCGATGGCTTGACGGAGTCTGTGAGAAAATATTCAGACCATCCCAAGAACAACTAGGCTGCATGACATGCCTTTCGCTTTGACTGTTTGTGATGGAGTGCAAGATGATCCACCAGCCTGTTTTAATTTAAGATTGTGACAGGAAGTACAGTATGGGGGATAGGAGGAAGTGGTCAGTGTATGGGAACTTGTTAATGGAGCTGTTACAGATTGGGGTGAGGAGAGTTATGGATATATTTCCCATGAAGAGTGCACCAACAATGTTTAGATTCTAGTCCTATAATTAATTCATGGTCAGCAATTTCTGCAGTTGAGCCGAGATCTTACCCATGGCACACAGAATTTGATTTTACATTATGTAAAATTTGATGCCTTCACTTATATAATTTGTTTGTTAAAAAATCAAATCTAAATGCAGCTCCATTAAAACATGCTTATTTTCCCATTTCTGTACCACAGATTCAACTTGTCCCTTGTAAAACAACCAAAAATTCTGTTTACAGAAATGCATTTACAATGGAAGTCTATGGGGCAAAGTGAGCGTGTAAAGCAGAAATGTGCAGCTCATAATTTTGTTTATGTGGTTATATTATTTCTGAGTTTTCTGGGGGGGATAATCAAAACAAGTACAACCCCCAAATTACATTGTAAGAAACATGTAAATGCCCAATGTTCAAGCCAAATCCGCCCTTGCTTGAATGTACTGTGTGAAAGTTAAAGTTAATTCACTTAACATGGTCATTACAGCAGTTGAAAAATTAATAACTTTAATGTTTAGCATAGTGCAATGTCTTGCCCGATAGACTTCCATTGTAAGTGCATCACTGTAAACACAACTTTTGTTTGTTTTTACAGATCGAGGGAAAAGTCCAATTATTTTCTGTGCTAATGGCCACGGATGCTATTTTTTTTTTTTTTAAGACCTGAAATATTCCTTTAATTGAAAGTTTGTTTAGTTTATTTCAGGAAGAAATCGAAATGAATTTAACAATTCTGGTTCATTCAAAGAATATTCTGGGTTTAAAACGAGTTAAGATCAATCAACAGAATTTTTTGGAATAAATTTGATTAAAAAAAAAAAAAACACCTTGGTTAATAAAAAAACTGGATAGTGAACAATGGAAGTGAATGGGGCCAGTCCATAAACATTGAAATAAGCAGTGTTTTGAAGTGGGGCCAGTCCATAAACATTCAAATTCATATAGATTCAAAGGTATAATAAGACATTGAACATTTTAAATATTAACATGATTTTAGTGTGATAAAATCTCTTACTAACATTATCAGTTATATCCAATACCAGAGGGGTATTCCAGAAAGCAAGGTTTACCTACCGAGACATAAACTCTGAACTCTAGGTTGATTAACCCAAACATTGCTGACTCACGCTATTCCAGTATTGTGTCGAACTCTGTTTCCCCGTCGGGATCTGTTTCCCCCCAGCAGATCTGTATGGGGGGAACAGTATCTGATGGTAACATTCTCCGCTCTTAGAATGTGTTCCCCCATGCACAAACCTAAGCCTAACCCTTCCCTACCCTACCGTATCCTACCTACCCTAATCCTAACCTTTCCCTAACCTACCCTACAGTACCCTACCTACCCTAACCCTAACCCTTCCCTACCCTAACCTACACTTCCCTACCTACCCTAACTCTTACCTACCTTACCCTAATCATAACCCCATACCCTTTTAATGACAGCAAACAAGAATTATTTAATCTTCACTTTTAATAGCAATAGGAGCTGCATTGGTTTAGGACTGAGAGTTTGCATGATGGAAAGTATACTGAATTAATGCATGAAATTTTAAACTATGAAGTTTTACCGTAATTTTAGAAGTTTAATTCAACATTAATATTAGACCTCTCTCGCCTACATTCATGTTTAATAGGTTGACCGTTATGTTATTTGGTTGCACTGAACTTCATAATAGGTATTAACATTAATTTTCTATTAGAATAATAATAATAATAATATACTGTAAGTTTTATAGTTATATAGCAATGGGTTTAATATATTTTTAAGGTTCATTTTACTAGTATTTAGCATGTACTATGCATGCTAATTTTATGTACTTTTATTTTGAATAGTGTTTAATTTAACATTGGGGTTTCTGAAAACTTAATTTTAATTATCATATCATCTTCCATTTCCAACAGTTGCTGATAGTGCCATTTTATTAATAGACCCTCTGTCAATTGTATAGGATCTCCCACAGTTGTCATAATTTTCCATAGATTTAATGTAATGTTTTTCAGGAGGCCACACTTGATTATTCATGTGCATTATCAGATGACGATCTGCTGTAACAGAGGTGGACAATGATAGGAGTTACATGTTCATTATGTTCTTTTCTTATTTGGCGTGGTATTAAAACTTGCTTGTTGTCTTGTCGCATAAAAGGCCATTTCTGGGCATTCTCATGTAGAGGAGGGTCCATCTGCCTCAGCAACTTGGTACTGAATGAAATGATGTTGTTTTAATTGAAGATCATGTGTCTGATTATACATTATAGATGCTCATGATCTCAGAATTAGGGAAAAGTAACTCATCTCTTCCTTGTTAATAGGAAGCTGTAAAAGGCAGGATTAATATGTAATTTAGAGAAGGACCATGTACAGCTTCTGATAGAGTAGAGGAGGCTAAGCATCAGAAAGATACATATTTCATTGAATCACCTGACCACCAGCTATAAGCAAGCATTGTGGGTGACTTTAATTGACAGCATGTCTCATTTGTATTTTCAGATAATAAAGAGAGTACAATGAACAAGTCTGTTTATATGTACAGTACGTGAATTAAAGTGATAAGAAATAAAATGTCTAACCTCTATGCTATATCTGTGGGTCATGAAATGATCACATATCATCTAGTTAGTGAAGAAGAATAACGAGTGATTAATTGCTTAAGCTTTTAATTGGCAGACATTACCTGCATATTGATACAATGAAATGTCATTTTATAAATAACATTAATATTCATTGACTGAAGGAACTGTAAATAGAATGTGGGTGGATGAAATTTATAGAAGAAAACTGATAGGGTGATATCAGCTAAAGTGGGCCATCAGGTCAAATGGGCCATTTAAGGTTAGAACATGTCTGCTCTTTCATAATTTCTCCCTACAAAAATTCAAATGGTGCGATCTGTTGCCACAGTGGTGCTTGATCTGTTAAAAGTGAATTCACTGGTTTAATGCTGCTAAGTTGGGTGGGGCAATACTTCAAAGGGAGACTGTCTTAAAAAAACCGCATGGTAAGGTGTGCAACAAGCTCTGTAAATGGATAATACTCAAGTTACAGGGCATATTAAATGTTTCATTTTAAGTATGTAGGTATGTTTTATTAAATACAGTGTTTACAGGTTTATATAAAATAAAATTCATTTATAATGAAAATGCAATTTCATGTGGTGGCCCATTTTACCTGAAGGTGGTAGATAAAATGGGCCACCAACTTTCAGTTAAAATGGGCCATTTTCCAAATAGACTTTTAATGTATTTTGTTACAGCTCATCTTAAAATTTATATTACTCATCAACAAAATCATACATGTATACACCATATTCCATCGAACTCCTTACTCTTTATTTTTCCAGACATAATGCCAAGCAAGAAAGTGAGGTAGCCGAATAATATATATCAAATTATTATTTTCATAATATTATTATTATTATTATACTATTATTATGAATTATTATATAATATTAATAACTGATAATAAATATTATTATATTAAAATAATAATTTGAACAAGTGTTCTCTCAGTTTTAGCTGTGCACAATCCCTCATGCAGGCACAAGTAGGTTTACATGAAATGTCAGCACCTAGTAGCCTGATGTTCTAATGTTTTAGTAGAATGACTTTTAATGTAATTTTATGATTGTAATGTTCTAAAGATCATAAAAAAATATCCCATTTATAACTATTGTTCTAATGTTTTTAAGAGAACAACCTTTAACTTGTAATTTTGTGATGCTACACATTTATTGCTACACAAAGACATGCGCACACACACACACACACACGTTCATTGTCCTACTTTATACCTTTGTCATGTCATTTTGAAATGAAATGAATTGTTCATTGATTCATTGGCATGTTAAGTTTGACATTTTCTGGTCCATTTAACCTGACAAAGCGGCCCATTTTACATGATAATGGTCTTTTTGGGTGACTTGAAAAATGAATTGCTGTGGAACAAAAACATAAAATATTTTTTTTTATAACACATAATGTATATAGCATTAGACCTGAATTAACAAAAAGAAACATGATTTGATTTTATGCCCATAGATGTTTTTAGATGATTTACCAAAAAGGGGCCCATTTTAGCAGATTTATCCCTAGAATAAAATGTATAGAATAAAAATTATTTATTAGAAAGGCTAAATATAAATACATAAAGCCCTGTCTTTACAGTGAAGAGTGTGGAGGCCTTTCCAATGTGTTTATGTTAAAATTATTACAGTATTATAAACTTCCCATTAAAAGTTAAAGCACTATGTACACAATTTGTTCACTATTGATTGCAAATCTGTGGTGTGTGAGACTGGATATGCCGGAATAAAGAAGATATGTGAGGTGAAGTAAAGATTATAGTTTACAGTAATATTGCTTTAAAACGTAAAAGTATAATGTTGTGCATAATCTGAACTTCCACGCCCACTGTGTCACTATTAAAAGTGCACGCATGTGCTGACAACCTCTGCAACTCACTGACATCTAATGTACCTGAAATTAACTCTGGAACATAACCTTTCTTCCCTACTTGAACTAAACAACCTTTCAACTAAAGGAATATTTCAGGTTAAAAAAAGCATGCATATGCTGTCCATTAGCACAGAAAATAATTTGAATTTTCCTTCGATCTGTATAAAATGTATGAAATGTTATAAAATTGGGTATAGCTTTACATACACCGATCAAATACAACATTAAAACCACCTGCCTAATATTGTGAAGGTCCCCCTCTTGTCGCCAAAAAAACAGCACCAACCTGCATCTTAGAAGAGCATTCAGAGATGATATTCTTCTCACCACAATTGTACAGAGTGGTTATCTGAGTTACCGTAGACTTTGTCAGATCAAACCAGTCTGGCCATTCTCTGTTGACCTCTCTCATCAACAAGGCGTTTCCATCCACAGAACTGCCGCTCACTGGATGTTTTTTGTTCTTGGCACCATTCTGAGTGAATTCTAGAGACTGTTGTGTGTGAAAATCCCAGGAGATCAGCAGTTACAGAAATACTCAAACCAGCCCGTCTGACACGGTCTAAATCACTGAGATCACATTTTTCCCCATTCTGATGGTTGATGTGAACATTAACTAAAGCTCCTGACCCGTATCTGCATGATTTTATACACTGTACTGCTGCCACACGATTGGCTGAATAGATAACCACATGGATGATTGTTGGTGCCAGACTGGCTGGTTTGAGTATTTCTGTAACTGCTGATCTCCTGGGATTTTACAGTCCCAGGAGATCTTACAAAAGAAAAAACAATCACTTTGTTAATAGTTAATTAAGAACCATAGATTACAACAAATGTCATATGAACAATCAGTCAGTAATTACACTGATTTAAGTCTCATAAACCTTTACAACATAACACACTAAAGTTCTTGGTTTATTTTGATTCGGATATGACAAAAAGTAATGTAAATGACATTTCACTTTAAAAAGACTACCAATAACACATGGTAAAACACAATCACAAAAAGTGAACTGATTCATGATTAAACAGAGGCAGTTGACCAAAACCAACTCTGTAACAAAAGCCACTTCTCTAACCGTTGGCCATTAACAGGCAAATATTATACACCATTCATGCTTTGGACATGGAAAAACTTTAAGCAATCAGATGAAGAAAGAAAAAAGAAAAAACACAGACTTGTCCTGGATGAGGAAACCAAGCAATATCTAGAGACCAGACTATTTGACTTAGGCTCTTTTGACTTGGGCAGCCAGTAAGCAAGCACCTATCAACCAAATTGTGATGCTCTAAAAAAACACTAAGAACATCTTAGCATTGTGGCAGAAAGTTAGCAGGGCAAGCATCACAGACATTTTCTTCAGAAACACACACACTCAGATATATTTAGTTATCCAGTTATTCTGGGCTGAGAGGAGTTAGGCCAAATGTTCAAGTGTCTGTGTTGTTAAGGGAGGAAATAAACATGGGGCTAGATGGTCAAGGGATATGTCAGCATAACCATGGAGGGCCTAGGTTCAAAGGTCAGGACAAAGTTTTTGACTAACGGGAAATGGTGGTGGAGCTTTGTGACCCTGTTGTTGCTGCATTCCCAGTGGAAATAGTTTTTTTTTTTTTTTTTTTTTTTTTCTCTTCTAAAACATACTTTAGTCATCAGCTTCCCTGCTTTATCCGATACTGAATCATGCAGCAGAGATTCCAACCACAAATGTTTGTCATAAACTGTGAGAACAGGATTAGAGATTTAAATATAGTATCACTCCTCTTGTGGAGACTCAAACGAAATCATGTTTTCTTTGGTTTGGGTGTAGTGCAAGATAAAGTTTATATACATACAGATCCAGTAGCATCAAGCTGCCACTTAAAGTGACATGGAAAGCTTTTGCATTTTAAAATTGGGCATCTGTTTAGCACGAGAGCATAGAGAGCGACGTTTGTTGATCAACAGAATTACTTGAAAATTTGTGAATGAAGCATTTCACTCTGTCACCATTTGGAAATTCTAACGTTTACATTTACACTGGGACTTTTCCAAGTAAAATGCGCTTATGCATATTCGAACTTGCTGCATATCGTTTGGTTATGAGACATTTGAGAACCAATGGCATTTAGTGTCACGGAGCACACCAATACGCTGATAACGACCAAAAACCAGCTTTTTCAAAAATTCCAACAATGCAAGAAAATCACGTTTACTTGAAACTTGAAATCATGGGGTTATTCTCTGCATTGATGTCAAAACTAAGTCAAGCAGACAAAATGTGGGTAGATGTGTTTGCATGCAATGCGAAATCAGGATTCTGGGCAAAAATCTACATGTGTAGGTTTATACTTTTTTGAAAGTATTGAAAGCAACAGAACAGGGCCACATTCCCCAAAAGCATCATAAGCCTAAGTAGATTGTAGAAATCATTGGCGCCAATAATCTGTATGATCAATTTATGGAATAGTTCACCCAAAAATGAAAATTCTCTCATCATTTACTCACACTCATTTACCTATCCCATCTTCATACTTACTTTCTTCTGATAAACACAAACAAATATTTTTAGAAGAATATTTCAGCTCTGTAGGTCCATACAATGCAAGTGAATGGGTGCCAAAACCCATAAGTTCCAGTGGTTAAATCCATATCTTCTGAAGCGATATGATAGGTGAGGGTGAGAAACAGTTAAATATTTAAGTTCTTTTTTTTACTATCACTATCCACTTTTACATTTTTCTTTTGTTTTTGGTGATTTGCATTCTCTTTTTGGAGCTTAAAAATTTGACACCCATTCACTTGCATTGTATGGACCTACAGAGCTGAGATACTCGTCTAAAAATCTTTGTGTTCTGCAGAAGAAAGAAAAGTCATACACATCTGGGATGGCATGAGGGTGAGTAAATGATGAGAGAATTTTCATTTTTGGGGGAACTATCCCTTTAAGCTTCCCATACTTTTGGCAAACTCAGCCCTGATTGAAAGATTTTTTTCGCAAAAACAGCTTACATTTTAGAATGTTCCGCACACAAAGCTATTGTATAGCTAAAGACGACTTGGAATATAGAGTATAAGTCATATGGACTACTTTTGTGGTGCCTTTTTGTCCCTTTTCGAGCTTGACAGACCCTAGTCACTAAGTGCTTTTGTTCTATGGAAAAGTGCAGTGTGAACAAAATATCTCATTTAGTGTTTCACGGGGGGAAAAAAAAGAAAGTCATTTGGATCAAAAGGAAGCTTTTGGGTGGTGGGGGGCTTGATGGGATGTTTCACTGAACTGGAAAGACACATTGTTAGTTGACCAACCCTTTACTGGTACATAACACTGATTTACTGGTTCCTCATGAAGATCTGTTTATGGTAGAGGGGAGGGGAGTTCAAAATCATCACATTTATCCCACCAAGGGCTGACACTGCCCACTCAGATGAGGGACTAGCAGTCCAGCATCCACTCATTTACACAGATATGCATGGAAGATAGTGTATCTTTCTGTAGACTGGATTTCACTTCTCAGTGAGTCAGAAGTTTTGATCAAAAGAAGAGGAGGGAAGAGAGGTCATAGAGAGATCCAGCTTTGAGATGATGCAACTAGCAGGTAAAGAGATATCTTATATACACTTCACAAAGATAACGAAAATTACATGACCTTGGCAACTTTAAATTGCCAAAATTAAAAATGAAATTGCGCACTTCCTTAGACGCATCGCGGCTGTTCCCAGGTGGCATGTCCTCTGTGTGGCACTAAAAATTAGTTAAATGTTCTCCCAAACAGGTGAGGTATTTAAGGTTAAAGCTCTATTGGGTTTCAAATCAACATAACCCTACCGTAAACCTTAGACCTAACCGATACTGTCACAAAAAGCAAATGCCAAATGAAAAATGCATTTGCTGAAGCAACCACATCATTTTGTGGTGCTTCTACAGCACTTTCGGCTCACGTATAGACTCTTAAGGAGTACCCCGTTCTTTTGCATCACAAGTGCAACGTTTTATAAGTTAAGCTACCATGCAATTTTATTACAGTATGTTCAAACAAGCTCATGAATGTAGTTGGTTATGTACTCGAAATGTTAAAATGTATCAGCTTACAAGTCATGCACTACATAAGAGTCAAACCTTGTGTGAGGAACAGGGCGTTTATGAATGGATAATCTGCCATTTTAAACGTGCTTTGTGTGAAAGAGTAATAAAGCTATTGTTGTTGTAGCACCTCTTTATTTCACCAGGAAACTGCTTCAATATGTACAACGAGCCAGAGAAAAATTGTTTTGCAAAAATATAGGTATATATATTATATATATATGTGTGTGTGTGTGTCAAAGTGAAGACAAAGTACTTGGAGAATTTCTGACAGTCAAATTTAGTTTGGAGAATTTAGCTTGTCAGGTCACCCATTGTTTACTTGTTTTGGTACTTCTGTAATTTGTTTCTGACTTGAATGCACGACATGTCATATGAATGACTGCTTAAGTCAAAAGTAGGAGCTTACAAGGTGCACTTGATGGCAGCACCACTTCGGAGAAAAGGCCGGCGATGCAATAACATTTAATGCAAACATTCAAACATTTTAAGGGTGGCTTCAGGGTCACTTTTTGGGGCCACTGTACTTTTAGGAGTATGGTTTAACATCATTCTATGGAACAGATATAGAAAGAGTGTTTGAGAGAGATAAGAGTGTAGGAGAAGACTACAGTATACAAGTAACATATTGTCCCTAATTTAAGACGTTAAAACAAACACTGATAAAACAGTTATGGTTAAACTCAATTTCCTCAGTTAGCAGTTATGCAACACTTTAAATTCCCTTCAGTTGTTAACCATCATAGTAAACCACTTTTGTTAATCAGCTTCACACTGAAGGTGGGACACAACTAGCATTGTTGCCCCTGAAAACAAGAGGAAGCAAGGTTTTTCCCACACCGAGTCATTTGAAACCAAGCCACAACATAAAAGAGAGAATAATCTTTTGCACCAGGTTAGGTAGCATACTTTTAAACAAGTTCATCATACAGGAGTAGTGTGCAGCACTGTATACGCAAATGTGATCTATGGATCAAAGGGAAACTCGACCTGCGTTCTCATAATAACTGTTAATGCATGCGGCACAACCCTCAGAGCCGTGGGCATTTTGGAACCTGTTGTGGATTGATTTGCCACTGTTAGACAATGGGGTGTATCTGTTATGCTGTATTTGCAGTAATGTAGCACAGCACATACTGTACCATTAAAGAAAAAAATACATTCAAATTAGTGTCAAACAAACCACGTATGCATCCAAAAGGTAAAAACTTAACTCAACAAACGAAAAGGTAAAAGGGCTTTAAAGGAATATTCCGGGTTCAATACAAGTTAAGCTCAATCGACAGCATCTGTGGCATAATGTTGATTACCACAATTTATTTAGACTCCTTCCTCCTTTTCTTAAAAAAAAAAAAACCTCAGTTACAGCGAGACACTTACAATGGAAGTGAATGGGGCCAATCTGTAAACATTAAAAAAAAAACTCATGGTTCAAAAGTATAGCCACAAGATGTGAACAATAATGGTTTTAAGATTAGTTGTTAACCCCTTTAAAATTGGCCCCATTCATTTCCATTATTTCTTCCATCCCAATATTCAGAAAAGTGGTCAATAAATGTTTTTTTTATGACAGTCAATCAGTATGTTTGTTTTTAGGACAGATTCTTAAACTTTAAAAATTTTAATCCATTAAAATTTAATGGAGTATGTCTGACAAAATTAAATAAAAAATATTTTAATTTTATTCAAGATTACTTTTCAATTATATTCAGTTTTGTTATGAAATTGAAATGTGTAAATTAAATAAATAATTTACATTTAAAACTAACAACATTTATGAAATTTGAGCTGGTTATGAGTAAAATTTGTAGGACTGAAAGGGTGCCCAAAATATTACACATTTAATAATTATTATCTGCCAAAGTCAGAAAAGAAACCATGTGCTGCAGAAGCTTGACATAAGTTCAAGACAGGTAAACTGTGTTTGTACATATAAAGTATGTACTTGTGTTTTCTACAGTGTGTAAGCCTTGAAGAAAACACATACACACACACACTATATGGCCAAAAGTTTGTGGACACCATATGTGCTTGATGAACATTTGATTTCAAAACCTTAGGCATCAATTTCCCAGTTTGCTGTAATAACAGCTTCCACTCTTTTGGGAAGGCTTTCCACTATACTGTATGTAGTAACATGGGAGCAAATCCCTGCAGCCATTCAGACACAAGGCTATCAGTGAGGTCAGGAACACTGACTTACAGTTGCTGTTCCAGTTCACCCCAAAGTGATCAGTGGGGTTCAGGTCTGGGCTTTGTGCAGGCCAGACAATTTATTCCACGCCAGACACAGTCAACCATTTCTTTATGGACCTCACTTTGTTCAAAGGGGCATTGTCATGCTGGAACAGAAAAGGGCTATCCCCAAAGTTGACACAAATTTGGAAGCACACAAAGCCCAAGCCATTACATAAAGAAACATTAAGATTTTTCTTTACTGGATTAAATGGAGTAACCAAATTCGTTAATTAGAAGGGGGTGTCCACAAACTTTTGGCCATATATATATTACACACATACACACAAGGTTGGGGAGTAACGGACTACATGTAATGGGATTACGCATTTAAAATACAAAATATAAGTAACTGTATTCCACTACAGTTACAATTTAAATCATTGGTAATTAGAATACAGTTACATTCAAAAAGTATTTTGATTACTGAAGAGATTACTTTGCATTTTATTGTCATTTGTTTCATTTAATATTTAGTCCTTTCAGATGGAAAACATTTATACATTTAAATGATGCGATCCAAAGTGCATTTGAACAGCGGTGAAACACTTTCTTATGATGTGTTACATTCATACGAGCAGACAGAGAAGTAAGTTTGAAGTAAGTTTGGAGCAGAAGAAATAGAAATAAACTTTGTGTAAATTGTCAGCTTTACGCTAAGCTAAAATGTTATTTCTAGCCATTTTACATGCACGTGTTACCAGGCACGATCATATTTTTTTTTAATCAAGAAAATTCATGTTGGATCATAATTTCTTTTTTTCTAGTAAGACCTTTGATATTAGGGCAAAAATCGTATTCTTGATAATTTTTGTATTGTTTTCCTGTAAAAATATCTAAAAATCTTTAAAACAAGATTAGATTTCTCTAGTTTTAGAAACAACACTGCATAAGATATTTAGGTTTTTTAACATGTGTATTTTGTCTTACTGTACTGGCAGAGTTTTTATAGTCAAAACAAGTGAAAAAATCTACCAGTGCTGAAGAAGTAATCCAAAGTATTTAGAATACCTTACTGACCTTGAGTAATCTAATGAAATACGTTACAAATTACATTTTACAGCAAGTATTCTGTAATCTGTAGTGGAATACATTTCAAAAGTAACCCTCACAACCCTGTGTGTATATATATATATATATATATATATATATATATATATATATATATAAAAAATGGTCAAAATGAAGACAATGTATTTTGAGAATTTCTGATTGTCAAACTTAGTGAAACATTTCCATAGTTAGTGTGATGAACACCTGTGGATAGCTAGGACACCTGTGTGACTTTGAGGGGTACCGACATAATATGTCCACTAAAAAATAAATAAAATAAAATCACCTTAGGACCAGTTGGTTAAAGTTATTGCAAAAATACCTTCAAGTGGACTCCTAATTTTGAGTTAAGTGGTTTTAATTACTAATTGTAAACTTAGAATTCTTGATGATTCCAGAGTTATGTCGGTAGGGGTGTGTCAACATCAAAGATGATTTGCTGTAGATGGAAGTGATTTTGTAAAGTTATTTGAATTTTCAGTGCTGTAATTCAATAATATTAAAGTTGTCGTGTACAACAGAGCTTATAGTCAACCAATGTAATTCGAATGATTGACTTTGTGTGGCTTCATGCCGCTTACTTTATGCAAGTTAATCATTTGTATAAATAAGTCGTATGGGTTGTTTGAAAGTGATGTAGGTGTATTCAGATATGATTATACACTAACAGCAACAAGAGCTTGTCAGGTCACCCATTGTTTACTTGTTTTGGTACTTCTGTAATTTGTTTCGGACTTGAATGCATGACATGTCATATGAATGACTGCTTAAGTCAAAAGTAGGAGCTTACAAGGTGCACTTGATGGCAGCACCACTTCGGAGAAAAGGCCAGCGATGCAATAACATTTAATGCAAACATTCAAACATTTTAAGGGTGGCTTCAGGGTCACTTTTTGGGGCCACTGTACATTTAGGAGTATGGTTTAACATCATTCTATGGAACAGATATAGAAAGAGTGTTTGAGAGAGATAAGAGTGTAGGAGAAGACTACATTACACAAGTAACATTGTCCCTAATTTAAGACGTTAAAACAAACACTGATAAAACAGTTATGGTTAAACAACTTCCTCAGTTAGCAGTCATGCAACACTTTAAATTCCCTTCTGTTGTTAACCATCATAGTAAACCACTTTTGTTAATCAGCTTCACACTGAAGGTGGGACACAACTAGCATTGTTGCTCCTGAAAACAAAAGAGGAAGCAAGGTTTTTCCCACACCGAGTCATTTGAAACCAAGCCACAACATAAAAGAGAGAATAATCTTTTGCACCAGGTTAGGTAGCATACTTTTAAACAAGTTCATCATACAGGAGTAGTGTGCAGCACTGTATACACAAACGTGATCTATGGATCAAAGGGAAACTCGACCTGCGTTCTCATAATAACTGTTAATGTATGCGGCACAACCCTCAGAGCCGTGGGCATTTTGGAACCTGTTGTGGATTGATTTGCCACTGTTAGACAATGGGGTGTATCTGTTATGCTGTATTTGCAGTAATGTAGCACAGCACATACTGTACCATTAAAGAAAAAAATACATTCAAATTAGTGTCAAACAAACCACGTATGCATCCAAAAGGTAAAAACTTAACAAACGAAAAGGGCTTAAGGAATATTCCGGGTTCAATACAAGTTAAGCTCAATCGACAGCATCTGTGGCATAATGTTGATTACCACAATTTATTTAGACTCCTTCCTCCTTTTCTTAAAAAAGAAAATATAAAAAAATTAAGCAAAACTCTGGGTTACAGTGAGACACTTACAATGGAAGTGAATGGGGCCAATCTGTAAACATAAAAAAACTCACGGTTTTAAAAGTATAGCCACAAGACATGAACAATAATGGTTTTAACATTATTTTAGTGTCATAAAAAAAAAAAAAAAAAAAATTATCGCTTACTAATCTTTTCTCTGTGCAGTTACAGTATATCCAAGTTCATTGCCATGACAACGTAACGCCTAAAACCCTAAAATGGTGATGTTTTTTTTTTTTTTCCTGCCTTTAACCCCTTTAAAATTGGCCCCATTCACTTCCATTATTTCTTCCATCCCAATATTCAGAAAAGTGGTCAATCAATATGTTTTATGACAGATTCTTAAACTTCTACTTTTTGTCCCCCTCAATCTTAAATACTCTTTGGTTATGTCCATATATATATATATATATTATAAATGAATGTCCTATTTTTCAAATTGACACCTTTTAATCTCATTGACACATAATGGAGTATGTCTGACAAGATTAATTTTATTCAAGATTATTTTTCAATTATATTCAGTTGTGTTATGAAATTGAAATGCGAATTTAACCCCCCCAGGTTATAAAGTAAAGTTTGTAGGACTGAAAGGGTGCCCAAAATATTACAGACTACATGCCACATTTAATTATTATCTGCCAAAGTCAGAAAAGAAACCATGTACTGCAGAGGCTTGACACAAGTTCAAGATTCAAGACAGGTAAACTGTGTTTGTACGTATTAAGTATGTACTTGTGTTTTCTACAGTGTGTAAGCCTTGAAGAAAACACTTAACCCGGTCATTAAAACGGAGGATGAGGTTTAAAAGCGTCGGCTGCCCACATTCCGGTTCTCGAGTGATAAAGACACGGAAACACCTTTGAATACGTCATATCAGCGCTCTGCACGCACTTTCCACACAGAGACTAGAAGTTACATTTTGTGGATCGTCCTATAAAGTCTGTACTAAAAGCATGGCACTTTAAAGGGTTAAGTCGTGAGCAGGAGAGCAATTTACATGTTAATTGATAACCAAAGTGTTGTAGCAGGTGAGCAGTCAGTCGAAGGAAGCAGAGCACTGAAGTGATTTCCTGCCTGATGCAGCAAACGTAAGATGAACATTTTCTTACACCATCTCTACCTTCTCTTTTGAAGTTCCGACGTCTTTCGAGTCTTCATTTACGAATAAGTTACCGACATTAACGATAGATATCCAGCATAAGATCTCTTTCTCGCTCATGATCTCTGTTCGTTTATATAATTTAAACTCGTTTAATAGCATTCTTGCTTTAAACACCAGATATAGTCCTATCTCGAAACAGGCGATGAGATAAATAGCTAAAGTACTGCACAGTGCGCAACTTAATGCGAGTGTCAGCTGTTCATCATTGTAGGGATATAAGGCAGAGCGCCCTAATCTGATTAGTTCAGCTGATCACTATAAAATGCAATCACTGTGATTAGTCAATCGTAGATACATGCCCGTTTAATTATCCATACAGGTGGCTAATAGAAATATTTTTGTTTAGGTATACATTAAATGGGAAATGGGAGATATGACTTACAAAATGTTAGGCTACGTTATGTATATGCATATAAGTACGTATAGCTAAAAACTATTGTCTGTTTTTACTCCAATTATAAACGAATAAAAAGGACAAACCCAAACAAAGATGTACCATAACCATACTGTAGTTCCAGCCCAATATCACAAAAATAGGCTACTACAGTTATTGTTCTACTTTAAACCATAATTAATTAACCCATTAATGTATGAACCAGCGAAGTGTTGGTTAGTACATGATTCCCATTTGATTGTTATTTGGCAAACCCATCTTAACGTTTTAGGAACGTTCTTTTTAGGTTTCAGAACGTTTCAGGAAGTTGTGTGTGTAACAGTCTAAAGAACTTTTTAAAAATGTTATTTAAATGTTATTTTTAGGGTTTAACTGAGCAGAATCAGATTGTTCCATTGTTTTGATTTGTCATTATTTGTCATAATCTCCATATTTAATGGTTTTATTTTTATTATAGCCTATTTCAAAAACGTTGCAGAGAGGTGTTTGATAGACACCGACATTAGTGTATTAAACCATAAAAGGAAAATGGCTCTGTTACATATGTAACCTCGGTTCCCTGAGACGAGGGAAACGAGACATTGCGTCACTAAGTTGATGCTATGGGGGAGTGTCCTTTTACACGACCTAGTTGAAACCTTTCTACAATAACGGCAATTCTAAAATTGGCTATGGTGTTTAAGCCCCGCCCTTTTAGGCGCTGGGCTGTACAGTATAAAAGCGGATGCGCAAACACCATTCCTCAGAATTTTCTGACTGAGGGACAAGAGCGCATCTTTCGCACCTCAAAGAACTCTGAGTCTGTAGTGTGGCCAGTTTATGCAATGTCTCGTTCCCCTTGTCTCAGGGAACCATGGTTACATATGTAACTGAGATATTCCCTTACGACTCAGTACACTTGACATTGCGTCACTAAGCTGACGCTATGGGGAACAGAGTCTCATCACGCCGCACTACACAACATAACCTTCCAGAGTGGAAACATGACGCCGCAGTCCCGCGAGATGGTGACCGACATGAGTATGCCGCAATTGAATGACCCTCATGGTAGGCCAGAAGGGGAAAACTCAGAATGGATATATGAACTATAGTCATATGGTATGAATTAACCCCTTCACGAATCCAGTCGAGAAGGAAGTTTCTATATATAAAAGTGCTTGTGACTTTTTTGGGAAATACAAGGGTCTGAATATAGGTGGTTGTGTGAAATGATAGAGAGCCCATACTTAGAAGAGGGGCATAAGTATATGTTTGGCCAACAAAACAGCAAGCTCTCTAGACCGAGAGGACTTGCGATGAGAGAGATATTACGTCTAAGTTGTAAAACCTAGTGTATGTGTTCTGAGAAGACCATCCTGCTACAAAACATATGTCCTGTAAGGACACACCATTCGTCCATGCCCATGAAGAGGCCATGCCTCTAGTTGAATGTGATTTAACACCAATTGGGCAATTCTCACCCTGTGACTTGTAAGCCAAGGTCATCGCATCAACGATCCAGTGAGAAAGTCTTTGCTTGGAGACGGACATTCATTTCATGCATCTTCCATAGCACACAAAGAGCTAGTCAGACAGTCTGAACTGGTGGGTGCGTTCAACATATGTGTGTAGCACTCACATAGGGCATAACAAATGTAAGGACTTCTCCTCGTCCGAATTAAATGGAGGAGGGAAAAAGGCTTGAAGGTGAACCACCTGCGCTCTGAAGGGCGTAGTTAAAACTTTAGGCACATTGCCTTTTCTGGGTTTGACAGTGGCTTTTGAAAGACCCGGACCAAATTCCAGACATGAACTGTCGACTGACAGTGCTTGCAAATCCCGACCCATTTTACTGAGGCCAGAGCCAGCGGTAATGTGGTTTTAAGAGAAAGCACCAGAGGCACGAAGGGAGGCCCTGTGAGTGCTTTTAGGACCAAAGACAGGTCCCAAGTTGGAACCATAGCCGGGCGAGGGAATTTAACTGCCTCGCTCCCCTAAGGAACTTTATGATTAAGTCATATTTGCCTATAGAGGTGCCAGCTTCGGGTGCGTGATATGTGGATATAGTCACAACACAGACATTGAGCGTTGACTGAGTGAGCCCTGCGTCCAATCACTCTTGAAGAAAATTTGAGAACTTCAGTTATGGGGCAGTTTACTGGGTCTTTGCCATGTGAAAGCACCAGTTAGTGAACACATTCCATTTCAGTACGTAAAGGCATCTGATAGACGTCGCTCTAGCCTGCAAAAGGGTGTTCATAACCAACTGAGTCACGTTTAGCGTACTCCGTTCAGGGGCACATGCAGGTTCCACAGCGTGGGCTGGGGATGCCAGATTGTGCACCGCGCTTGAGAGAGGAAATCCCTCCTCAGTGGTATTTCCCATGGAGGGCCGTCCAGAATCTCTATCATTTTCGGAATCCAGGACTGATTGGGCCACTTTGGCACAACCAATAGAACCGTTTCCTTGTCCGGACTTTGCATATGACAGAGTGAAGGAGGCACACCAGGGGAAATGCATATTTGCATTTCACAGGCCATTTATGGGCTATTGCATCCACTCCTAATGGAGCTTGGAACTTAGAGTACCAAAGGGGACAGTGGGCGTTCTCCACGGAAGCAAATAGATCAATCTCCGCTTTGCCGAATATTTCCCAAATCCTCAGGACAGTCTGAGGATGAAGTCTCCATTCGTCCGGCATCACTCCTTGGCATGACAGTAGGTAATTCAGACAGCTTGGGACATGTGTCGCCCGTAAGAAGAGAAGATGACACTCGCTCCACAGGAGGAGGTGACACATCAGTCTCATCACTGGCAGGGAACGAATTCCGCCTTAGCGGTTTATGTATGCCACAACTGTCATGTTGTCCGAGCGAATCAGAACATGATAATTCGCTATTTCGGACTGAAAAGCCTTTAAGGCTAGGAAAACAGCCGACAGTTCCAGGCGATTGATGTGCCATGCCCTCTTCGCACCTGTCCATGTTCCGAAAGCTGGGTGTCTGTCACACACTACCCCTCAACCTGGGTTGGAAGCGTCCGTGGTCACCACTTTCTGCCATGACACCTTGCTGGTAGAAGACAGGAGCTGTCCAAGGTGCCCAGAGCAGCTTAACAGCGGCAAGATATAGTGATGCGCATGCACCCTTGGGGCCAGGCATGCCATGGCACGCGGCGCTTGATCCAGCACTGAAGAGGTCTCAGGAGTCATAGAAGAGTCGGGTGGGAGGGCGCGGCCACAATAGCTTATAAAGATACAAAACTCCTGCCAAAGCACTGCGGGGAATCAGGATGTTGAAGCGGCCTGTTCTCCAGCGAAGTGTCAAGCGGCAAGGTGGAGTAAATGTTTGCCGGAACACTGCAGGGGAGCGGAGAGTCTTCTCGTTGCCGTGAAGATCCCGACCACTGACTCATGTATGTCGAAGTTGAAGTAGTAGAGGGCTTCTAGACGAGAGATGAATCGATGTCTCGAAGAAAGAATATTCGGAGGAATGGTGTTTGCGCGCCCGCTTTTATACCGGACAGCTTCACGCTTGAAAGGGCGGGGCTTAAACACCGACATCTCCTATTAGACATTTTTGCATCGGCACCAGCATGTTTACCTTCCCCTGTGGCGTGATCGGAAGCATGTTATGTCAACAGGATGGGAGACCTGTGTTGGGATCCCACGTTGAAACCGCGTTTGCATAATCAGTGATGAGCGTGATTTAAGAGGTTGCATTTTTCCCTCTAACATTACATTTTGACTCCACTGAATATAGGTTTAGGTTTGTGGTTGGGGGGTACAATTTATAAAATACGCATTCCTCTTCACTGTTAACAGCTTGGACAGCTGAAAACCACTCGCTTCACAACTCGCTTTTTGCACCCCTCTGTGGACATTTCATACAGAAAATGGTGCCCATCCGCCCAACAACAGTAACTGCTTTGGCCACTGGGGGCATTGTTTCACATTTTAGTAAGCACAGACCCATTTTAGCAAATGAAAAGTCAACCTACTGTTTAAAAACTCACTCAGAGCTCCTACATGAGACGCTGCGGCTCAACGGGCAAAGATGTCCTGTCGTTATAGTGTTTTTTTTTTTTTACTTCGGAAAACAATTGAAAAACAGCGCAGATGGCCATAAAAACACGTTTGGTGTCAACAGCCCCTATTGAAGTGTTCAAAAACATTTATTTAATTTAGCATATTTATTTATGTGTACAGTGGTTGCTTCCAAGTTAGTATTTTATTCAGTAACATTTTGTTCATGTCATCTTGGACTTACAGTGACACCTAGTGGTGTGGATGCGGCATCATTCAAAATCAACGGTTTTCAATTGCAGATGCCATTGTAGAAATTCACTATTCACAATCAGCCATTATTAATTTAATCCAAGAGTGAAGTTGTCCAATAACAAGACGGATGCTGAGATTATGCGAGTAGTATTCAGCAGGTCATGTGATTCTAAAATGGTAGCCCCCTTGAAGGCGCCCCTGCCCCATGTAGAATAAAACCGCTTTTATAAGGTTACTGATATGACTAGAGTCCTCATCTCATGTGAGCGGTCATGATTTTATACATATGTTTCAAAATTACAATTCTCTTCTTTAGGAGTAAAACTTTTTTAATGGGGGAAAAATGACTGAGTACACCTTTAAATAACTGCGTTTAAACCTACCTTTAGAGCAATGGGCTACATGGCCCCATGTAAATTGCTCTAGCGGACTGTTTTGAGATAGAGAGAGAGAGAGAGAGAGAGAGAGAGAGAGAGAGAGAATAACGTCTCTATGAGCGTGCATGAGAAAATAAGGCGGTATATGTGCTGTTTCTTACAGGGCAGACACAATATTAAAATGCAGGATCAGATAAACCGAGCATTCAACTGGTTGTGAGGTTTGCAGTGATGTAGAGATGTGTGTGGAGCCACGGTTGGTGGGTGAGATGAAAATCCCATTCGCCGAGGCGCGCACGTATCCAGTCCTCACATCGAGTTTATGTAAATACTCTACAAACGATTGTGGAGGAATATCTGTCTCGCGCCACACCGAGAGCACGACACAACTTCAACCGCATCTACTAAGCAAGATAAAGCGCAAATGAAGGGTGAAGGTGATGTAAATACTGCGAGGAAAGATGAGGATGCTGATGGATCTGGTGAGTTTCTCATGTTGTTTATTCGGTGTGTTCTGAGTGCGCGTTTATTATTTTAATGGAAAAGATGTAAAGATATTAAATCGCCACACGTTGAAGTGTTTTTTTTGTTGTTTTTTTTTTTTTTTTTTTAACTGACTGTATAAGCTATCGTTTATTTTAACGTATGTTTCATGCGTACCTTTATTGTGCATCTAATTCTTGCAAATAGTGCATGTGGCTTTTGTTTTAAACAGGTCTTTATCCAACAATCTGTTAACACTATTGTTACTAATATGAGTCAGAGAACATACATTTTATTCATAAATGATTCTGTTGCGGTATATCAGACAGATAAGCAGTGTTCTTTGGTTTTAAAGCTTATTTCTAATGGAGTCACGCATTGCCCGTAGGCTGCGCACAGACTGAAAGCATGAGAGCACAAGAGGAAAATCCATCGCAGCATCATCTTTTACCTGAGGATGAGAGTAGAGAGACGCTGATTTGAGGGGGCGGAGCATGTAAACCCAAGTTGTCAGAGGGGATTTTCCCGCGTTGGGTCACTACGGGTCGGGACACCCTCGCAGCCCCTGTGGTGAAGTGGGGGCCCCGACCAAGTGCGGGGGCCCTCTCACGGCGTTATGAGAGACAAGATTTATCTTGAGCTGTTTTTCACTGCAGAGGCTTTTGCACTAAGCAGCATATATTTGGTGTGTTTATAGTGTGGACAAGGTTCAATAGTTATAGTCAGGGCCATAGCAGGGAATTCTGGACCCCCTGACTATATATTGCTCTGGGCCCCTTTCCTATTAAAATAATACAGTTTTGAATTTGTTGTGGGCGCCCCTGTTCCTTTGGGCCCCTAGAATCATTACCACCTTTCACCCCACTAGCTACGGCCCTGGTTATAGTGCAAAATGTTTCAACTTACGGAAAGACTTTTGAGACAGCAAGATGTTTTTTTGTTTTGTTTTTTTTTTTTTTTTTTTTTTGTGTGTGTGTGTGTGTGTGTGTGTGTGTGTCTTTTTTATTTTTATTTTTGTCATTTTTTGAATGTATTATTATTATTATTATTATTATTATTATTATTATTTTAATTAATGTAATGCTTATTGAATTTAACCACTTCTGAAAAGGGTGCACCTTTCCTGTTAATTTCAATAGGCATTTTTCAACCAAAAAAAAAAAAAAATCTGCTTTAAGTATATCAGTAAGAATTATCAATTTTAGATTTCAACATTCCCCTTGCAAATTGCATTGAATAGAAGAAGAACAAGGAGCCATACAACAGACATTATGGCCCCAACAGAGCCCTGATCTCAACATCATTGAGTCAGTCTGGGATTACCGTACACTAAGAGACAGAAGTAATTGAGACAGCCTAAATACATAGAAGAACTGTGGCAAGTTCTCCAAGAAGCTTGGAACATCTTATCTGCACAGATTCCCAGCACAGATGATAAAATGCAAATAAAATTCAATATGTCTCACTGAACCTCATATTGAACTCCCAACAACATAATGTATACATAATCAAATTAAGTAATGAAACTAATTAATCCCATTTAAAAAAATATATTTCCTATTAACCCCACCATCCCAATAACAGAGCAGCAGAAAGCAATAAAGAACTGTGCAATAAACAATGCATTTAATACTAATTATAACAATATTAACATGTGCAAAGACTTAAGCACTACATCAGATATTGCAGTGCAGGTTTACAGACTTTAAAAGTATGATAATGCCATGAGAGCAATTACAGTTTGATTTTAGCTACATACACTGATTTCTCAAAAATGGTAAGAGTCTCATGAAGAAAAAAGTGTCTTGCCTCACGAAAGGGATATTTTTCGGAACATTTCACAGTCTTTCGATTATTTCATTCTTTTATTGATTGGGATAATAAAATTGCTATAAAAATATCTTATTTTGAAATTTGGGCCATGTGCTGTGGTAAAGATAGATGTGTATCTTAGTTGGTTTGGCTTCATAATGTAAAATGCACAGAGTTTAATGGATGTTATCCCAAATGTCAAATATTACCTTTACTGCACTCAGTTTTATGATGATGTCAGGAGCATGTGAATGAGATGAAATATTGGAGAGGAAGATGAAAGTGTCCATGGTTTTTGTTGATAATCTGTATTTTAGGAGAACATAAAATCAAGTGTCTTTTTTTTACCCCAGGGGTCTTTAACCCCATTGTACCCTACACAAGAATCAGAATCTGTACTTTTGGAATCTATAAAGATAAACATAAAATACACCAATCAGCCACAACATTAAAACCACCTGCCTAATATCGTGTAGGTCCCCCTTGTGCCGCCAAAACAGCTCTGTCGAGGCATGGACTCCTCAAGACCTCTGAAGGTGTCCTGTGGTATCTGTCACCAAGACGTTAGCAGCAGATCCTTTAAGTTCTGTTGCGAGGTGGGGCCTCCATGGATCGGACTTGTTGGTCCAGCACATCCCATAGATGCTCAGTCGGATTGAGATCTGGGGAATTTGGAGGCCAAGTCAACACCTTGAACTCCTTGTCATGTTCCTCAAACCATTCTTGAACAATTTTAGCAGTGTAGCAGGGCGCATTATCCTGCAGAAAGAGGCCACTGCCATCAGGGAATACCGTTGCTGTGAAGGGGTGTACATGGTCTGCAATAACTTTTAGGTAGGTGGTACATGTCAAGGTAACATCCCCATGAATGCCAGGACCCAACGTTTCCCAGCAGAACATTGGCCAGAGCATCACACTGCCTCCGCCGGCCTGCCTTCTTCACATAGTGCATCCTGCTGCCATCTCTTCCCCAGGTAAATGACGCTCACTCACCCGGCCGTCCATATGATCTAAAAGAAAATGTGATTCATCAGACCAGGCCACTTTCTTCCTTTGCTCCATGGTCCAGTTCTGACACTCAGAGGTGGACGTACTCCTATGCTTTGAATCATTTTGTCTTGCTGCATAATCCAGTTGCGCTTGAGCTTCAACTCATGGACTGATAACCGGACGTTCTCCTTTAGGATATTCTGTTAGAGCAGAATTCATGTTTGCAAGTCGCCCTGGCCCTGAAGTAGCAAAGCAGCCCCACACCGTAGGTATGATGTTCTTTTTCTGGAATTCTGTGTTTGATTTACGCCAGATGTATCGGGGACCCCTGTCTTCCAAACAGTTCCACTTTTTACTTTTTCTTTCTTTTCTCCCCTTTTCTCCCCAATTTGGAATGCCCAATTCCCAATGCTCTCTAAGTCCTTGTGGTGGCGTAGTGACTCGCCTCAATCCGGGTGGCAGAGGACAAATCTCCGTTGCCTCCGCGTCTGAGACCGTCAATCTGTGCATTTTATCACGTGGCTTGATGAGCGCATTACCACGGAGACAAAGCGCATGTGAAGGCTTCACGCTGTTCTCCGTGGCATCCACGCACAACTCACCATGCGCTCCACCGAGAGCGAGAACCACACATTATAGTGACCACGAGGAGGTTACCCCATGTGACTCTACCCTCCCTAGCAACCAGGCCAATTTGGTTGCTTAGGAGACCTGGCTGGAGTCACTCAGCATGCTCTGGATTCGAACTCACGACTCCAGGGGTGGTAGTCAGCATCAATACTTGCTGAGCTACCCAGGCCCCACCAACAGTTACACTTTCGACTTATCAGTCCACAGAACATTCTCCCAAAAGGTTTGAGGATCATCAAGGTGTGTTTTGGCAAAATTCAGACAAGTTTTAATGTTCTTCTGGATAAGTAGTCGTTTTCGCCTCACCACTCTTCCATGGATGCCATTTTTGGCCAGAGCCTTTCTGATAGTGGAGTCATGAACAGTAACCTTTATTGAAGCGAGAAAGGCCAGCAGTTCCTTGGATGTTGTCCTTGGCTTTTTTGTGACTTCCTAGATGAGTCATCGCTATGCTCTTGGAGGAATTTTGCAGCCTGATCTCATTAATTTACGTAGCTATTTGTACTTTAATATTTGTAACATTTAAACATATATATTTGTACTCTTGGATATACACTAAAACGTACAGTATGGACATTTGAAAGCATCTAAAACGTAAGCATTTTTACATATTTACAGCTTTAGAAATGTAAAATATTGACGAATCCATTACAACTATATATCAATACACAAATCAATTATAAATATATTTAGCATAGCATTATGTGAGGTGGAGAGTAGGTTTTAAATCATTAATCGCTGTAAATCTTCTCCTGGTGCACTCCATAACGGCACTGTCATATCTCATTCAAACATATACATAGCAGAATACGGCATGTCGCAAACGGTCATGAGACGGTTAAAGTTATATAATCCCTTAAAACGTTGTATAGGGCAACAGAAATCACACAGAACTGAATGAAAACATTAAAATGTCATATTATTATGTCAACTGCATTAAATAAATGTGATGGCATTTAACTAATCTCATTGATTATAAATTAAATGTAATTAACTGATTAATTCTATAAATTATTCAATATTAATAAATTCAAACAGTACATGTAAACATTGGTACATTTCTATAGGTGTTAATATTTACAATTATGACATTCAGATGCTGTCAATACGTCACTATTGTACGTTTCGGTGTCTATGCAAACGTAATATAATTGACGTTTGCTAGAACCAAACTTTACGTAAGAATACATACGAATTCTCATGAGATCACGTTGAATTCTGGAATGTCGGCCACTTCTGGGAAGGTTCACTACTGTGCCAAGTTTTCTCCATTAGGAGATAATGGCTCTCACTGTGGTTCTTTGGAGCCTCAGAGCCTTTGAAATAGCTTTCCCATACTGATGTATTTCAGTCACCTTTTTCCTCATCATTTCTGTAATTTATTTTGACCTTGGCATAGTGTGCTACTGAGTGAGACCTTTTAGCCAATTTCATGCTGCTCAGAATTTCTATTTAGGTGTTTATTTGATTGAACGGTGCTGGCAGTAATCAGGCCTGGGTGTGTCTAGTCCAGTTTCATAATACTTTTTCAAACAGGCCCAGTTGGTATTGGATAATTTTTTGCTTCATAACAGATAATAACATTATCATTTAAAAACTGTATTTTGTGTTTACTCAGATTGCCTTTGTTTTATGTTAGATTTAGTTTGAATTTTTTAAACAGTTTAGTATGAGATATACACAAAAACAGATTAAATCAACTCCACTGTATATATCGTGGTGACTATATAAAGTGTAAATCAATAGAGATTTTGCTATATTGTGTATGTAAATATCCACGTGTGCAGCATGGGCTTATCCATCAGTGGGCAGAGCTTTATGTGAGACTGCAAGAATTTAAAAACATGGACAGGTTTAAAAAATATTCTGCGGCCGCCCAAGCAAATTCAATTACATACATCTCGCGTTCAGCATTTCATAAGTGCTTAATATGCTTCTCTTGTGACGTGGTGCATGTGTGTTCATGTGAGAGTCGCATACGCTTTCTCTGGGGCACGCAGGGGCGTAGATTCCGGGGGGATGGGGGAGAGGTACCCCCACCCCCCAATAATCAAAACAAGCAAGTACCCCCCCATTATTTAAACTATGATCAATGGAAACATGCAAGTGTTTCACGCTGCAACCCCTTCAATGTTCAAGCCAAATCTACGCCCTTGGGGGCACGCATGTGCGCGCGACTCGAGTTCAGTATGCTTCCTGATATTTTGTTTATTTTATGTTTATTTTTATTTGATATTTATTTTCTGCAAGAAGTGTTTATTTTCATTGCATTATGATTATTATTATTATTTTACTTATGTATTATTCTCTATGTTGTAGTGATTGGGAAGATCTCGAGTTTCTTGAGGAAAGTTTATGATAGTATTGGTCAACAACATATCAGACTGAAATGTGGCATAATGTGAAATTTAGCATTACGGTAAGAATGATTTAAAGCAAAAATCAGTGCTATTCCCCCATTTTGTCAAATTCTAAGACCCATTGATTGACAGTTTGACATATTTGTATTCTTTGTTTTCACTGGCCCTAAATTTTATGAATGGCATTGCATTATATGATAACATATCAACAAAGTGACATTTATTTTGAAGAAAGGTGGCACCGTTGGTTAAAAGTCATTCCAAAAATGGCTTAGAGATTAGTTCTGAGGAAAATGTCTAGCATCATTGCTTGCAGATGCCACTTGCTTTTATATCAATGCCATGGCATTCAGGTGTCCAAATACCAATTCTTCTTAAAACATAATCTGGGAGGTCAAACAAAACTTCACAATATCTGGTTATTTGAAAAGCTCTCATTATTTGCAATTCAGTGTGTCACAAAAAATCACAAGAATTTTATTTGGCATTGTGGTTTGCAGCATTGTGTTCCTAGCACAAAGAAATACAGTTTGCATTGATGAATTTGTGTTTGCTTTTCAACAGGTGAGAAACTCTTGGCTTTCAACAGCACTGAGGAGCAGCTGACAGAGTGTGCAGAGAACAGCATGTGGCGAAATGAAACATATGAATCTGTCCCCTTGGATGTGAAGGAGATTGATGAAGACAATCCAACAGGCAATAGTGACCCTGGATACCCACAGCATGGCTCCGCTGTAAGTCAGAATCTGGCTCTGCATTCATTTTGTCAATTTTTCATTTAGAGATTAAGATTACCGGCTCTAATACAAACACTTCTCAGTTTCCTTGCCTTTTTAGTTCAGAGTTTGCTAGGCAAACTATGGAGACATATATGGACATTTTAATGTTTCCAATTTGCTCCTTTGTCATGTTGCTTGGAATAGGCAATGTATGAAATTAAAGCTAGGAAGGTTAAATTATGCACAAGAAGTCAAATTTGCATTGAAATCTTAGTGTTCATGGCAGGCAAATACTCAATTGTCTCTTATTATGACCGATAAATCATAAAACAGCCAAAATATATTTTCGTGAGAAGCAAAAGCATGCCAAATGCATTTTGGCTAAAACACAGTTTTATGAAGCACTTTCCTTTCCATTACTTCAGATGGTGCAATTAATTTTAAGCATTGCCGATGTTGCATACCCTGTGGGTGGGCAAAAATATTTTGCATACTGATGAGGATGTGAACACGTGTAAATCGACAAGACATGCTGCAATGTCCCCTGCCGAGCCTAAATGATGACACAAGTGTTTACAGCCATGAATGTGGTTGGAGCAGTGGCGAATTCTCAGGGCCATCAAAGCTTTCTCTGCTGACCTAACATGACAAATCAATAAATATTTTTCATCCTTTCATTCTCAATCACCTTTTTACCTATGTATTTTTAACCGCTTTCCACTCTTAATTAATCTATGAACAAATAGAGAAAAACTAAAAGTTTATCCAGTTAGAATTTATTCCTTGTTGCTTACAAGCGAAATGGCTGTTTCACAAATCACATGCCCAAAGCCGAGCTCGTTAGCAGAAGCAGCGTGTGAGTTCTGAGCTCCACCCCCTCAGGCCTTCAGAATTTTCACAGAATGCCTCAACAGTGCAAATGAATGGGCAACTAAAGTCAGATTGTCAGATTCATCAGCCAATCAAATTGATTTAATTGTTCTTGTTGGGTGTGATCTTTAGGATATGTCCCGGTCGAGGCCTTCTAGCTGGCCTTGAGTGACGCAATCACACTTCAAGTGATGTAATTTGAAAGCGAAGAGCACGAGATCTTGCTGACGAGTCGGCTGTCATTGCTGGAATTGCCGTTGAGAAAGAGATCCTTATGGATTTAAATGTTCTGCATGACCGTGTGATTGATTAATTTATTAAATAGGAAAGGAGGACTGATTTTCACTTCAAGCAAATTGGTAATTGCTTTTTGCATTGTTATAGCAACATCAGGAGTTTTCTAAGTGTAAATTAGGCTGCTGGAGCATTCAGTGTCGGATCCAGTTTTGAAAAGTAGTGCTGTGTTCCATTCAACTCGGAAAGTCGTATTTTACAACTTCCTACTAGGAAAAGTGCAATGGAATGCATCTTGAAGTCAGAATTACAACTTGTAGGCTCGTGCAGAAATTCTCAACTCCGATTTCACTGAGATGCAGGTGCATGATGTCACACAAACATGTCGACACTCAGGGAGACATACAAAGTGATAAACATTCACTTTATTAAGTAATATTGATAAATGAGTTCGTTTCCACATTACATGATATTAAAGCTTGTTTAACAAACGCCTGCAGAAACAGGTGTATAAAACATTATAATCTCTTTTGATAATCGTACACCTGAAGCACAAATGCTAGCGCTGCAGCATTGTTTATCAGTTGGGTTTCTAGGAGACATCTCTAATGAGAGTCAAACACCGGCTAAGCTAACGGGAGCGTTGCAGTTCCGAATATCGGGGAATGGAATGCATTTATGGTCGGAGATATCAAGTAGGAATATCCCACATCCAACTTGAATGGAACGCAGCATAACCGTGTACCCTGACGAAACGAAATTTATTGCAAGCAACATTTAAATCGCAAATATTATTAGATAGATTTTTCCAGGTATTATAGACCTTCTTGGTAGATTCATATGAAAAATTAAGATTTTTGAATGTCTGTTCGGGAGACGTTCATTTCACAAAACAGTCATGCTGCAGTTAAAATTAGGCTTGCTTGAGCATTTAGTGTCGTTTCAAGTTCTGGCTTTCGTGCGTGGACGTGTTTTTTAAATGTCAGTTGGTATTATTGGTAAGCTGCGACACAATGTATGATGCCCAAAGGCATAGGGTGTCTTATTCATTGTGAAACTGTGTTTTCTTAATGGCATGAATCACACTGAAGGCCTAGACTTTAAATGCACGGCCCACCAATTGGGTGGGAGTGAATAACAGATTTGGTATTTTTTGAGTGTGGTGTGTTATACGTCCTTATATTCCCTTTGAGAAATTACTTTTGCCCTTTTGACTTCCTGCTCTGAGCAGGCTGTAGCGTGATTTGTCTGTTTGAGACTGCACCAATTAATCTCCCAATGGACATGTGTGGTGTTCAAGTAAATCCAAGTGTTATGGTCCTTACAGCTTAGAAGTGGCATGACAAGTGAATAAAGTTCTGGGCTTCATAATCCAAAAGGTACAAACCCCAAAAGGAGTGATCCATGAACTGGAGAGTTGCTGAGCTCTGACATGCCCTAAAAAGGGATAGTCCAACCAAAACTGAAAATTCAGTCATTTACTCACCAAACAGGTTATTCCAAATCTAAATAGCTTTGTTACTTTTGTGGAACACAAAATGAGAAATTTGGTAGAATGTCAGAACCTCAGACAACATTCAGTTTCATTGTATGAAAACCAAAGATTCTATGAAAGTGAAAGGTGACATAGCCTAATCATAATGCATAACATTTTCATTTGTATTCTACAGAATAAAGTCATATGGGCATTAGGGTGAACAAAAAAAGTAGGTTGAGTAAATGGTCACAGAGTTTAAATTTCATTTAACCATTGCTTGCCCTTGGATGGTCCAAGCTAGTAAGTAATCCTAGATATACTGTAGTAAGCTATACTTTCAGGCCAGTGCTGTGTTGTCACCACATCTTAAGTTTGTTGAAAATGTACAGTACATTTGTTTTTATACCCTGCAAACTTAAACATTTGGTCTTTTGTGATGCATTGAAGATTGTCACAATTCTGCAGATTTAAAAATGTCACCAAGGTAAAGTTATCTATTTGGCTAACATAGATGAGATGGTACTGAAATGTTGAGAATGGTTTGAAAATGACAAACAAATCACTGTATATTTTCCAGTTAAGCATTATAAATTATTTATTTGAATGTTGTTGTTTTTTTTGTTGTTGTTGTTTTTTAAGAAAATGTGCCATTTTAATGGAAAATATTTCTGTCTTGCACTTATAAAAATGTTGAAAATATTTTTTTAGTGAAAACATTCGGCAAGTACAACTTTTTACTGAGAACTACTGCTTGATCAACCAAGCAGAAAACATTTTAAAGGAATATTCCGGGTTCAATACAAGTTAACACTTGTATCCACTTGTATCACTTCCATTGTAACTGCCTCACTGTAACTTAGATTTTTGCTTTTTCAAAGAAAAGAAGGGACAAGTCAAAATCAATTTTTGTAGTAATCAATATTAAGCCACAAATGCTGTCGATTGAGCTTAACTTGTATTGAACCCGGAATATTTCTTTAATTTATCATCTTTACAAAAGGTACTGGTCCTTGGATAAAAGCACCTGCTAAATAACAAATTAAGTGTTAACAAATTAAGTGTGTTGCATTTAAGAATTGGGAACAAAAATCAAATCTGAAATTGCATGGGCTGAGAATGCCTTCCAATTCAAATAAATGCTTTGGTGTTATTACAGCGCTAATTTGTGGGGAAATAGGGGTAGGCTAGAGTATGTCTCTAGAATATGCCCACTTGTAAATACTTGCATACATAAATAAATTGTTTTCCTCTCTGTAGTCTGTGAGAGTAATGGAATATTTATGCAAATATACAGAGTTGTACAGGGGATTGAACTGATATGTCATTTTTATATATATATATATATATATATATATATATATATATATATATATATATATATATATATTCCCATTCAGATGAATTGTGCAAAGGCTGGACTATGACATTTTTAAAACATCCTTGGTCTTATTTATGAAACGCAAGCATAAGCATTTGCTTATGTAAAATCCAAACAAATTTACCCATGTTTTTGGAGGTGGATACATCTGCATGGTTCCCTTAAGGTTATATTTAGGTAATTTCTTATTGGTTATTTGGTTTTAAGCCTGAAGGCCTTGATAACTGTAAGAGCTCCTTTTTTATTGTAAGGTCTTCAAGCTGTCATACTGAGTAACATTTGTGTACCACTAAGTCTATAAGGACTGTATATGAAACTGGAGAACCCTGTAAAAAAACTGTGGTATGGCTTTTGAGATGTACTCAATTAAATAATAAGAGACTAAATATATTACCTTTTGGAGCTGTGGACCAGTGTTTGGCGCACATACATTGTGCCATGGTGCTCATGCAGGTGACAAAAGTTTGAATCTGGCTCGCAACATTTACAGATATTGTTTCCCCCACACTCCTACTCTCATTTCCTGTTCTCTCTAAACTTTGCTCTAAATAAATCAGTCCAAAAAATGTACAACCTCAGTGACATAAACATGCTTTCACAAGTCATTTAGAGTACATTAAATCATGTACTAATGTACTAGATAAATTAGTAGATGCATATAATTGTGTCACCTTTTACATCCTAAATCCTCTCTTTATTTTTCAATTCCGGTACACTCAAAAGATTGATGAGGAACCAAGGCACTCAAAACAGGAGCCGTACTTCCAGGATGGCCAGAGGCGAGTAGATTACGTGCTCACCTACCACGTCCAGAAGCCCCAGAGCACTCGCAGGCGATCGTCGCACTCATGCGGCAGAGGCCTGAGTGAAAGCTTGGGCCGCAGATTTAAACGTGAGCGGGCCATCCCATCCGCTCAAGAGGACCCTGAACTTGCAGCCCAAGAGCAGAGACTTGATTACCATGACGATGACCAGCGGCTCCGCAGGGAGGAGTTTGAGGAGAACCTGCGACATATGGGACTTGTGATGGAGAAAGAAGAAGGGGTGAGTTCCATTGTATGGTGATTGCATTCATTGATGATTAATATATAGTGCATTCATAAAATATTCAGATCCCTTCATTTTTTTCACATTTTGTTATGTTGCAGCCTTATGCTAAAATGCTTTTTTTTTCATATCAATCTACACTCCACACCCCATAATGACAAAGTAAAAAACAGATTTTTGATTACTTTGCAAATGTATTCAAAAGAATAAACTGAAATACCACATTGACATAAGTATTCAGACCCTTTGCTGTGACACTTGAAATTTAACTCAGGTGCATCCCATTTCTCTGGATCATATTTGAGATGTTTCTACACTTTGACTGGAGTCCACCTGTGGCAAATTCAATTGATTAGACATGATTTGGAAAGGCACACATCTGTCTATATAAGGTCTCACAGCTGAAAATGCATATCAGAGCAAAAACCAAGTCATGAGATAAAAGGAACTGCCTGCAGAGCTCAGAGACAGGACTGTGTCAAGGCACAGATCCGGGGAAGGCTGCAAAAATTTTTTGGCTGCATTGAAGGTTCCCCAGAGCACAGTGGCCTCCATAATTCTGAAATGGAATAAGTTTGGAACAATCAGGACTCTTCCTAAAGCTGGCTGCCCGGCCAAACTGAGCAATCGGTGGAGAAAGGCCTTGGTAAGAGAGATGACCAAAAACCCGATGGTCACTCTGGTTGAGCTCCAGAGATCAGGTGTGGAGATGGGAGAAACTTGCAGAAGGACAACCATCACTGCAACACTCCACCGATCTGGGCTTTATGGCAGAGTGGCGAGACGAAAGCCTCTCCTCAGTGCAAGACACAAAAAAGCACCTAAAGGACTTTCAGACTGTGAGAAACAAGATTCTCTGGTCTGATGGAACGAAGATTGAAGTGTTTGGCCTCAATTCCAAGCGTCATGTCTGGAGGAAACCAGGCACCGCTCATCACCTGAGTAATACCATCCCAACGGTGAAGCATGGTGGTGGTAGCATCATGCTGTGGGGGTGTTTTTCAGTGGCAGGGACTGGGGGACTGGTTAGGGTTTAAGCAAAATACAGAGATATCCTTAATGAAAACCTGGTCCAGAGCGCACAGGACCTCAGACTGGGCTGAAGATTCACCTTCCAACAGGACAATGACCCTAAGCACACAGCCAAGACAACACAAGTGTGGCTTAGAGACAACTCTGTGAAAGTCTTTGAGTGGCCCAGCCAGAGCCCGGATTTGAACCCAATCGAACATCTCTGGAGAGACCAGAAAATGTCTGTCCACCGATGGTCCCCATCCAGCCTGACAGAGCTTGAGAGGATCTGCAGAGAAGAATGGCAGAAAATCCCCAAATCCAGCTGTGCAAAGCTTGTCGCATCATACTCAAAAAGGTGCTTCAACTAAGTACTGAGTTAAGGGTCTGGATACTTATGTCAATGTGATATTTCAGTTTTTTTCTTTTTAACAAATTTGCAAAGTTATCAAAAATCTGGTGTTTGCTTTGTCATTATGGGGTATGGAGTGTAGATTGATGTGAAAATATATGTGAGGAAAGAAACAAAGTCGTGTTTACAAGTTCCCAGGCTGCTAAAATGAGTGCTTCAAAGAATCAATTGCTGTAATTTTTTATCTAATCGCTGAGGAGGTTCATTGAATATCTTTTGAAGAAGTGTTTTGGTATGAGACATTAACTAGCAAGTAAAAGAGATATCCCTGAGCACACTTTTATATTCCACTTTGCTCTCAGGATCAGAGTATGTGAGCAGAGTGGAATGGGAGCGGAGCGGCATGATTTTGCCTGGAGCGTGGAGCGTGTTTTAAAAAAATCGGAGCATCATTGTTTTCTCTCGCTCCAAGAGCGCTCCACTAATGCTCCATCACGGGCAAAACACCTGTTAACGCACCTTAATGCAATAATTCACCACGTGTTAAGCAGTGTTAAACACTATTGGCATGAAGGAAAGATGGAATTTCTGATATAACCGAAAGAATGTGATAAAAAAATACTAATTTAAAATCTAGCGGCACTTGGTAATGTTCAAACTCCAGCACGAAGGTTACCTTCACTTTCTGTTTTCACGCTCCCTATTATTATATTATTGAGTTAAGCTTGCGGTAAAGCTTGACTTAACTACATGCTTGTGTCTCGTTTCTTTGTTCTTGATTGCCATGATCAAAGGTTTGTTGTGAAATCCTAAAAGACGCGTCCAAAAAACACGATGATAATCCATTCACATGTGGAGAGAAAATCTAAAGGTCAGTAATACATATATCCCCTATTAAATATTTGGAATAATCATATCAACATTCTAATCTAATGCATCTCAATCTTAACTGTATGCTATTATGTCCCGCATTAATTAGAACTGAACTTTTAACAACTAAATTTATTTTAGTGCCGTAGGCTAATTTATGCATTATACATTTGCAGATGAAGAAGCTCAGCAAATGCGAATAGAGGAAGATTTAAAATCTTAAGAAATTTAAACGCTAGTATTTCTAAAAGTGAACTCTGCATTAGACGTATAGTTTTGACAGCCTTACCTAGTTTTGATTTAAAAAAAGTGTAGAACATTCTGAGAATGTATTTTATTTTTTGTTCACAGAATTATAGGGCAAGGTTAATTAAAAGAAGTGCAATAATAGAAAATAATAGGCAATAATTAGACAATAATACATAGGCCTAATAATGTTTTTTTTTTTTTTTTTTTGGTAATTTATTAATTTGATTTAATGTTTTGTTTTTGTTCTGGTAATTTATAAAAAAAACAAAAAACAAAAAAAAACAAAACAATTGTTTGGTAATTTATATTTTTAATTTAATGTTTTTCTGTTGTTGTTGTTTTGTTTTGTTTTTTGCATCTAGCAATTTATTTAATTGATCAAACCCAGAGAATGCTGCCGATATGTTTCAAAAGTAAGCTATAAAGCACATTGTAGCTTTTCTTCTTGTATTGTGTATTTATTTTTCATTTAATACACCTTCTGCATGGAAGGTTGTGATATTAAAAAGCATACTGAAATAATTTTACAGTGAAGAGGTAGTTAGGCGTTAATTTTGCCATGGAGCGAATACGGAGGTATTTCTACATTATACAGGTTTCTCTAATCCAGGAGCGTGCAGCGGGCAAGGAGTGGGAAATGGACAACCTGGAGTGGAGCTGGAGCGGAGTGATTAAAGAATGCTTTGAGCGTGGAGGGGAAATTGTTGCCTCTCCACTCCACTCATATACTCTGCTCAGGACTGCAGTAAATCCAAATTCATATTTAAGGCCCCGGCATACTCATGGAGAAGTTCTTCTTGCTTCTTCGCTCAGAGCCAAAAAGAAGTTTGAAACAGCTGCGCAACGACATACTGTTTGCGAACATACAGACACCCGCCAGGCTACTGGAGGAGGTGTTTAGAGAAGCATTTAAATATGAGGACACTCAACTACATGTAAAACATAAACTAATATGGCATTGAAATGTGTTATCTCGGGCTGCTCCCTAATAGTCGACCAAACATTAGTCGATGAGAAGAGTCTTGGTCAACCAAGTTTTGATTGGTCGGTTGGTCGCAGAAAAAAAAAAAACACCACAGGAAACCGATGAACACCGTATTACCGCTGGTTTGACGCTAGGTGGTACTATGAGGTAATTTTCGTTAAGCAGGGTTAGGGTAGACACCTTGATTTCACACTTTGAACTTTATTTTTTGTTTGTTTTAACTAAAAATTCAAATGAAACTAGAAAAAAATTAAGTGCAATTAAAATGTGTGTTGTTCAGTTTTTTGAAAGATGGCTTTACAACAATTGTGAAGGGCAACATCTCTCTGGCAAAGAACCTACTTCATCTGTGCATTCTCTACCGGTCGTATTTTGTTGTCCAGGAAAATACATCATGTGTGTCAATAAATTCGTTTTGTTACCTCCTTCACGATATATATGTATGTATGTATGTATGTATGTGTATATATATATATATATATATATATACAGTGCATCCCGAAAGTATTCACAGCGCTTCACTTTTTCCACATTTTGTTGTTACAGCCTTATTCCAAAATGGATTAAATTCATTATTTTCCTCAAAATTCTACAAACAATACCTCATAATGACAACGTGAAAGTAGTTTGTTTGAAATCTTTGCAAATTTATTAAAAATAATAAACGGAAAAAAAAAATCACATGTACATAAGTATTCACAGCCTTTGCTCAATACTTTGTTGAAGCACCTTTGGCACCAATTACAGCCTCAAGTCTTTTTGAGTATGATGCTACAAGCTTGGCACACCTATTTTTGGGCAGTTTCTCCCATTCTTCTTTGCAGGACCTCTCAAGCTCCATCAGGTTGGATGGGGAGCGTCGGTGCACAGCCATTTTCAGATCTCTCCAGAGATGTTCAATCGGGTTCAAGTCTGGGCTCTGGCTGGGCCACTCAAGGACATTCACAGAGTTGTCCTGGAGCCACTCCTTTGTTATCTTTGCTTTGTGCTTAGGGTCGTTGTCCTGTTGGAAGATGAACCTTCGCCCCAGTCTGAGGTTCAGAGCGCTCTGGAGCAGGTTTTCATCAAGGATGTCTCTGTACATTGCTGCATTCATCTTTCCCTCGATCCTGACTAGTTTCCCTCGATCCTGGCAGTTCCTGCCGCTGAAAAACATCCCCACAGCATGATGCTGCCACCACCATGCTTCACAGTAGGGATGGTATTGGCCAGGTGATGAGCGGTGCCTGGTTTCCTCCAGACATGACGCTTTCCATTCAGGCCAAAGTGTTCAATCTTTGTTTCTCATGGTCTGAGAGTCCTTCAGGTGCCTTTTGGCAAACTCCAGGCGGGCTGTCATGTGCCTTTTACTGAGGAGTGGCTTCCGTCTGGCCACTCTACCATACAGGCCTGATTGGTGGAGTGCTGCAGAGATGGTTGTTCTTCTGGAAGGTTCTCCTCTCTCCACAGAGAAATGCTGGAGCTCTGTCAGAGTGACCATCGGGTTCTTGGTCACCTCCCTGACTAAGGCCCTTCTCCCCCGATCGCTCAGTTTGGCCGGGCGGCCAGCTCTAGGAAGAGTCCTGGTGGTTCCAAACTTCTTCCATTTACAGATGATGGAGGCCACTGTGCTCATTGGGACACTCAATGCTGCAGAAATTTTTCTGTATCCTTCCCCAGATCTGTGCCTCGATACAATCCTGTCTTAGAGGTCTACAGACAATTCCTTGGACTTCATGGCTTGGTTTGTGCTCTGACATGCACTGTTAACTGTGGGACCTTATATAGACAGGTGTGTGCCTTTCCAAATCATGTCCAATCAACTGAATTTAATCCAATCAAGTTGTAGAAACATCTCAAGGATGATCAGTGGAAACAGGATGCACCTGAGCTCAATTTTGAGTGTCATGGCAAAGGTCAGGAGACTGTGATGGCCGCTCCAGAACCTTCACCTTTTTCTGCTGTAACCACTAGAGGGTCAACTTGGCCTTGTGCTTAGGGTCATTGTCATGCTGGAAAGTCCAAGAACGTCCCATGCGCAGTTTTTGTGCAGAAGAATGCAAATTGTCTGCCAGTATTTTCTGATGACATGCTGCATTCATCTTGCCATCAATTTTCACAAGATTCCCCATGCCTTTAGAGCTCACACCCCCCCCAAAACATCAGTGAGTCACCACCATGCTTCACAGTGTGGATGGTATTCTTTTCACTGTAGGCCTTGTTGACCCCTCTCCAAACATAGCGCTTATGATTGTGACCATAAAGCTCTATTTTGGTCTCGTCACTCCAAATTACAGTGTGCCAGAAGCCGTGAGGCGTGTCAAGGTGTTGTCGGGCATATTGTAACAGGGCTTTTTTGTGGCATTGGTGCAGTAAAGGCTTTTTTCTGGCAACTCGACCATGCAGCTCATTTTTGTTCAAGTATCGTCATATTGTGCTCCTTGAAACAACCACACCGTCTTTTTCCAGAGCAGCCTGTATTTCTCCTGAGGTTACCTGTGGGTTTTTCTTTGTATCCCGAACAATTCTTCTGGCAGTTGTGGCTGAAATCTTTCTTGGTCTACCTGACCTTGTCTTGGTATCAAGAGATCCCTGAATTTTCCACTTCTTAATGAGTGATTGAACAGTACTGACTGGTATTTTCAAGGCTTTGGATATCTTTTTATATCCTTTTCCATATTTATAAAGTTCCATTACCTTGTTACGCAGGTCTTTTGACAGTTCTTTTCTGCTCCCCGTGGCTCAGTATCTAGCCTGCTCAGTGCATCCACGTAAGAGCTAACAAACTCACTGACTACATTGATACACAGACAATAATTGCAATTTAAAAATTTAAAAAAGAAATTAACCTTTAATTGCCATTTAAACCTGTGTGTGTCACCTTGTATGTCTGTAACAAGGCCAAACATTCAAGGGTAAGTCAACTTTTGATCAGGGCCATTTGGGTGATTTCTGTTATCATTGTGATTTAAAAAGGAGCCAAACAAATGAATGGGTGAGACAATAAAACCATACATTTTTTAAAATATTATTTGTCAAATAAAATCAATAAATCAACCTCAATGCAGAACACACACACACAGGAATGAATAGGTGAAACTATAACAGATAGGATTTTTTATACTGTAGAATTTGTCAAATAAAATCATCCACAAATGCAAAACACACACAGAAACGAAGGGTTGGGACCATAACACATCCACAATGAAGAACACACACACAGTCGCACAAATGTAAGCATGAGACCAATACAAATCCACAACAAAGAACACACACACATACACACACAGAAATGAAAGGGTGAAACATTGCACATACACAAAATGAACAATAGGAAACTAAAATCTTACTCTAAGTCGTGTAACACCATAATCAGTAACATAATGTGGCATCATTGCAAAAACTGACACTTTAAAACACCTCAAACAAAAAAAATTATTTGACAAAAATAATGATTTTTTTTAAAGTCTTTTATAATGTCTAAACATATATCTAAATGCATAACTAGCCATAAGATCTGAAAACAAAAATCAGTTTGCTACAATCAGGCAAATGACCTCTGCAGCTATCTGCTGGCTATATGTTGAAATTTCATGGCTAAAGTTTTTTTGTTTTCTCTCCAACAGAAAGCAGTAATCTGCACCAAATGCATGACAATATGTCCCTGAATATAGTGGAGTTTTCCTCTTACTTAAAACTCTGGGATTTCCCCAGTGTACTAGCTCATTTATGCTAACTTGAGGGACAGTCGCTATTTTACATTGGTGTCTATGAATGGGTATAGTTTATAGTGTATGTGATTTTTTTCCCCACTGTACCCTCATGTATGTTGAATTCTGTCCGTTGTGTTGACTTGTTGTTGGGCTCCATCCTATGACGTTTGTTATCCGGAGTGTTCCAAGCACGCGCACTCTTCAGACACCCATCAGAAATCGCTTATGCGTTTACATAGCCACATAAAGCCGCGTTCTCGAGGAGAACCTATGAGTTTTAAACCACTTTCTCATTATAGTTTACATGACGTTTCAGAATGCTACTTTCTACTACAACCCTGGAATAAACCGTTTTCTTAAAACGGGGGGGGGTGGGGGGTGGGGGTTGTGATATTTAGTTTTACCTTATTTACCTCTAAATTACTAAACAACATCATTCATTTTTATATAAAGTAAGTTGATATAAAATTGTATTTACACAAGTGTTGCGGGGAAATTATGTTGCAGTCGAGAAAGCTGCTTACTGACCTCTCTCATTCTGTTTATGAAATGCATTCATTGTATTTCTATGTATTATGTGGTATGTTAGGGAAAAAAACATTTTACTTGTCAGCCTAGTTGGAAAAATTTAAGAGCTTCCTGTATTATTAATGTTAACGAGTTGTCACCCTTAGGAAATTATTTCTTTAATTTGTTCTGTAATCCCATTGGAGCTATAATTGTTATAATATGAGTTGAATTGACTGGCAATTATCAAACAAGCTATCATATTAAACTCTGGTACTAACCGAAACACAACTGTCTGAACATTATGTTACTGTGTAATATGACTAATTTGCAAACAAAGCAGAACTCTAGACAAGTATGATTACTGTCATATCTTTCAACCTCAACTTCTGTAAAACTGCTCTGTAGATTTGCTTTATTGTACACAGGTTACAGGGATTTAGCTTTCTATATTACATTAGATGTTCTCATGGACAATCCAACATGTGTGGTAATGAAAACGCATTGTACATGTTTCTATATCTGTGTAAGGTCATAAACGGCATAAAATTAAACTGATCGACAAGGATACAATTTTGGCCATTACGCAGATTTCGTGTTGCATGTAAACACCTTAACCACCATTCTTACTGGCTTATCCAATGTACGCTTGTATTGTACGCATGCCTTTTCACGGTTTGACGTCAAAAACAGAGTATAACGTGATTATTTCAAATGTCATGTACACACAGATTTTTTAAATAAGGTTATTTCTGGGAGTAATGAGTGTATTGGTGTGCATGTAAACGGGCTCAGTGTTCAAAGTCTAAGGGAACTTTTTCACTGTTTTATTGTGTGTCAGGTGCAAATCGTTATCCAATCACTTAGAAAAGTAAAAACACACCGTTTGTTCAAATATCTAAGCCTATGTATGAGAAATCATAATAGTGATTGGCTTAGTAAACACCACTAAATATGTCACTACTGTAAATATGTCATTACTAAATCAGGTTGAGACATAGTAATGTTAACAACCTCAACATGTCCATTTAAAGTGTGTGTTGCAAGCAAATGAAGTCTGTGTGTGTGATTGGCCAGTTATAATAACACATGTAATAATGTTAGAGGATATTTCAGTTTGCTTGATTTAAGAGGGTTATGTGATAATTTCCCTTGGGAGTGACACTTAAACATACTGTAGATGTAGTTCAGGCAATAACAACTATCTAGAAGTCTTATTACATTCTAAGATGTCAATTTTTGGATTAATCAGGGTTGAATTAGGCTTATGTATGCTGTTTCATACCTGTTCGTGGTGTTCTTTACCGAAAGCAGTGGCTGGGATTGAACAGACAGGGTCAGACCCCTGTGTGGGCTGAGAGTTATAACAAGAGTGGGTCATTTGAAGCAAATCTTACATAACACTTTTTTCAGCTTCAGAAAACCAAGAGAGCAGTCCTTCTCTCTACTGATATGGTTTATTTTTTTTCTGTGAATTATTTGCTCTCAACAAGGTGCTTTGTGAAGAAAAACCTAATGCGTTCAACCCAGATAGAGAGATTTTGTCCATTTTAGGAGTTTTTATGAATGGTTTGCCAGTTTGTCATGTTTCAGTATACTCCCTTGTTCTCTGAATAGCCAATTTCACACATGAAACCCTTTAAATTGCAGTCAAATTGCTGGTAAATGTACCACATCTGCTAGTCACACATGCAGCACCTTTCGTTGTTGTATGCATATTGCTACCATTCACACCAAAATGCAGTTAAAACTCTGTGAAATCATTATCACTGGGCCTTTTAGTCATGTGTATACAGTACCTAGTTCCCGATTAGGGTTGCCACCCATCTCGTAAAAGACGGGATCGTCCTATATTTAAAGATGAAATGATGTGTCCCATATCGAATCAATGTGGGATGCAATTTGTCTCGTATTTAAGCTGGTCCAATGGCGTCACGGCGAAATCGTTAATTTAACCATGATGTTCTTTTGTAAATTTAGTCTATGGTGGGTAAGGGACCATCTGAAAAGTCCACATATTGTGCAAAAACTGTGGAGGGTGTGGTAAGGGACCACCTGAAAATGTCAGCCAGCACCCCCATACCCCGTCCCAACAACTCTATAGAGAGTGTCCCGCGTTTGACAACTTGAAAGGTGGCAATTACCAATGGAGGCAAGTTATTTTGTTGTAACGTAATAGAATCTGTAACGTTTAATTTCAGTGCCTGATCTCATGAAAATTGCATGACGGTGGCAACATTTTTGCAAAATGATATTATGTGTTTAATCACAAGTATCGCTGCAGTTTCAAGGTGAAATGTCCACTGAGGGGCGCTAAAAGTGAGTTTAATGTTCTCTGTAAAGATGATGCTTTTAAGCTTAAAGGAATAGTTCACCCAAAAATGAAAATTCAAATTTACTCACCCTCAGGCCATCCCAGATGTATGTGACTTCCTTTCTTCTGCTGAACACAAATGAAGATTTTTGGAAGAATATTTCAACTCTGTAGGTCCATACAATGCAAGTGAATGGGTGCCAAATTAGTTATGTGTGAGAAATATTTAATATTTAAATATCCAATATTTAAAACTTTTTTTTACTAAAAATTTGCTTCAGCTAGCTGTTGTTTGCACGTTAACGAGGGTTGAGTTCAAACTGCCTCTTGCGTGATGTAAGCGCGTAAGCCTAAGCGCGGAAGCGCAGTGTTGTTTGCAACAGAGGAGCATAGATAATCATACATGGATGCCTTATTCAGCTGGTTTGGATAAGTCAACAGCGGCACCATATTGACACGGTCAACAAGGAGAGCTGTTTGAATCGGTTTGAAGGTAAGTGAATGGAGGATATGCCTCAGACTGAGCTCCTTGCTCAGACCGCTGCATAAACTGCTTTTGTGTGGAAAGTTTTAAATATTGATCTATTTCTTTCACACACCTAGCATTTTGCTTCAGAAGACATTAATCCACTGGAGTCAAATTGATTACTTTTATGCTGCCTTTATGTACTTTTTGGAGCTTCAAAAATTTGGCACCCATTCACTTGCATTTTATGGAACTACAGAGCTGAAAGTTCTCCTAAAAATCTTTATCTGTGTTCTGCTGAAGAAAGGAATTCTTACACATCTGGGATGACATGAGGGTGATTTAAATAATGAGAGAGTTTTCATTTTTGGGTGAACTATCCCTTTAATGCTCTATTGAGTTTTATATGAATGAAACCTACCTCTCTAATCTGGACCATAAAAAGTAAATGTGAGGTGAACAAAACAGACATCCCTAACCTAAACCCGACACCTAAACCTAACCGAAAGTGTAATTAAACTCATTGCTGTTGTAGTACCTCTAGTGTTTATTTCACCAGAAAACTGCAGCGATATGTAGAACTAGGCACTTAAAAGTGATTTTGCAAAAATTTACTTATTGTAACGCTTTTACTATGAGACCAGGTTGCCAATTTGATGACATTTCTTTCCACAACAATAAAGACATTTTTGATTTGCACTTACAATTAGAACTAAGGGTTTTCTTAACTAAAGGGTCTCTTATCTGAATGACAATCTGCAGCCGGTTGCAAGAAACCATTTAAGTTAAGACAACCTTTAATTCTAATTGTAAGAGTAATGTCGCTTAGGGGTTTCTTTACTTAAGGGGTTTCTTGCAATATCATAGAGACTTAGAGACTTTGCCTTGGGCCAGTAAGCAATCACCTAGCATCCACTCAAAACACCTTAGCAAAAAGAACATGCTAAAAACCACCCAGAAATCCTAGCAAATGCATAGCAACATGCTAAATACCAGCGACAACACCCTAGCATCATTTTCATGAGTTTTGCATGATCAAGCACCATGCATATTTTCTTCAGAACATGTAATTAAAATCTAAATGAAATATGCACTAACATTTAACTGCAGGTATCTCCTTCCTTTACTCAAAGTCAAACTGCAAGTAGATCTAGAGTAGAGTGCTATTGAAATGCTGAAGGCATGTTTGCTTTTCTCTGTTTTTTGTCCAGACTAAAATCCCAGGTGTGGGGTTTTTGAAGATCCATGCACCTTGGGAAGTTCTTTGTCGAGAGGCAGAGTTTATGAAGCTCAAGATGCCAACAATAAAGGTATTTGTGATTTATCGTGTTCCAAATCTGGTATAAGATTATATAATATGTAATCTAACAGACAGAGAGTTTTTTGATATCTTGTGCATTATTTATATACTTTTGTATTTGACATTGATTTGATTTTATACACAACATCCACACTGTTCAGATTGAGAATTTATTTCAGTTAACTGATTTGATTAAAACGTTTGAAATGAATGGATGAAATGCTGTGTGTGTTTTTTATTTTTATGGTTATAAGAAATGCCTTAATAAAGAAAAGAAAAAAAAACTGAAAATCAATTGGATGGGGCAATTTTTTTTATTGTTATAATAAAAAAAGTTGATGTTTGACACTTCTTTGCATGCATCTGACTTGTACTGTCTGCTGTTGTCCTCTCATGTCATTTACAGAAATATGAAGTAAGTCAGGGAAGCAACATTGTGGAGAAGATCAACATGTTCATGCGCAAAGTCACTGCACCATTGCAGCCTAAAATGGGGGAGAATCAAATGCAAAATGAGAAACATCTCTCCTATCCATTCTCTCGGGAAAAACAACATCTGTAAGTGCAGTATATGGTCATGTGCAGACATGCTAAGCTGATGGGTTAAGATGATAGGTTACCTTATATGCAGCTTCATTACTGGTTTTTCCAGATGTCATACAGTATATGATTATGCTAGTGTTTCTCAGCTGGTTTCACTTCAGGATCCAGATTTTACATTGGACATCAGCCTCAGATGGCACACCCACAGTCCGTTCACTGACCGTCTGAAACATATTACACACAAAACTGGAAAGCACTTTCTTGATTTAGCAAGCTCTAATCTGACTGGCTTGCTTAACGCAACTTTCATGAGTAAGAGCACACAGGTTGTTTTTGGTTTTTTTGCCAGCCTGGAAACCAGCAACAACAGGCACTTTGGAAGATACAATTATCACTGGATTTGCCTAGTTTGCAATGTCAGATCTTTAAAAGATATTCAAAGTTTTGTTTAAAGAACTTAGTAGCAAGTACACTAGACATCCACAAGCAGAATAACATGTCCTGCTTTGTTTTCTCACTTATGTCTGTGAAACAGTCTGTACTTATTTTCTACGCTGTACTAACAAGTCTCTAAAGCGATTTAACAACAGCAGAAGTGCAATTTACCAGCCTAACACGTGGAACAAAGATGCCTAGTGTTTAATTGAAAAGTGTTTTAAATATTGTAATAGGCTGCACAGCAATTTTGATGATTTGTTGTGATGTGTTGTGATCCCATTGCTTTCTTTTAAAAATGTAACAGGCATGTCTTTATAGTTTGAGTTGCCATGTTTCTAAATGCTTATTGAATTTCACTCTCGACAGCCAATAATTCACTGCACAAAACAGATGGTGGTCAGCACAAAAAATGTTTATCCTTGCTGTAAGTTGAACCCATATTCAATGTAGCCTGGGTCGTATATTCTTGTATTTTGTGTAGTTGTTCATGGTTTTCAAAGATGACAGCATGCTACGCTAACTATTAATTTTGGTGTCTGCCTAATTTGGTTAGCTTTTATAAAAGTTACAGATGAATTTGTGCCAAAATTCTGTGCAGTTTGATTGGATGCACAGCCTTTGACGTCATCGTACTAGCAGATTTTTTCAACCTTTTTTTTTTTTTTAGGCATAACCTTTACATAATCGCCGGCCAGTTGGTGAGAGATAGAGAACTGCCAGCGGGAGGTCTCTATGGAGTATATCCGTGGTTAGGGCCAAACGCATATGATAAGTGTACGCTTAAATTGTAAAAGTCCCTGAATACATAAGTCACTCCTATTTGGTATCATTTGAAAGTTTAGAATAGCCTTTGAATTTATGCTACTTAAAATAACAAAATAAAGCCTTAATGCTGCCACTTTGCAAATGAGTGCCACCTATAGGTGATGAATTCACATAGCACATATGCACATGCCGCGGTGGATGGCGTGAAGCCTCCACATGCGCTATGTCTTCGTGGCAACGCGCTCAACAAGCCACGTGAAATAGACAAATCATATATCAAACGAAAGCTCTCAGGAATGTGACTGTACGTAACCAAAGCAACCAAATTGGCCCGGTTGCTAGGGAGGGTAGAGTCACATGGGGTAACCTCCTCGTGGTCGCTGTAATGTGGTTCGTTCTCGGTGGGGCGCGTGGTGAGTTGAGCATGGATGCCGCGGTGGATGGCGTGAAGCCACGTGAAATAGACAAATCATATATCAAATGAAAGCTCTCAGGAATGTGACTGTACGTTTTTTGTTGTCCAAATACCACAGTTCAAATGATTATCAAAGATGTGAAATATGCAGTATGTCAAGTGAATCAAGTGAAATATGATCTCTGTAAGACAACAAAGATAAACGTCTCATGTCTGCTTTGATCACGGCTTCTGTAAGCCGCAAATAGCCACAAACTCCATATCAGCTGTTTTCTTCAAAATGAAAAAAATTGCAGTCCAGCAGAAAAAGCATGATAAATCATCGGAAAAAGATGTTATCAACCATTGATGATGAAATGAGGATCTCAGCTTTCTAATGACGCCTAGATTGAGCTTCTAGTCCATTCAGAGGCCAAGATATTCTTTGAAACTTTGGGGAGAATGCACGTGATCCATAATAGACTGGATGGCTATGGTTTGAGCGCTTTTCTGCGTTAGAGCGCCACCTTCCTTTCAGATCTGTATTTTGTAAAGGGAAAATTATTTTTCCTAACACTTGCTGCCATTTCATGGAATCAAATAAGACTTTTTGCAGGGAGATAGAACAAACAGAACCAGAATGCTTACAAATTTAGGAAAACAACAAAAAAAGAAATATATTTTTTAAAAATTATGTTTATTACAAGACTGTAAACATATACAATATTTTTTATGAATTATTTGAATCGTTCTTTGAAATTTGGGGGGGTTTCGGTAAAATAAGACCCATTTTTTTGCAATTAGCCCACTGTATGTGAGTAAGATGAGCTTTTAAATTTGGGTGTGAAAAATCGCAGGCGGCATCCAAAAAATGCAGCAGAGATTTGGCTCTGAGAAGAACTGGAAAAGCAGATCAAACTTGTTAGAAATAATTGTTCTGTAGCGAGGCCGGGTTCTTGGCCATTGAGCTTCTTTTACTGAAGAACTGACAAGACGTCATGATGATTTGAACGTTTTCATCAGCGATAGCACTCACAGCCGCACATCGTCACAAACAACGATTGTATTGAGATTCTGTCTCCCAAGCTTTTCTTTTTTTTTGAGGTTCTCATATACCAAAATGACTAATGAAATCAGAAAGCGTAGGCAAAACAGTCCGGTTTTGTTTAACATAAATCCTTTATTTACTGAAAGCAGCAGATGGTCATACGCGCTCTATAGCAAGCCTAGAGGGGATAAATACGCAATCACACACATTCACAAGCTAATGTTACTTTACGAAGCTCATCCTAAATCACTATAATACAATTGTTTGTTCACACGGTACTACTGTTGTTATTTCAGCAAGCACCACGTGATGGAATCAGAGAGAGAGAGAGAGAGTTGGGGGAGTTGGTATGTGTGTCACCCCTCCACCATTCTGAATCGGCAAGTGTGTCATACCTTTGACTGAAGAGAGCGAGATTATAGCAAAATTGTCGGCAAGTGTGACACCCTCGGCCAAAATCGAGCTGTTTGGATTCGGCTATTTTGACACCAGATTAAAAGAAATGTGAAATGTTTCCTCTCTTTTAAAGTTGAGAAGCCTTTTTATTTTACTATCTTAATTATGCACAATTATATGGTTTGTTATATTTCATTGTTTGCATTTAGTATAGTTTTTCCTTGCTGTCTGCAACCCTATCAGAACAGACCCATTTTTGGGTCACAGCCCACTATTTGAAAACCACCGGTCTACACCTCACGTTCTAAAATGACTTGGATGAATGAAAATCGTCACAGACGAATTTGCCATTTGCTTTTTTTTTACAACTGATAGACCAATTTATTGGAGAATAGTCACTAATAATCTTCAATAAAGCAATCTATCCTGCTAAAAGGGAAATTGAATGGATAGGCACAAAACTTGACCCTTTAAATTGAATGACCCTAACACTAGCTTTCTCTTCACAGATTCGATATATCTGACAGAAGTTCCTTCTTTGACAGCAAAACCAGGAGTTCAATAGTAAGTACCAGTCTCTATAGGAAATCAACAGTGTTTTCCCCATCCAGCCAGAGATAATTTAAGGCTTGATGTCATCAGTTCCCTGATTTGATCAGGAAAGGGCATGCTCGGGGGCCTGGGTAGCTCAGTGGTAAAAGACGCTGGCTACCACCCCTAGAGTTCGCTAGTTTGAATCCCAGGGCGTGCTGGGTGACTCCAGCCAGGTCTCCTAAGCAACCAAATTGGCCCGGTTGCTAGGGAGGGTAGAGTCACATGGGGTAACCTCCTCGTGGTCACTATAATGTGGGGCATTCTCGGTGGGGCGCGTGGTGAGTTGAGCATGGATGCCGCGGTGGATGGCGTAAAGCCTCCACATGCGCTATGTCTTCGTGGCAATGCGCTCAACAAGCCACGTGATAAGATGTGCGAGTTGACGGTCTCAGACGCGGAGGCAGCTGAGATTCGTCCTCCACCACCGGGATTTAGGCGAATCACTACACGACCACGAGGACTTAAAAGCGCATTGGGAATTGGGCATTCCAAATTGGGTGAAAAAGGGGAAAAATCCCCTTGAAAAAAAGGGAAAGCTTGCTCGTTGCTACACCGAAATGTCAGTGCCGTTAAAATTGGTTTTCTTGTGAAGAGTAATTTCAATCACTGATGTAGCTGCTATTGCGATTCAGCTTGTGCTATTTTTATTGGCTCTCCTGTGATATTAAATGTACTGACTGTTACATTTAAATTGATTAATTTAAAATTAATTTGTCAACTTTAGTTCTTCATTGTTTTGAAAATGGAGAGTTAAAATTATATTTAAAATAATTTTTGCAGGTATACGAGATTTTAAAAAGAACAAAATGCACACGAGCTAAGTATATAATGGGTAAGTCTGTCTGTATGGTTTTCTACCTCCCACCTACAGTATAACTTTTAAACTTTCAAGCTTTTAAAACTATTTTAAATGTTCACAGATTTTGTCTCGTTGAGCTGATTTTTTTTTTTTTTTTTTTTTTAATTATTGTGCATCTCTTTTTGTCAACAATGTTCATACATAATGTATGCTGGAAATGTGATGCATTTTGCATAAGTTTTAACACAAGTAGGATGCTCCTGGATCAACAACATTGCTATCAACCAAGCGTAGTTCTAACCCTAAAGCCTAGCACACACTTGAGACATTCTGACCCAGATCGAGTAGTTGTCGGTGCTACTATACATTTCAAAGTAGTTTGAAATCTAGCCGACCTGTATTCAGAGGTGTGGAGTGTCTCTGACATGAAATAGAACAGTACGAGCAACAGCAACAAAAAAAAAATAAAAAAATGGCAATAACCTTCATCTTCCCAACTGCTCTCATTTACTGTACATGATTGTCATTGTTGTTTGTTGACGTGTTGTCAAGAATCAACTCTCCTGTTACTATGCGTGTGAAAACAGAATTAATATAATGTGCACCTGACCATACATCAACAACATGAGCCTAATCCTACACCTAAACCTAACATCCGAGAGAAGTTATTGGTTGATTAGAATGTTGATTCAGGACTATGTTCTACATTCTGTTTAACGTGTCAATTATGTATCATACATACTGTAACAATACACAGTACCTGCGTTATCCTGGCACTGACAGTATTGGACTGACTGCATGATTTGGGGTTTAGCAATAGAAAATAGGAGTGTAATCTCTCTAATTAAGTATCATGGATGTTTTGAACATTTTAAAACCATTTGTATTCATTTTATGTTCACAGGACTCAGCAGTCTACTTGGCAATGGTATCTACACTGCTGCCTACCCTCTGCATGATGTGAGTGATGTCACATTTTACTCACTTTTATGTGCACAAACAACTCTCCAAAATCTCTCTAATTGATACATGCTCTATTTCTAGTGTTATTGAAATGTTATTCTTTTAATTGCAGGGAGATATCGATGATCTGCATGCTGAACCAAATGACAGAAAGGTAGAAGACATTTTTAAAGATATTAAAATGAGTGCTCTCTTCTTGGATTTCAGAAATGCCAAATCTCTGAAATTGGGACTTGTGTTGGAGTATAGGAGATTTAAGGTTGGGAATTGAGAACTGATTCCATTAAAAATACAATAATATGTAATAATAAAGTAGTAGATGTTAAAAAATACTAAAAATATAAAAAGACTGGAACTGAATGATTTCCATGATGTTCAGTTCCCTGAACGGTTCTGGAACACTACACTCTTCTGCACTCTTCTGTTGATGCAGAGAGAACGCCAAAATAACATGAAATATACACATCAGATGCGCCTTAAATTTTGCAGTTGACATGATGATTAGCGCATGTATTATTTGCTTTCATGTGTGCATGAGGATCAATGAACTTTTGAGCAAGTTTCACTGTTTTCCGCAATTAAAACATCTGTGTAAACAACTTTACTGTGTTGTCTTTGCAGTGGAAAGATGCCTGTAGTTTTTAGTTTCCAACATGGCACACATTACAGTTCTAGGAAGGAATATTCCATGTTAAGCTCAATCAACAGCATTTGAGGCATAATGTTGAATACTACATCTCCATCCTTTTCTTTATAAAAAAAAAAAAAAAAAAAGTACATTGGAAGTGAATGGGGCCCATTTTTAGAGGCTTTAAAGGCAGAAATGTGAAGTTTATAATTTTATAAAAGCACTTACATGAATTCGTTTGTTAAAACTTGTGTATTATTTGAGTGTAAAAGTTGTTTTTTTGTCACAGAAAATAACTTTACACAGAAAAGGTTAGTTAGCAGTTTTATCACACTAAAATCATGTTAACACATCTTGTTTATGTCATGTGGCTATACTTTTAAAACTTAGTATTTTAACGTTTATGGATTGGCCCCATTCACTTCCATTGTAAGTACCTTATTGGAACACAGAGGTTTGCTTTTTTAAGAACTGGAGGGACAAGTCGAAACTTATTTTTATGGTAATCAACATTATGCCACAAATTGAGACTAGAGCCATGGCTTTTCTGGCCTCCTTGCTAACGCATCCGCTTCCGATGCTGGAGAACGGCGTTTCGAATCTCGCTCAGGGTGGGTTGAGTAGGACTGGTGACAAAGGGATGAGTCGAAATGACTTTTTATGACCAGCTTGATACAGCAACATTGACTCAACCAATAGGATGAATTTGGGGTGGGAGGGAGTAGCTGGGAAAGCAGATTGAAACGTAAAATTTTATTAAAATTTCGTAATTCCGTTTTTTGATGCTAGTGGCGCTGAAATTGCACACTTTAAAACAGCTTTGACGTTAACGGAACTGAACGTCATGATAATGATTCAGTTCCAGAATTTCAACAAAAATTGCAACCCGATCTCACGAGAATTTGTCACAATAGTACAGGTTCGTTCATACAAAATCATATGAGTTTAAACACCCACCAATGAGAGACATTTCCTCATGTCCTTGTAGTTCCCTATGTGGTGTGTTTCCGAGTTAATCCAAAACTCTGTTTTTGAAAGTGACAGTTCCAGGTTCCATGTATGTGATTGGTTGATGTAAGTCGTGAATGATGTCGTACGAATTGGTATGAATTCGCCACCTCATAGTGTTGTGCAGGATTCTCCTGAAACTATGTTGAAAATTGAACCAGTTCTGAATAAGAGCCAGTTCTCATATCCCAACCCAGTTTACCAGTACCATTTTGCCATTGGCCTTACCGTGTAGGAGTGCGTATATGCAGAATGTACTGCAGACTAGAGATCTCATTGTGTTGTAAATTAGCATCAGTCTTCTAGAAAAGCTTGGCACTGAGCTCTCACATATTCAATTCTTAGACATTACATCCCTCAGACATAACTAACCAAAGCCATTACATTTCAAATTACCGACATGATGGTTGAAAGGCCTTTTTCATCAGCTTTCACTGGAATAATCAATTATTTTTGACATCTCCATTAAACCTCTAAAGTGCACTTGCTGTGCATTTCAGCCACAGTGTGTGAATGGGATCATTGCAGTTGTTCCAGGATGTACGGTATGTAATTTTAGTTCTCTTACTGTCTTTGCAGCTCTTGTATGAGGAGTGGGCGAGTTACAGCATATTCTACAAGTACCAGCCCATTGGACTGATCAGGTATTATACTGACGATGAGTGGACCGCCAGACACAGAGACAAGTATTTGCCCTGGAACTGTCATTTAGCCAGAGGAGAGATCTTAGAAATAACCTATTGATATGTATTTTTCAGGAGGCAGTTCGTCAAAGAAGGGGATGTATTCTTGTTGAGAGATTTTACAGGCCTTAAAAGTATAGTTCACCCAAAAATGAAAATTCTATTGTCGTTTACTCACCTCATGTTGTTCCAAACCCATATGACTTTCTTTTTTTCTTGGAACACAAAAGGAGATGTTAGGCAGAATGACAGCCTCAGGGCGTAGTCACATTTACCTTCGCACTGCGAAACTCCGTGGGCGAAATAGTCATCTCAGTGGGAATCCGCGCAATCGTGAATTTCGTGGCATGGACTTCCAGTGGCAAAGAAATTCCCCTTTGCTACACTGAATATTCACAATGGACAATGATATAATTTTAGCGATGAGTTTCGTATTAACTTCACTTTTCCAGAGGATAAATTGCAACATTAAAAAGAAGCTGCTTGGCAATACGTTTTTTGCTGGATTCACACGCGCTCAATATCCGTCCACGTCATCTTCACATGCGGAATTTCACTGTGCAAAGGTAAATGTGACCGTGCCTTAAGTCACCATTGACTTTCATTGTGTGGGAAAAAGATGCAATGAAAGTAAAGGGTGATTGAGACTTACATACTGCCTAATATCTACTTTTTGTGTTCCACGGAAGAAAGTTATATGGGTTTGGATCAACATGAGAGTGAGCAAATAATGACAGAATTTTCGTTTTTGAGTGAACTATCCCTTTAAAATAGAAATATGAGGTTGACACATCATGACTTTTCCTAAACTTATTAGGACAGATTATAAAAAAATACAAAAATGCACTTTATAACATGCTTCAACCATCCTCCATTAAAATGTTGACATTAATTATGTTTAATCATGTACAGTATTAAACATGATTTTTTGACATTTTTTACAGGCTAAGATCCTCTTATTGGTACACACACTGTAGAAGTACACTCCTGCCTGTTATTTATGTTGATTTTATTTAATTGTATTTTAAAGTGTGTTTTTATTAGGGTCAAATTGACCCCAAACAGAAACAATTTTACTTTAATGTATAACAGTCACTTCTCTGAAAGTCTACTTTGTGATATAAGAGAGGGTTAAAGATCATAATCAAATTAGAATTTGAAGGGAAAATTATGCGTTAATTCTAAATATGGATGTTTAGAATAATATATTTAGAATTATGGATGAAGTTACTGTTTACAAACAAACGGCACTTCCGGGTTCTTTTGGTACCCCAGAAAAGAACTGCTTTCAATGACTTCGCTTAGTTTAAACTGAACTGAAATTGCCCAAAAAAGCTGCTGCTCTGAAGAACCCGGAAGCGAGGTTGCCTGCGGTGTGACATCACAGAAATTAAATCTATCACATGTACAGCATTGGCTCTCTGGGACCCCAGACATAAAATAAAGCACTTACAGCATTTATTAATCCTGGTTAATGTTCGTTTCAACACACTGTATACGAACACATTTTTTAATCAAAAGTTGTATTAGTTAACATTAATTAATGCACTATGAACTGACATGAACTAAAAATTAACAATTGTTTTGTTTTTTTATTAACTAGCATTAACAAAGATTAATAAATACTGTAAATATATTGTTCATTATTAGTTCATGATACCTAATGCATTAACTAATTATTATTTTTTTAACTTAATTATAAAGTGCTACCAGTAAAGTACATCTCAACAGAACATGAGGGTTAATGTCTGTCTCTCTCTCTCTCTCTCACTCACTCTCTCTTAGGAAGTATTTTGGTGAGAAAGTGGGCCTGTACTTCGCCTGGCTGGGTGTGTACACTCAGATGCTAATCCCTGCAGCGGTTGTGGGCGTCATTGTGTTCTTATACGGTTGTGCCACTGTGGACGACAACATCCCCAGGTCAACCTTATGTACTCTTTACACAATGCCCAAATAGCATTTTTATATTCCCCTCCATAAACTGTTGACCGCTTTACACACATATTAGCAGCCTATTACTGAGTTTCAGTAAACAGGAATAGCTTGTGTTGAATAGATCAAAGCTTCTGATAGACACGCACATATCTGTGCACATTCCATAGTCTCACACCCCATGGAAACAACTCCCGACAATGTCTCAA